>NC_077227.1:560705837-561018575 GCF_027887165.1 Monodelphis domestica
ATAGTCCCTTGTTTCTATCTAATTAATATATTGATCCTCTTAGTCTGAAAGACATAGAGGGAAAAAATAGTCAATTCATATAGATTAAATTGTCAGGATAAGACACAGAAAATGGAACAGATGTGCCAATTTCTCTAAGAACCTATGTATCATTTATGCCTGAGAAACCATAATACTTCAACCTCCAAAATTCTTCAGTCCACCAGCATTTATTAAATGCCTGCTTCATCCCAAGGTCTTCTCCTAAGCTCAGAGATACAAAGTAAAGCCAAACAACAACTTACAACTACCACGACCACTAAAACAACAAAACTCCTTTCCATGCCCCAAAAGAATTTATAGTCAAATGAAATACCATGCAGATAATGAGATATACACATGATATTGTCAGAGAAGATGGAAGGTGATCACAGATGGGATGAGAAAAGGAAGGGTCAACTAGATCATACACATATAGTGTAAATTTCTGGTGGAGTTGTCACAAGTTTGAAAGTATGGAGGGGTCATTTTATAATATATATCAAGGACTGAAAGATAAAAAGAAAACAGAAAAAAAAGAATTGATAATATGATACAAAAGAAGATTTTGAGAAAATATCAATTACCAACCTCATACATACTTTCTGATTGCTATAAAATATTTATGTGAATGATCTGCACCTACATTGAGAATACACATGAGGAACATATGAGTAAAAAAGAAGTAAGTTGTTGAAAATAGTTCTCTATGGCAGACTACATCTTTACATTCACAGAACTGAAAGAAAAACCAAAATCCTAAGCTTCATTTTTTCTTGATTACAAAACCCTATTCCCCTTCTCTTCCAGGGCCCAAAAATATTTTATTCAACTATAGAAGACTGAATATGTCAACATCAAATAAAACTGAAAAGAATAGTAGCTTTGTTTAATGAGGCTGACCTGAAAGTGTGCTCTCATACTAAAAGCTGCCAAGACAAACACAGGAATTATAAGAACACAACTACAAAACACTTTCCACACAATTAAAACTGGATCTAAATAATTAGATGAACATTAATTGCTCAGGGGTAGGATGAGCTAATATAATAAAAATGACAATCCTACCCTGATTAATTTACTGATTCAGTGCCATACCTATCAAACTACCAATAAACTGTTTCTATGAAATTAAAAAAACTATAACAAAATTCATTTGGAAGAACAGAAAATCAAGAATATCTAGAGAACTAATGAAAAAAAAATATGAAGGATGGAGGCTTAACAGCAGCACCAGACTTTAAAATGTACTATGAAGTGGTGATCATCAAAACAATATGGTACTGGCTAATAGACAGAAGGGAGCATAGATGAAATAGACTTGGGGTAAATGACCTCAGCAAGATAGTGTATTAAACCCAAAGATCCTAGCTTTTGGAAGAAGAATCCACTGTTTAACAAAAACTTCTGGGAAAATTGGAAAACAGAATGGGAGAGATTAGGTTTAGATCAACACCACACACCCTGTACCAAGATAAATTCAGAATGGGTAAGTAATTTAAATATAAAGAGGGAAATTATAAGTAAATTAGGTGAACATAGAATAGTATACCTGTCAGATCGATAGGAAATCAATCAACAAGAGACAGAGACTATTACAAAATATAAAATAAATAATTTTGATTGCCTTAAATTAAAATTTTCTTCAGACAAAACTAATGCAAACAAAATTAGAAGGGAAACAACAAATTGGGAGGAAATCTTTATAACAAAAACCTCTGACAAAGATCTAATTTCTCAAATTTGTAAGGAGATAAATCAATTGCACAAAAAATCAAGCCATTCTCCCAATTGATAAATGATCAGGGGGCATGAATAGGCAATTCTTATATAAAGAAATAAAAACTATCCAAAAACACATGAAAAAGTGTTCTAAATCTCTATAACTAGAGAAATGCAAATCAAAACAACTCTGAGGGACCACCTCACACAGAAGAATGGCCAATATGACAATAAAGAAAAATAATAAATGTTGGAGGGGTTGTGGCAAAATTGGAACACTTATACACTGTTGGTGGTATTGTGAATTGATCCAACCATTATGGAGGGCCATGTGGAACTATGCACAAAGGATTTTAAAATACTGCCTGCCCTTTGATTCAGCCATACCACTGCTGGATTTGCACCCTAACGAGATAATAAGGAAAAATCCTCATACAAAAATATTTATAGTCATTATTTTTATAGCGGCAAAAAATTGAAAAATGAGAGGGTGTCCACTGATTGAGGAATGGCTGAACAAATGGTGATATCTTATGGTGATGGAATACTATTTTGCTAAAAGGAATGATGAACTGGAGGAATTCCATGTGAACTGGCAAGACCTCCAGGAATTGATGCAGAGTAAAAGGAGCGGAATTAGGAGAACATTATACATAGGAATTGATACATTTTGGCACAATCAAATGTACTGGACTTCTCTACTAGCAGCAATGCAATGATACAGGACAATTCTGAGGGACTTATGATAAAGAATACTATCCATATCTAGAGAAAGAACTGTGGGAGTAGAAGCACATGGTTCAATGGGGATATGATTGGGGATGTTGACTTTAAATAATCACTCTATTGCAAATATTAATAATATAGAAATACGTTTTGAACAATGATACATATATAACCCAGTGGAATTGATTGTCAACTCTGGGAGGTGGGAGAAAAGGGAGGGGAGGAAAAAAACATGAATCATGTAACCATGGAAAAATATTCTTCTATAATAATCCCTACTTACTCGGTTCTGGGTTTTGTTTTGTTTTTATTGGTTTCTAAATTTGGTCTAAAATTGATTTTTTTTCCCTTGTTGAGAAATCTAGTTTTAGAAATTCCCTTTCTCAATTTAGAAAAGGAGTTTTCCATATCACATATAGTTTAAAATAATTTATATTACCATATTGCTTAAACATTTTCAAAATACTGACATACAGATTTTTCACATCTTACAAACCCCCTGCCAATTTAAAAGCAATAGATATTTTCTTCTTTTGAAAGATGTGGAAATTGAGCATCAAAGAGCCTAAGTGACTTGCCCTTGTTATGATGGGAAATTTCTGAGACAGGAATTAGAGCTAAGTCTATGACTACATCTTGGAACATATTAGAGAATTGCCTGGATCACTGAGAAGTTAATATATCTTCCATAGGTTTATATAGCTAGGTAATATCAAAGAAAGGAACTTAAACCCAAGAATGCCTGACTTGAGTGTATTACAGACACAAAAATTTAAATCAAAAAGATGCTGCTCTTAAGGAGTTTATGGTGTTCATCAATGACATAGAAATGACTAGATAAGAATTTGTACTATATGTATGACTCATGGTCAATTCCAATTCTGAGAATCCATGACACTCAGACTTTGCTAGTAAAGGCCAGCTAAGAGAAAAAAAGAATATATATATATATAGTTTTGGTTATGTCTCTGAGTAGAAGAATGTCATTCTCACAAAATTCCTGAGTTTGTCTTATAACTGACACTTAAAAAAGAATCCTAATGGCTAGGTGATGAAATGACTTAATAACTATTAGGGAAAGAATATCCTTCAATGGTTGATTTAGTCATATGTCTAGAACCACAACAAATGTACACATGAAGGAGAATGAGATTTTCTTGAAAAATCATTTTGGGATTCCCATTCAGTTTACTGAGGGTCAAAAGAGAAAAGCTGCAAATATATTATATCAGAATACCTAATCAAATCAGTCAAATAAATGATTTCCTTATTTAATATAATATCAAATAATCAATCTGATTGAGGTTTGGAATGAAATGATATGTTTTTCATTAATCAATAATACATTTTGATATCATATCTATATTATCTCAGGTTCTGTGTTCTAACTTCCCACTTATCCATTAATAAGCATTTCAGATGCCATCTTCTTCAAAAAGTCTTCCTTGATATTCTAAGTGTAAAATAATATACATGTAACTTTTTTTCCTAATATCTCTAAGACCTCCCATGATGGTGTGTATTGTTATCCTTTATACAGGCTTCCAATTTCTAAATTAAAATATAAAGTCAGTAAGGACAAATACTAAGTTTTAACTAAACTTTGTTTCTCCTCAGTGTCTTGTGCAGTTCTCTGAATGCTGAAGGGATTTATTTTTATTTTCTTTTTATCATCATCATTATTATTATTTTGTTATTTGCTTTGTTGAAGGCATTTAGGAAAAGTTTGTTGAAGGAATGAATAAGTGGAGTAAATTGGTAGGGTCCTTAACCAATAAACATTTCCTCCAATCTGTAAATCATGTGAAAATATCATAAAGAAAAGGAGACTGTATGAAGTGGGTGTTTGATAATGACATAATGGTTTTAGTAAGAAATTAATGGAAACATTAATAAACAGAAAATAATTATGCCCAATGTTTCTAATAGTATATTCTTACTTGTCATTGGATTTTCATATGTGATAATGAATAAACAAGGTGTTTTGCATCAAAAATTGGGCCTTTGGGGATATTGTACAATTTAGGTTGTGTAATCCTATAGACGACTTCAATTTATCACATAAAAACATATATCCTGACTGTCAGAGATTAGTGGGAAGTAAAACCTAATTGACTCATACTTAAAGTATGGATTAAAATTTGCATAATTTAACACAGATGCCAGAAGTATATTCACATAATGAGTGACTTTAGACTCAAAAGTTAAAGACTGGGAAGGGGGAACATTCCCTGCAAAAGATATTATAATAAAAACAACGATATGGAAGTGGGAAGATATTTTATATTTTGGAGAAATCCAGTTTGACTAGAGTATAGTGTGCATGGTGGAAAGTTACAGGCTACATTGTAGAAATGATTGGATAAATGAATGAAAGCATTTATAAAGCATTTACTTTGTATCCTACATTGTGCCGGGGATCCAAGGTGAATAAATTAGAGCATCTCTGTTCTTTTGGAGCTAACACTTGATTTTAGGAATTAGGAAAGAACACATTTTACTGATATCATAGAACTGTGAGGCTATTTTCTTAAATTAAAATGAAATAAAACGTGAAATCAATTCCTACCTTCTTCTAGCCCTGACTATTAATTTCTTGCATGAAATTCAATGATTTATTTAAATTCTCTGAGCCTTGGTTTCCTCTTTTACTTTTAACAATTTATGATTCTTGAGATGCAACTTGGGATGTATATACATGCTCTCAAATTCATACTTTCCCTGTCTTTATGATGACTAACTAACTTAAATTTTCAGCTAAATGATACTTTTCTTAGCTTATTTTCACTTATCAACATCCAGATGAATAAACAACCTCAATCTGATGGGTCTATTTATTTGAATTTTGAATCAAGGCAGAGATTAAGATGATGTTTGACTTTCTGCTTGGAGAAATTTTAAAGACGTAAATTCTTCTTTCCATGAAAGTTCAGGCAACTATAATTCTGAATGAGTCAATGACATTATTTCATTTAAGAAGAATGAGTTAACGAAAAAGCATTTATTAGCTGTCATTATTTTCCAGTGCTGGGTTATCAATTCAAAAAGTAAGACATTTCTTACCAGACTGAATTATAAAGTGTAGGTCTCTTTCTGATTTAAAATGCCTTACCTCACCAGGTAAAGGTTTGCTAGTAGGTTTGAAAAATATAATCTCCCACTCATAAACAGATAGTTCCAAAATGCTTATAAGTGAAAAAAATTCAATTATAAATTCATCAATTATTTAATAATTTTTATCATAATGGAAAATATTTTTAAATAAAATTATGTTGAAAGTTAATTGTGCTTCATAGGCAAACCTTGAATGGTTTGTACTCACAAATCTTTTAAACAACAAATTTGGAACCATTAGTTTTAAAATGTTAATTGTATTGTTGAATCTATTTTGAATTAGCATACCACCTCTGGTGTTTCATGTATAATATAACATAAGGTTCATGTGATTTAGGTCTAAATTACTTTGAGTTATACTTTTAATAGTTTCTTTTATCTAATTGTTGAGAGGTTTTATTCTTCCAGATGTCCCTATTATTATCAGGATATACTAATCCCAAAACTGTTTGGATCTAAAGTACATTTTCAACAGTGAAATATATTTCCACCAATGAAGCAATTTGAATACTGTATTATTAAAAGTAAACTGATAAACTCAAGTTGACAGGGCATATTATCATATAAGATATGAAATGTGGTCAGGTGAGAAATAGGATATTAGTTTCTTATCACAATTTCTTTTTGGCTACTTTGGATTCTTTTTCAGCCCAAATTTATCTTCCTTATATAGTGTTATAATAAACTTGTTTTTCCATAGGCATTATTCTCAAAACTTATCACTTCCACTCAGACAGAATAATATTTAAGTGGAATTATCAGCATGAATATTTTATTTTTAGTATTTCATAGATCATTCTTTAAGTGACTCATCAAAACTTATATTCTATGTGCATCTTTTCCATCCAGTAGTAAAATGACTAGAGCGCTCATCTTAGAGTTAAGAATACCTGAGTTCAAATCCTGCTTCATGGATTTACTAACTGTGTAATTATGTACAAGTCATTTAACATCTTTGAGCTGCTGTTTTCTCATCTATGAAATGGGAATAATGGCATCATCTTCCATGAATTGCTATGAGGTTCAAATAAAATAATATGTGTAAAAGTCTTTGTAAACTTTAAAGGACCACATAAACGTGATTTATAGGTTTTAAATGCTGTTTTTTTCTTACTCCAAGAGGCAATAATGGATTCATTCATTCAACAAGCATTTGTTAAATGATTACTGTGTGCAGGCTCTATGCTACATGCTGGAGATAAAAAGACAAAAATGAAACAGTCTCTGCCTTCAGGAATACTGTGTTATGATAATACATGTATAATCTAGATCAAATTTATCCCCATCCATCAGATGAGGAAGGGGAATGGAATAGGGCAATAATTTGGATCCTTTAATTTCAGAAAATGTATGTTGAAAATTGTTATGATAAGCAATTGGGAAAAAATAAAATAAAAAGAACATTATGTTCTAGTATCCTAATCATGGGGGCAGTGGGGCCAAGAGTCAAGAAGACCTGATTTGAAATCTGGCCAAAGTGACTTCTAACTGTGAGACACAGGGTGAGTTACAACTCTGTTTGCCTCAGTTTCTTTCTCTGTAAACATGAGGTGGTGAAAGAAATGGCAAACTACTGCACTGTCAACAAAATCCCAAATGGGATCATGAAGAGTAAGACAGGAATGAAAAACAACTCAACAACAACTTCCCTAAAAATGAAGTCAAGTAACCCAGGTTTGAACATTTATAATCTTAGTGGTAATGAGCAAATCACTTTACCCATAAAAGCCTCAGTTTCCTCATCTGTAAAATAGGGATAGTACTTTCATAAAAAACTCACATTGTCATAGTAAAGAAAATATTCTATAAAGTCTTAAAGCTTTCTACAAATATTAATTAGTGTTCTCTTTCTCCAATCAAAGTTGTGCATGGTCTCAAAATGCATTTCATTGAAACCACTGGAGAATGAGATTTCCTAAATATGTAATAAATTTATCATTTGTTAGAATCAATGGATAGTCTATGTGCCTCACTGGTATCCAGATCCATGTCAAAAGATGTAGTAGAATTCAAGACCCCAGCATGCCAGATTCATCCCTGGTGGAGGATTTACAGGGAAAAGGGGCAAGAATGCAAGGGAATGGGTAGGTTTCAGTGTATACTATTGAAGAGAGTACCTATATTGATGAAAATATAACTTTATTGAAGAAGCAAACTATCTATCATGAAGAGCACCTGAATGGATGTACAGTTATTCACAAGTTGATTTTATGATTCTGGATTGTCATTTATTCACACTTCTCAATTTATCTTCTTTCTGCTTGCCATATTTTGGCATGTTTACTTTTTAAAACTACCAGAGTAATTAAAACAAAGCAAAAACATATAGAATTAACTATACAATAATTAACTATACAATATCAATAATACTAATGCTAAAAGATCTGCAAAGCACTTTACAAATATTACCCCATTTCATCTTTGCTGCAATCTTAAGGGTTACATGTTATTTTATCTCCATTTTAAAGATGAGGCAATCGAGGCAGGCAGAGTTTAAATGACTTTCTCAGGGTTGTTGTTACTCTTTAGTTATTCTGTCATGTCTGACTCTTTTATGACCCAAATAAGAGGTTTTTGTTTGTTTTTTTTTTTGGCAAGGATGCTGGAATAGTTTTCCATTTCCTTTTTCAGTCAGTTTTACAGATGAAGAAGTGACTTACTTAGAGTCATAGAACTATTAAGTATTTGAGGTTAGACTTGAACTCAGGTCCCTCTGCCACCAGACATGGAAGTCTCTCCAGTATGCTACCTAGCTGCTGAGAGTCACATAGCCCCATTAAGTGCCTAAGAGTAGTTTTAAACTCAGGTCTCCTTAACTCCATATCCAGCTCTCTAGCCATTTGCCCTCTAGCTACCTAGACCTGTTTGTTATCTATTTATCTGTTCCCATTGTTCTAAGTAACATTAGACAGGGTTCATCCATTCATTCATCAAAAGGACATTTACTAAGTTCTTGCTACATGCAACATACACTCTTGGACATTAGGGAGATAAATTGGTCAGGTTTTCTTCCTTTACTGAGTTTGCAATCTAATGCAGAGGATGATATTATCACATAAATATCTGAAATAAAAACTATTCCAATATTAGAGGACTGGAATAGACAAGGTATAATGTTCCTGCAACTTAAATAGGCTTGAACATCATCTACTTGCAGTAAATTTTATTTGTTTTTCAAAGTAAAGAGAGAAGAGGTTAGGAGGCTTACTGTACTCCATGACCATGACACATCACAAAATATCTAAATGGCTAAAACTTAGATTAATTGTAAAAGTATGAATAAAAGCTACTGTTTTTCACATCCCATGTGTTGAGAAGCTATTTATATCTCCTCTAAGCTTCACCCTGGGCTACAGTTCATGAACATCTGTCAGCTGGCTGGTCAGGAGTCTCCTTAGGATTTGAGTAAAGAACAGAAGCAATCTTGTCATAACTGCTTTTCTGATATCATTAATGCTCATTAGCCCAGCAGCTCCAAATAAATCCTCTTGAGGCTGAAAATCTGTGAGTTCCATAATGAAACTTGCAGAAAATATACAATGACTTCTTTCAAGAAAAGTCTGACTGAGACAACAAACTGAAATGGCATTTGGTCATTTAACTGCTGATAGCTGTGTCACTGCTGTTAAAACATGAGCTCACAGAAGCTGAGCTCCCATGCAAAGCACCGCAAGTGAAAACAGCCCCAGAAAATTGTCCCATTCCATCAGAGGGCTTCACAAATCTTCGCTGACTGATTAGAATAGACTTATAGTCTGAACAACTCAGTGACACTTATTTATATGCAAGAATGCTTCCAGCTGGGCTACAAACATTTCAAGAACAAGTACCTCAGAGTTATTAACCTTAATTGTCTTCATTGTCTAGTACTGTAGTGAGAACCACTTATTTCAAAGGACAGAGAGCAAGTGCTAGCTTCAAAAATCTATTCATTATAAAATAAATTTATGTGGCATCAAATGTTCCTTTTAAAAACACTATGCATCTGTATTCCTTGACACAAACATCATAGCATTTGAAAGAAAGATTTATGTTAGTCACAATTATTTACATTTTGAAAAACTGTCATGTGATAATGGCTCATAAGTTTAAGGAAGGGCAACACTAAGATATATGGGTAAGGTAAAATTACTTACATATACATGAATTGCTTTAAAACTAGAATTCAGTTCAATAAATGACTTTGTTATTTGTTGAGTATTAAATGTTCAGAACATAATAAAGTCTGTTAATGTGTGTATGCACTGTTTAAAATACTTTATTTGTTCATACTTAGCTTTATATTTGAAATTTTAATTTACTAAAACTAAGTTATGTATACAAACAAGGGTGTACTGGAGCCAGCTAAAACTGACTCTCAGGAACCAACTATTAAATTTTGATTAGGAGCACAAACACTTCAGAAATTGGAAAATTCTACAATTTAGTGCTTGACTAGTTATTTAGATGATTTTCTTGACTTAATAAATTGATGAACTATTAATATGGCAAACTAAAATGAAAAGTGTGATATCCGTATTTACCTTATTTTAAAATTTACCAGCATGCTTCTATTACATGTGAGCTTATACTCATCTATGGATAGATATATACATTTAAAAGCTATTGGTGATTATGAAATGTCAGTTTCTTAAAGGTAATATCTCTATTAAATATTTCACGATGAAGAGAAATATTTGCTCATTAACACAGCTCCATTTAAAAATAATTCTACTTTAAGAACACAATTCTGGAGAATGTAAATGTGCATATAAGGATATAGTATACTTAATTTTTCAGACATAGGTAACTAGGATCATTGAAGGGTTGGATTTCCAGTCCAGAACTACTCTTCTAATAAACCAGGCAGAAACCACAGGTCAAAAACCAAAATATTTAACTAAGGCAGAAGAGCAAATTAATTAACAGGATAAAGTCAAGCAATAGAACCACTTAGTGGCCTCTTGGGCCTGTGAGGTGGCACAGAGAAACAGAGTCCTGGGTCAGAATAAGGAAGACCTGAGTTCAAATTTGGTTTCAGACACTTACTAGTTGTGTGACCCTATACAAGTAACTTAAACCAATAGTCTCAGTTTCCTCATCCATAAAATGACCTGGTGAAAGAATTGGCAAAACACTCCAGTGTCTGTGCCAAGACAATGCCAAAAGGAGTTGCAAACAGTAGGACATGACAGAAATTACTAAATAACAGTAACCTCTTCCCATATACCAATTAGTTACATTTTCCATAGGCTTATATTTCAGTGAGAAAGGATGTAGGGTATCTTCCCCAAGAAAATATCCAAAAATTTCAGGTTCTGAAATGAAAGAGGATTTAGATATCTTGAATTATGACTAAATGACTTCTACCTGATTTTGCTTTTACTCTACTCAACCAAAAGCAATTTTGGCAATTCAATTCATTAATAACTTAATAAGTTTCACCAGAGTGAGCTACCTGAGCGCTCACCAGGACAGCGAGTGAGTGGGGAGCGTCTCTGTCTGGGGGGGCACTCCAGGGTCCTTGGGATCTGGGGACTGCCAGGAAAAAACGTCTCAGGGCGCTTTCACTGGAGAAGCCAGCGGACTTCGGGTGGGCTGCGCTGAACAAGGCGCACGGATTATCTGGGCGGAGCTGAATACCTGGGCTCGGAGGCTGGGAAGAACTAGTCTGAAGCAACCAAAATTCACAGAAAAACCACTCTTATAACCCAGACCCCAGACCAAAAAGGAAAGGGAAATAAAACCACCAAAGGGATGGCTCACATGGCCCAAAATCAAGCCTCCAGGAAGAAAGGGAAAAAAGTGACTATTGAAAACTTTTATGGTGGAAGTACCCAAGGGAAAGAGGAGAATGAAGAGGAAATCCAAAAAAATTCAGAACACGCCTCCCAAAATGGAAACTATCAACAAGCTCTGGAAGATCTCAAACTGGAACTTATCCAAAAGATGGAAACCTTCTGGAAAGAAAAATGGGAGAAAGAGATCAGCTGTCTGACAGATAAGACTGCTCAATTGGAAAAAGAACTCGAAGCAGCCAATACAAGGGCAGACAAGGCTGAAAAGCAAATCCAGTCCCTAATGACCAGAATTAAGGACCTCGAAGAAAGTGAGATGATAAAACAGCAAGAATCAATAAAGCAAACCCAAACAATTAATGAATTGGAAGAAAACAGAAAATATCTCACTGAGAAGGTCACGGACCTGGAGAACAGAGGAAGACGAGAAAATCTCCGTATCATCGGTCTCCCAGAAAAACCAGAGGTAAACAACAAATTGGATTTTATTCTAGAGGAGATTATAAAAGAAAATTGCCCCCACGTTCTGGAGCAAGGGGGCAAAATAGAAATAGAGAGGATTCATAGAACACCTTCTATACTAAATCCCCAAAAGACAACGCCTAGGAATGTAATTGCCAAATTCAAGAGTTTCCAAGTAAAGGAGAAAATCCTACAAGAAGCCAAGAAGAAGAGCTTCAGATATAAGGGGGCTCCCATAAGGATCACACATGACTTAGCGGCTAACACACTAAGAGACCGCAAAGCATGGAACACGATATTTAGAAAGGCAAGAGAGCTGGGTCTCCAACCAAGAATCAACTACCCAGCAAAACTGACTATATACTTCCAGGGGAAAGTATGGGCATTCAACAAAATAGAAGATTTCCAAGCATTTGCTAAGAAAAGACCAGAGCTCTGTGGAAAGTTCGATATCCAAGCACAGAAAGCAAGAGAAACATGAAAAGGTAAATATGAAAGAAAGGGAAAAGGAGATAAATCTTATCTTTCTCTTTAAGTCAAACTCTCTTCTATAAGGACTACATTTACATCTAATTATATATATTAATATGTGGGGAAAATGTTTTGTGTAACTCTCATAAATTGTATCATCATAAGAGTAGTTAGAAGAAACATGCATAGGGAAAGATTGGGGAATCAAGAAGATTTGGGGAAAGTTGGGGCAAAAAAAGGACAAGGGAGGGGGGAACCGTGATAATACTAAGATTAACTTCAAGAAATAGGGGGGGAATCAATAGAATAAACTTTCCCATATAAAGATACACATGGGAAGGGGAGGGGAAGAACTCTCATATGAGAAGGAGAGGAAGAGAGCGTGAAGTGGAAGTACTTAAACCTTACTCTCAGTGAAATCAAATCTGAGAGGGAAGAACATCTAGATCCAGTGGGATCCTGATTTCTATCTTATCCATTAGGGCAAGAAAGAAAGGAAAATTAAGGAGGGGGAGGGGGGAGGGAGCACAAAAAGGGAGGGAAGGAGAGGGGGGAGGGGAAGGGAGCATAAAAAGGGACGGGCTAGAAAGGGAAGCATCTCAAGGGAGGGGACTAGGGGGACCGACCTAAAGTAAATCACTGGTTCAAAAGGAGAAAGCTAAAGAAGAAAGGTCAGAACTAGGGGAAGACATCAAAATGCCAGCGAATCCACAAATAACAATCATAACTTTGAACGTGAATGGGATGAACTCACCCATAAAACGCAGACAAATAGCAGACTGGATTAGAACACAAAACCCTACCATATGTTGCCTTCAAGAAACACATATGAGACGGGTTGACACTCACAAGGTTAGAATTAAAGGTTGGAGTAAGACCTTTTGGGCCTCAACCGATAGAAAGAAGGCAGGAGTTGCAATCATGATATCTGACAAAGCCAAAGTACAAATAGACCTGATCAAAAGGGACAGGGAAGGTAAATATATTCTGCTAAAAGGAAGTATAGACAATGAGGAAATATCACTAATCAACATGTATGCACCAAATGGTATAGCATCCAAATTTTTAATAGAGAAACTAGGAGAATTGAAGGAGGAATTAGACAGTAAAACCATATTAGTGGGAGACTTGAACCAACCACTATCAAATTTAGATAAATCAAATCAAAAAATAAATAAGAAAGAGGTAAAAGAGGTGAATGAAATCTTAGAAAAATTAGAATTAATAGACATATGGAGAAAAATAAATAGGGACAAAAAAGAATACACCTTCTTTTCAGCACCACATGGCACATTCACAAAAATAGATCATACACTAGGTCATAGAAACATGGCACTTAAATGCAGAAAAGCAGAAATATTAACTGCAGCCTTTTCAGATCACAAGGCAATTAAAATATTGATCGGCAAGGGTACATGGAGACCCAAATCAAAAATTAATTGGAAATTAAATAACATGATACTCCAAAATCATTTAGTTAGAGAAGAAATCATAGAAACAATTAACAATTTCGTTGAAGAAAATGACAACGGCGAAACATCCTTTCAAACCTTATGGGATGCAGCCAAGGCAGTACTTAGAGGAAAATTCATATCCCTGAGTGCATATATTAACAAATTAGGGAGGACAGAGACCAAGGAATTGGAAATGCAAATCAAAAAACTTGAGAATGAACAAATTAAAAACACCCAGAAGAAAACCATACTAGAGATCCTAAAAATTAAGGGAGAAATTAATAAAATAGAAAGTGACAGAACTATTGAGCTAATAAACAAGACTAGAAGCTGGTACTTTGAAAAAACAGACAAAATAGACAAAGTACTGGTTAATTTAATTAAAAAAAGGAAAGAAGAAAGGCAAATTAATAGCATCAAGGATGAAAAGGGGGATCCCACCTCAAATGAAGAGGAAATTAAGGCAATCATTAAAAACTACTTTGCCCAACTATATGGCAATAAATTTACCAATCTAGGTGATATGGATGAATATTTACAAAAATATAAATTGCCTAGACTAACAGAAGAAGAAATAGTTTTCTTAAATAATCCCATATCAGAAATTGAAATCCATCAAGCCATCAAAGAACTGCCTAAGAAAAAATCCCCAGGGCCTGATGGATTCACCAGTGAATTCTATCAAACATTCAGAGAACAGTTAACCCCAATATTACACAAACTATTCGACATAATAAGCAAAGAGGGAGTCCTACCAAACTCCTTTTATGACACAAGCATGGTACTAATTCCAAAGCCAGGCAGGCCAAAAACAGAGAAAGAAAACTATAGGCCAATCTCCCTAATGAATATAGATGCAAAAATCTTAAATAGGATACTAGCAAAAAGACTCCAGCAAGTGATTAGAAGGGTCATCCACCATGATCAAGTAGGATTCATACCAGGGATGCAGGGCTGGTTCAACATTAGGAAAACTATCCACATAATTGACCACATCAACAAGCAAACCAACAAGAATCACATGATTATCTCAATAGATGCAGAAAAAGCCTTTGATAAAATACAACACCCATTCCTACTAAAAACACTAGAAAGCATAGGAATAGAAGGGTCATTCCTAAAAATAATAAACAGTATATATCTAAAACCATCAGCTAATATCATCTGCAATGGGGATAAACTAAATCCATTCCCATTAAGATCAGGAGTGAAACAAGGATGCCCATTATCACCTCTATTATTTGACATTGTATTAGAAACACTAGCAGTAGCAATTAGAGAAGAAAAAGAAATTGAAGGCATCAAAATAGGCAAGGAGGAGACCAAATTATCACTCTTTGCAGATGACATGATGGTCTACTTAAAGAATCCTAGAGATTCAACCAAAAAGCTAATTGAAATAATCAACAACTTTAGCAAAGTTGCAGGATACAAAATAAACCCACATAAGTCATCAGCATTTCTATATAATTCCAACACAGCTCAGCAGCAAGAACTAGAAAGAGAAATCCCATTCAAAATTACCCAAGACAAAATAAAATACTTAGGAATCTATCTCCCGAGACAAACACAGGATCTATATGAACACAACTACAAAACACTTTCCACACAACTAAAACTAGACTTGAACAATTGGAAGAACATTAACTGCTCATGGGTAGGACGAGCCAATATAATAAAAATGACCATCCTACCCAAACTCATCTATCTATTTAGTGCCATACCCATGGAACTCCCCAAAATTTTTTTTACTGATTTAGAAAAAAACATAACAAAGTTCATTTGGAAAAACAAAAGATCAAGGATACCCAGGGAATTAATGAAAAAAAATACAAAGGAAGGGGGTCTTGCAGTCCCAGATCTCAGACTATATTATAAAGCAGCGGTCATCAAAACAATTTGGTACTGGCTAAGAGACAGAAAGGAGGATCAGTGGAATAGACTGGGGGCAAGCAACCTCAGCAAGATAGTATATGACAAACCCAAAGATCCCAGCTTTTGGGACAAAAACCCACTATTTCATAAAAACTGTTGGGAAAATTGGAGGACAGTGTGGGAAAGATTAGGCTTAGATCAACACCTCACACCCTACACCAAGATAAATTCAAAATGGATGAATGACTTGAACATAAAGAAAGAAACTATAAGAAAATTAGGCGAACACAGAATAGTATACATGTCAGACCTTTGGGAAGGGAAATACTTCAAAACCAAGCAAGAATTAGAAAGAATTACAAAATGCAAAATAAATAATCTGGATTACATCAAATTAAAAAGTTTTTGTACAAACAAAACCAATGTAACCAAAATCAGAAGGGTAGCAACAAATTGGGAAACAATCTTCATAAAAACCTCTGACAAGGGTTTAATTACTAAAATTTATAAAGAACTAAATCAATTGTACAAAAAATCAAGCCATTCTCCAATTGACAAATGGGCAAGGGACATGAACAGGCAATTCTCAGCCAAAGAAATCAAAACTATTAATAAGCACATGAAAAAGTGCTCTACATCTCTTATAATCAGAGAGATGCAAATCAAAACAACTCTGAGGTATCATCTCACACCTAGCAGATTGGCTAACATGACAGCTATGCAAAGTAATGAATGCTGGAGGGGATGTGGCAAAGTGGGGACATTAATTCATTGCTGGTGGAGTTGTGAATTGATCCAACCATTCTGGAGGGCAATTTGGAACTATGCCCAAAGGGCGATAAAAGACTGTCTGCCCTTTGATCCAGCCATAGCACTGCTGGGCTTGTACCCCAAAGAGATAATGGACAAAAAGACTTGTACAAAAATATTCATAGCTGCGCTCTTTGTGGTGGCCAAAAATTGGAAAATGAGGGGATGCCCCTCAATTGGGGAATGGCTAAACAAATTGTGGTATATGTTGGTGATGGAATATTATTGTGCTAAAAGGAATAATAAAGTGGAGGAATTCCATGTGAACTGGAACAACCTCCAGGAAGTGATGCAGAGCGAAAGGAGCAGAACCAGGAAAACATTATACACAGAGACTGATACATTGTGGTACAATCGAAGGTGATGGACTTCTCCATAAGTATCAATGCAATTTCCCTGAACAATCTGCAGGGATCTAAAAAAAAAAAATACTACCCACAAGCAGAGGATAAACTGTGGGAGTAAAAACACCGCTGAAAAGCAACTGCTCGACCACAGGGTTGGAGGAGATAAGACTGAGGAGAGACTCTAAATGAACACTATAATGCAAACTCCAACAACAGGGAAAAGGGTTCGAGTCAAGAACACATGTGATAACCAGTGGAATCATGCGTCGGCTATGGGAGAGGGAAAGGCGGGGGGGGGGGGGGGGGGGGACGGAGGGGAGGAAAAGAAAACGATCTTTGTTTCCAGTGAATAATGTATGAAAACGACCAAATAAAATAATATTAAAACTTAAAAAAAAAAAATAAAAAAATAAAAAAAAAATAACTTAATAAGTTTCTACCACCTACAGAGTATTATATTAGAAGTTGAAGATAAAAAGAAAAAAGGGAAAGAGGAGTATACTGGAGGCATCTCTGTCTTTGAATATTTGAAAGGCATTTGCAGCAGGCATTAGATTGTTCCACTTGGCACTAGAAGACAGAACTGTGGGTGATAAGTAGAAGGTACAAAGAGAAATATTAAACCTTTATGTAAAACTTCCTAACAATCTGAGATCTTCCAAAGTAGAATGAACCGTCTGGAATTTAATGAGCTCACCCTAATGGGAAGTCTTTAAGTACAGATTGAGCAAGGGTGAGGCTGAATGGCTACTTATTATGTATAAAATAGAAAGAATTCCTTTATATAAATAGGTTATACTAGTTGGCCACTAACATTCACTCTCACTATGAAATTCTCTTATTCTCTGACATAATTATTTCTTTTAGGTAGCTTAAATTCTGCAGAAAAAGGTTAACTGCTACATAAATAAGTAAATTCAAGGAAAGTCAAATTGGGAAAAATTACTAAACAGCTTACGAGCTCAGGGAAAGGCTTAAATGTTTCATAATGGTGTTATACTTGATTTGAACCTTCCAAAAGGTAATAGCAAGGAGAGGTCAAGTAAAGGAGGAAGAATATTCCAGATATGAGGAGGGGCTTATTTGAATGCATTAAAGTAGTGGGTATTCCAATGGGGGAGACTTTTAAGGCCAAAATAAGGAGTTTGTATTTTATTCTATATACAATAGGAAACTAGTAAAGGTTTTTGAGTAGAGTAGTGACAAGGCTAGATTTGTGCATAGGAAGCATTATTTTGACAGCTGTGTGGATATCAGATCAGAGAGGCAGGCGATAGCAGGCGGGGAGCCCAATTATGAAGCTATTAAAGTAGTCATGGAAAGAAGTGATGAGGACAAGAACTAAGGTACTAGCTGTGTGAATGAAGAAAAGGGAACAGATGTGAGATTTATTGTGGAGGTAAAATTAAGAATACTTTTCAATTCCTTGAATATTGGAGATAATAATGATAATAGCACTTACATACTTTCTTAAGACATGCAAATAGTTCTCCCTGTTTATATATATATATGTGTGTGTGTGTATACACACATGCATGTGTACACATATATATACATATATCCTAACTGAGCTACTATTATAATTTTATTGATCTAGAAAAAATAATAACAAAAATCATTTGCAAAAACAAAAAGGTCAAGAATATCAAAGGAAATAAGGCAAAAAATGTTAAGGCAGGAAGTCTAGTAGTACCAGATTTTAAACTATATTAGAAAGCAGTAATTAGTGAAACTATTTGGTACTAGTTTAAAAAATAGAAAAGCAGATCCATAGATTAGAACATATAAAAATAGTCATTAAAGATTATAGTAATCATGTATTTGATAAGGTAAAGTGCCAAATTTTGGGAATTAGAATTTCTTATTGGGTAAAAATTTGGGGAGGAAATAAGATTTATTGACAGGAAAAACATTTTTGTAAAAATACTACCAATGTAGCAAAGATTAGGAAAAACAAGCAATAAGTTGGGGGAAAACTTTTGTGGATAGTTTCTTGGCTAAAAGACTAATATCTAAATAATATAGAGAACTTTGTCAAATATGTGAGTGTGAACCATTCCCCAACTAATAGTCATTACATATGAATAGATAGTTTATGGGTGAAGAAATGAAAGCAACATCTAATTTCTGAGAAATTGTTTTAATCATTATTGATTAGAGAAGTGCAATCAAAACAATTCCAAGATATCACTTTTTTCCTCTATCACATTGACTAAAATTATAAAAAAAAAAAAAGACAGAATGACAAATGTTGGATGGTAATGTGGAAAAACAAGGACCCTAATACATTGGTGGAATTGTGACCTGACCCAACCATTTTGAAGAGTAGTCTGGAATTGTACTCAAAGAATTATAAAACTGTATATACCTTTTAATCCAGTAATACCATGAAGATTAAAACATATCTTTTTTTCACTTTATTTCCTTCATTAATTTTCTCTAATTTAAGTAATATGTCTCCTATTTCAAGGCATGATGTATCGGGAAATATATACTATATAATAATATATGTGCATCTTGGACAATATAACCTGCCTTCATGGGGAGGGGGAAAAGGAAAGAGGGAAAGAAAAAAAAAGGATGAGATATAGATTCTTTGGACATAGCCAACATGAGAATTTTTTTTCTAAAATAAGCATATTTATAATAATTTATTACATATGTATAAAAAAAGAATTCTATTTTCCAATGGAATGTATGAATAGAGTACTAGAAGTTCCCAGAGTGAGTTATCTACTGTAAAAGAATAATTTTATTTTTCCTTTTCTATTGATAAGGGACATAGATTCATATTATATGTTCATTTGAAAGTATAGCATGTTAAAATAGTTATATGGCTTTTCCAAGAAATAAATACTATTTTTTAATATCATTTAATTTAATTTTTTTACTTTACTTGATGTCCACAATAATTCATTGACAGAGATGTTATTATTATTAACATTTTACAGATGAAGAAAATAAATTTGAGCAAGATTAAGCAAATTTTTTAGGATCACAGTTGGGGAATATCTGAGGAAGGATCTGAACTTAAGTCTTCCATACTTTAAATCCACCATTCTTTACAGTCTATCACTGAATCACCTCTAGATAAGAAGAGGATAAGAGGGAAGAGATAAAATAACTTGGAGTATAAAAATATGGATAACTGGAGGGATGCTAGTGTCCTCAGTGTAAACAAGAAATGAAAAGTTTAAGAAAAGGAGGTAGATAATATCACCTTGCACATTTTGAATTACCTACATGAAATCTTGGAGCAACTGTGTAAGAAGCAATTGATAATGGACTACAGAAGTTCTAAAAGTTCAATGACTATATAATCAGTGAAAAATTTTTGGTTGAGATCATACCAGCTCAGAAGAGTTTCAATATATGGGTTAAGAATAATAAAGTACCCAGTGTTCATTCAGAGGACTATATGTCCAGTGGTGCTCTGAATATTTTATATGGTGTGATTTCTTCTATATTTAAACCCATTTGAACTGATGCAATTTCCAAAAGTGTATGTCATGAGAGATGAGAAGAAAGTTTTGGACAAAACCCTTAAGGACAGCCACAGAAAAGAGAAAATAATTCAACAGAAGATCCTGAAAAAGAGAAGTCAAATATAGAGAAGAGTTATGAGGAAGGAATGTCAACCAAAGAGAAAGAAAATATTCCAGGGACAAAGCACCCTCTGCACTATAAAAAAAGGAGGAAAAGTCCTGAAAAAATACCATGAAGTTTAATAGTTATGGGGTTGTTAGTAACCTTGAAGGGGGTAGTCTCAGTTTAGCAATGGGGCAAGAAACCAGGTTACAATGGATAAAAAAAGAAATAGGAAGAAATGAACTCAGTAAATGGTGATAATTATTGTTAGGAGTTAGGGAGGGAAGGTGAAAAAAATGGGGAGATAGATAACAATAACTGAAAGGGATGACACGAGTGAAAATTAGCTTGCTTGTTTTGATTTTATTAAGGGTATAGGTCTGATCACATTTGTATTCAGTGAGGAAAGAATTTATATATAAGAAAAGCTTGAAGATTAGAGAGATAGAGGAAATATTTGAGAAAGTAAAATCCTAAGGATACTGGGAGAAAAAAGGATTGGAGGGCAGAGATAGCAGGACTGGTCTTGACAAGGAAGCAGCTAATGATAGGTGAAGATATGGAGGGCTTCTGAGATTTGGGGTAGGGAGAGCTCTCTATTTTCTCAGTCAAGTAAGAAAAAGAACATCTTGAAAAAGTGTAGAGGATTCATTTGTGAGAGAAAAGACTTGGAAAAGCCACTGAGGTTGAGTTGAATAATATTCTTCCTGTCACAGTAGTTAACCCAGACCTGGAGTAACAAACTTGGGTTTGAGTTCTGCCTGTGATATACAGATTTGCCAAGATTTAAGATCTCTGGCTTACAGACTATTTTATAAGACTTAATATTGCCTTATAGTTACTAGAAGGAGAAATAATATCACTAGGACTTTTGTACAGTGATGATATATCAGGCTTAGTTAAAACAACATACAAAAGCTGCATCCCAAATTGAACAAAAATTAGGGGAACAGGATCTACTCATACAAAAATATTTATAGTATCTCTTTCTGTGGTGACAAAGAACTGGAAACTAAAGAGATATTCATCAATGAGAAATGGCTAAACAAGTTGTGGTATGTGATTTAACAGAATACTACTGTGCCATAAGAAATGGCACACTAGGAAATCACCAAAAAATCTGGAAAGACATGTGAAGTGAACAGAACCAGGAGAAGCCTGTAAATGTTAACAACAATAATGTATGATGATCAATTGTGAATGACAACTATTATCAGCAATGCAAGGATGGAGGATAACCCCAAGAGACTCATGAAGAAAAGATACCCCCTATCATAGAAGGAGCTGATGGAGTCTGAATATAGACTGAAGCATATCATTCTTCGCTTTATTTACTCCATGAATTTCTCCCTAGTATAAGCAATATATGTCTTCTTTCATAACAATGCACATGGAATATATATTGCATGATAACATATGCATAAATACAAACCTATGTCATAATATTTGCTGTCTTAGTGGGGGAAAGGATGGAAGAGGAGGAAAGAACATGGATCACAAAATGTGAGAAAACAATTATGAAAAATTATATTGACATGTAAAAAATAAAACAGAAGCATAAAAATACACTATTTAACATTTGTTGCCATTGACAGTAAAAAAAAAATATTGCTAACTTTTGTCAGGTATACTTCCTGCCAAGATTTCCTTCCTATAACCTTTGGCTATACATCTTCTCTTAGTCTCTCCAATACCCTCAAAATTTTATGCAGTATTTAATAGAATCTCTAGAATTCTGTTCTATACTTTAAGAGTATCCAGTCATTAATACATCTTTTCAAGTATGATACCAGAATTGGAAGAAAGAAAAAGTATAGAGGAATTGGTACCTAGGCAGATTATGTAGGAGGGAGATAGGAATGATGAAATGGGAAATGATGGCAGCATAAATATTCTTCTATGAGCTTCAAAAGGGGAAAAAGCTTCTGGAAACTAGGCCAGATGTAGAAAGTTGATGACAGTGGTATTTACAAGGGTAGAAACAAACAGATGGACAGCTACAAAAAGGACACATGCTTTCCAACATGCAAAGTTACAAAAAAGAGAAGATGTAGTGCTTTTGATTTATGAGAATCCAGCTGACAAGTATCTGTAGATGGTTCAAAATCTCTGAGGGGGTTTGGTGAAGGGAATGAATATTTGAAGCAAATCATAGCCCAAGGAGAAAAAATGTCTGTCAGTTTGAAACAACAACCAAAATAACAAACAAAAGCTACGAAAAGGGAGCTGACCCAGTAGGGTCAGCAGATTAAATTACTAATCCATCTGAATCTTGTTATAAAAGGTACTGGCTTGGCAAGTAATGTACTTGCAAGCATTTAATTGGAGGTGAATTTAATGCTGAAGTGACTCTAAAATATGATTAGTTTCAACTAGATTCATGACATCAAACTGTTTTAGAGTTGGAATGAACCTTGGAGAGTATCTAATACAATGTGTTTAGAATTCTGTACCTTCTCATCTCTGTTTCCTGGCTTCCTTCAAGTCCTGCTAAAGTCTTACCTTTAAGCTTTTTCAACATTCTCCTTATTTATACTATCTTCCCACTGAGATTATTTCCAGTACATCCTCTATATAGACATACATATACATACCATATGCACCTAGTTGTTTACATGTTGTCACTGCCTTTAGAATAGGAACTCTCTCAGAGCAAAGATAAGTTTGTTTTGTTTGGGATTATTTTGTTTTTGTTTTAGAGGCTTTTTTAACCTTTCTTTGTGTCTCCAGCACAGTGTGTGAACATTAGCAGGAACTTAACCCTCACTTGAGGTGTTCTTACAATGTCAATCTTTGTTGTATATCCTTCTCTTGCTAAAACTGCATAAATCTCCTGTGTTAAGTGTTGATAGCCTATCAGTATCTCATTTTGTTCCAAAATCAAACCTGAACTATTAGACAACTAGCCTGAGTTAGGCTTAGCCAGGAACATGATTTATGATCATTTGGAAGGAGGAAGTGAAGCTGATTTTTATGGAAATCCAAATTTGTATACAAATAAATAACAAATAAGAAGAAGGGGTAAGATTCATTCAATTAGCATATGTTTAAAAGTAGCAAAAGAAGGGGGGGGGGAGAGGATGAGGATCATACCACAGGAAGATGGAGGTGGTAGGGAGTGTTCAATGTCTAGCTAAAATAGTCAAAATTGAGACAAATGAACCCCCAACTATCCACAATGCCTGCCTAAACTTACAAAGTACAAATAATAGTTCAGAGGGGACATAAAAGGAAACATTTCTCTAAATGTGGAAAGATATAAAAATAATAAATGGTGTCATAATTAAGAGGAATGTCCTCTTGGAATAATAATATTTCACATTATTCACACAAATTAAAATATCTTTAATAAGGATTTTTATAAAAATCATTTTGGTAGAGTCAAAGGAAAAAATCATGTCTAAAAATATCTGAGGTATTCCAATGGTGAACAGCAATAACTACATTTGCCAAATATATGGCCAAACTTGACCTCCATCTTGGACATTTATCACATCAAAAATAAATAAATAAGTGTTGAATAAATCCAAGGACTATATATTTGACAGAAGGAAAGCATGGATGAACATAGCCTATTTAAAGAATTAAAGGTGCAGGATACCAAAAAAGGCAATGCAGAATTTCATGGACAATATTATTTAGCAGGTAATCAATTAAGAATTACATGGGCAAGGGCAAAGGATATTAATATAGCAATATGTAATTGGAAAAAAGAGGTAAATGGGTAACTTATCATAAGTGAAAGTGAAACTATGCACATTTCTTATGACCTGTTAGTTTACCTGATATTTTGTAAAGGATAGAGGAATGCCCCCAGTGCATCAAGGATTTGTGGGAAAAACATGGATTACAGTTATACCGGTTTAAGAAGATTTAGATAGTATAAAATTGCCATCATTAAAGGAAATGCCAACTACTACAGCATCACAGACTCTGTGATTGAAGTATGGAAGGATTTAATTTCAGTGAAATCAGTGAATTGATGACTTAGAACATCCTATATTTGAATAGAAGAATTTGGGTTACAGCCTTGGGATAATGAGTGAAATAATCAAAGGATTTAGAATTCTAGGGGACTTTAAAGCTCTAGTCCAATCCATTCATTTTAGTTAAAATTTAAAGGACCAGAGGGTAAGACTATATCATTAAGAGATGTTGAATATTTTTTCATCTATAAGGCAAACTAGTTTTCGTGGATAGTTTATATGCACTTTTCACTGTGTGTTTTAAAGAGGTGGAAGCAAATATCAGGGATGCTGTTCTAAATGACCTTTTAAGAATCTGATCCCATGCTCTGGACATAGAAACTTTCATTTGACAAATTTGATTATGTTTTAAATATTGATTAAGGGCAGCTAGGTGGCTCAGTGCATTGAAAGCCAGGCCTTCAGACAGGAGGTCCTGGTTCCAAATGTGGCCTCAGATACTCCCTAGCTGTGTGACTCTAGACAAGTAACAAAGCCCCAATTTCCTAGCCCTTACAGCTCTTCTGCATTGGAACCTAGGATCAATTCTAAGACAGAGGGTAAGTTTTTTTTTAATGCATACAAACATATATATATATATTTTTATCAATATCATATACTATAAGGAAGAAACTTTAGACAATATTACAGGTACAAATTATTTAAAATCATGTATAGTCTTTTCTCTCAGTCTAACTGGATAAGAACCTGGAGGTGAAAACATATCAAACAGAATATGCATGCCCTGAAATAAAAATGTATACTTTTTTGTTGATTGCACATCACTTCATAATGGTTACCTCAAGTATAAAATAAAACTTAGAAATAAAATAACATGCATGAATAGATCAGAAGCTGAGAAATCAGATTTCACAGGGCACTGGAGAAGTTATAAAAGTAATAAAGATAAGAAAAAGCCTGAAGTGCCTTAAGAAAATTAATGCAAAAGAAGACTTCTCTTTCTAAAATTTAAGAGACTACTTACTAGCTAACCACTACCAGTATCAGTTTTTGAATTTACCCAGAAAGAAAATATCATTTCAAAGTATAGCAAGTTATTTTTATTACTTAACATTTTAAATTCCTAAAAAAAATTATACTAGTGTTAAATATACTCCCAGAAGGCACCCTATGAAGAGTCTAAAGTATTTTTTGAAGTTCTCTACTACACATGGGATTCATTCCTAGTTTCTCATGATGATTTTGCTTAATGATCTTAGATAGGGTACTTAAACTGTATATCATTCAATTTCCCCATCTGCAAAAATACAAAATTAGTAGCATTCACTTAAATTGAAGGACCTAGTGTTAAAAAGCTTTAGGTCATGCAAAATGATGTTCCTTATAATTCTAAATTTGTCATTTCTTGCATTTCAGCATATTAGATACAATTAAATGACTTGATGAAGGAGATACTCTGATTCAGAAGTAAAATTAAAAGTAGAAATAAGAAATTTGGGCTTTTATTTTTTGGATACACCCAAATACCCTATATTGGTTCTAAGTCATAGCCAATGTGTCTTACTGATATAATCTCAGCATAAGTGCCATAGCAGAAATGGTTAAAAGAAATTATGTACATTATATAACTATAGCAATGTACTAATTACAAAAGCATGTATGTATATGTATATATATGTAAATATATACATGTAAGTATGGATAATAGAATATTTTAAAATTAGACAATTTCACTGATACCAAATCAATACTGCTATTATTAACTGAAAATGTGTTAATTCTCAACAGCTCCATTCACTTTCCCTGTTACTTTGTCCAATCATTTCAGTCATGTTGACTCTTCATGATCCCATTTGTATTTTCTTAGCAAAGACATTGAAACAATGTGCTGTCATTTCCTTCTCCAGCTTATTTTACAGATGAGAAAAATGAGGCAAACAGAGCTAAACAATTCGTTGAGGGTCACACAGCTAGCTACTAGGTATTTGAGGTCAGATCTGATTCAGGAAGATATCTCCCTGACTCTAGGCCCAGCACTACTATTCAATGAATCACCTAGCTACCTCCCTATTACTGTCCAAAACATAATACCAGGTCTTTGCTACAATTCCTATAATATTGTTATCTTTCCTTATTAGAATGTAAGCTCATTGAAAGCAAGGACTGTCTTCTTTTTTTTCTTTTTAATTTATATTTCTAGAGTATAGCACAGCAGTTGGCCCAAATCGAGTGCTTAATATGTTTTTAATGAATTCATTCATTCAAATATATACCCAAATGGCTCCACAGATAACAAATGGATTTAAACAGGATCATTCATTCATTCTACCAGTGTTGAATGCAGGGTGCTATATTAGTTCGAAGTTTAGAAGAGATACTAATGTTTTAGAATTTAAAGGATCAGGCAATGACTGAAACTTACAGAGAAGCGGGTAAAGAAGAACTCATTTTTTTTTAGTTTTCAGTTTTTTTTTTATCTTTAAGAGGGATTATACGTGATAGACTGAGGCATTTTCCAACTCTGAATCTATGATCCAGTAAGATAACTGCCCAAAAAGGCATCATAAAATTACAGAACAAAATTCCAAGTGAAGTCCAAGACAAATTGAATTGAGTGTAATTTAAAGGTCAAATTTAATAAAAGCTAATGAAATCTGCACAAGATATGTAATGGGGGAACCATGGGAAAAGTCATAGATTTGGAATTAGAAGACCTCTCATAGCTAAAATGTTTCACCACCTTCAGTCTTAGTACACTGATCTGTAAAATGAAGAAATTAATGCTTATAAATCTCTCTCTTGCAGGTTGATCAGATAAAATAGTGTATGCAAAAGGTTTTATAATCATTCTTAAATACTGCAAAATATCTCTGATGTCATTCATTTGATTCGCCCAATAAGATACAAATCTCAATTAAAGCTGGAAGAGATCTCTCTGAGGTTTTGTTTCTAACTGAACTTGTTTTTCAGATGAATAAAACTAAGGATCAGGGAAGTTAGAGTTAACTAGGCAGGTAAATAGAGGACTGGGTCTATATTTTTATATAACAAACTATGTGATCCTGTTATTAACCTCTATCTACCTCAGTTTCCTCTACTGTAAAGTGAGGATAAAAGTAAAACCTACCTCCAAAGGTTATTGCAAGGTTAAAATAAGATAATATTAATTAAAGTGCCTATAACAATACCTAGACTATAGTAGACATTTAATGAGTACTTCTTTCATTCTTTTCTTCCTCCCTGCCTTGAATGATTTGCCTAAAGTCACAGATATAGTAAATGACAATTATATGATTTGAAGCCAAATCTCTTGATACAAGAGGCAGAGTTCTTTCCATAGTCTTTTACTGCCTTGCACCTTAACAGAAGTTGTCATAAATAGCTATAATGAAGAAAAAAAATCAGTATCAGGTAGCCAATCACTGCGTAATTACACTCTTTGAACATAACAGGTATTTCTTGGTTAAGAATTACACTCTTTCAACAGAGCACATTTAAAGCCTTTGGTAGGGTTGGCTGAAGCTTGAATTCTATTCTCATAGCATTAAAGAACTCACTTTTATTTCCACAAGAAAATGAATTATCAGTATACTTTTATAAATTACTATACAAGTTTGTTATTTAAAAAAAAAGATATCTTGGGAAGTTTTACAGATCTTAAGAGTGTCTGTCCTCATTCTTTCTTCTCATATAACAACCACCCTCATTCTGACCTTTATCATCTTTCACCTGAAATAAGCTCTAGATTGGTATTCCTGAATCCAGGTTCTCCCATTTCTGATCTATCCTACACATAGTTGACAGATTAATATTCCTAAAACCTAAGGCTATCCATAAAACTTTCCTGTTTCAGAGGCTCCCTATTGTCTCTAGGATAAAATATAAATTTCTATCTGGAATATCTTTAAAACCTACCTCCAATCTTATATATATCTAGAATGATTAATTATACATTTCCCTCTCTCTTATAGTCTACACCCCAGCCAAATTCATCTACTTGCTATTTGCCTTTCATGTTTTTCTATAGTTCACTTCTGTTTCTTTACAATGAATGTTACCCTTGTCTAGAATACTCTTCCGCTTTCTGTCTTCATTTGTTCAAGGCTCAGCTTGAAAGCTAATTTCAAGAGTCCATTTTTTATTCATTAAGCCTTTAGTGTTATAGCCAGCCTATAAGTAAATTAATTATATTTATTTTGTATATGTGTGTATATGTATGTGTATATAGTGCGTGTATCTATATTTACATATATATATATATATATATATACATACATACATACACACATATATTTACTCACCTCTGTTGTGAAGATGGAATTAACTGTCCCCTGCCTATTTTTAGATTTAATCACCAGAAGCATATATACCCCACTCATCCTTAAGTGGGGAAGGTCTGTGACCCACTGGTGTGATAGTGGGTAATGAATCAGAACCCACTGACTGCCCCCTAGGCAATCCTAAAAAAAGCTTTAGCTGTAATTGGTCCATGTAAAATGGAAGGAAGTCACAGGAAGTAAAGAAAAGGAATTGTCTTTTAAAACGTCAATAACTTCCTATGATGAGGTCTTTTGCCATGAACTTGACCCTGGAGGAGCTCTGACTGAGGAATGCTTCTACCATGTGGGTGAATGAGAAAAGCCCACTCCCTTACCTGGATTTCCTAGGGGTAATTGCCTCTGGAGGGGGCCCCTCATCTGGGAGGAGGCCTCTTGGCTAAAACCTTTGTTAATTGACCCTTAGGCCCTCAGGCTGGTTGAAAAGTTGTTTTCTAAAAAATGGAATTAAAACTTTTTGAGGATAGATTGTGGCATGTTTATCTTTGTATCCCTGATACCTATCAAAATGCTTTACACATTTACACATAGTCAGGGTTTAATGGTTACTTCTTAATGGTTACAATCTTCCTTTTTCTTCATTCTAGTAAAGTGAAAATTCTTCTAACAAACTTTGTTTCTTTTATGTTCTTTCTACTCTCCTGTCTCCTTAGATTCACATAAAATTTGCAAAAGACATTTCATTTTCTTTCCAACAAGCAACTCAATGGAAATTTCTCTTCTTATTCTTTTTTCTCAATGTGCAAAGAATTCAAGTTTTACATAAAGTATAGCCAAGAGGTCAACTCCAAGATATGCCAAAATAACTTCTCACTCCAATTGCATTTTCAAATAAAACTAAAAACAAGAACATTTAAAATGGGAACATTTAATGCACATGTTTCTTTTTTTTATAATATTGTATGAACACCCACCTGCCCAAGTCAAAGATTATGTGATGGTCTTACCCTATGCAATACACACAGGATCATAATGCATAATGATAGGAATGACTATTATATTTTTATTTTATTTTTTAATATATTTTATTTGATCATTTCCAAGCATTATTCGTTAAAGACATAGATCATTTTCTTTTCCTCCCCCCCACCCCCTATAGCCGACGCATAAGTCCACTGGGCATTAGATGTTTTCTAGATTTGAACCCATTGCTTTGTTGATAATATTTGCATTAGAGTGTTCATTTAGAGTCTATCCTCTGTCATGTCCCCTCAACCACTGTATTCAGGCAGTTGCTTTTCCGCGGTGTTTCCACTCCCATAGTTTATCCTTTGCTTATGAATAGTGTTTTTTTCTCCTGGATCCCTGCAAATTGTTCAGGGACATTACACCACCATTAATGGAGACGTCCATTATGTTCGATTATACCACAGTGTATTAGTCTCTGTGTACAATGTTCTCCTGGTTCTGCTCTTCTCGCTCTGCATCACTTCCTGGAGGTTGTTCCAATCTCCATGGAACTCCTCCACTTTATTATTCCTTTTAGCACAATAGTATTCCATCACCAACATATACCACAATTTGCTCAGCCATTCCCCAATTGATGGGCATCCCCTCGTTTTCCAGTTTTTGGCCACCACAAAGAGCCCAGCTATGAATATTCTTGTACAAGTCTTTTTGTCCATTATCTCTTTGGGGTATAGACCCAGCAGTGCTATGGCTGGATCAAAGGGTAGATATTCTTTTGTCACCCTTTGGGCATAGTTCCAAATTGCCCTCCAGAATGGTTGGATCAGTTCACAACTCCACCAGCAATGAATTAATGTCCCAACTTTGCCACATCCCCTCCAGCATTCATTACTTTCCTTTGCTGTTATGTTAGCCAATCTGCTAGGTGTGAGGTGATACCTCAGAGTTGTTTTGATTTGCGTCTCTCTGATTATAAGAGATTTAGAACACTTCTTCATGTGCTTGTTAATAGTTTTGATTTCTTTATCTGAGAACTGCCTATCCATGTCCCTTGCCCATTTATCAATTGGAGAATGGCTTGATTTTTTGTACAATTGATTTAGCTCTTTATAAATATGAGTAATTAAACCTTTGTCAGAGGTTTCTATGAAGATTTTTTCCCAATTTGTTGTTTCCCTTCTGATTTTACTAACATTGGTTTTGTTTGTACAAAAGCTTTTTAGTTTGATGTAGTCAAAATTATTTATGTTACATTTTGTGATTCTTTCTATGTCTTGCTTGGTTTTAAAGCCTTTCCCCTCCCAAAGGTCTGACATGTATACTATTCTGTGTTTACCCAATTTACTTATGGTTTCCTTCTTTATGTTTAAGTCACTCACCCATTTTGAATTTATCTTGGTGTAGGGTGTGAGGTGTTGATCTATTCCTAGTCTCTCCCACACTGTCTTCCAATTTTCCCAGCAGTTTTTGTCGAATAGTGGATTTTTGTCCCAAAAGCTGGGATCTTTGGGTTTATCATATACTGTCTTGCTGAGGTCGCTTTCCCCCAGTCAATTCCACTGATCTTCCTTTCTGTTTCTTAGCCAGTACCAAATTGTTTTGATGACTGCTGCTTTGTAATATAGTTTTAGGTCAGGGACTGCAAGGCCCCTATCATATGTGTTTTTTTTTTCATTATTTCCCTGGATATCCTTGATCTTTTGTTCTTCCAAATGAACTTTGTTATGGTTTTTTCTAAATCAGTGAAGAAGTATTTTGGTAGTTCAATGGGTATGGCACTAAATAGATAAATAAGTTTGGGTAGGATGGTCATTTTTATTATATTGGCTCGTCCTATCCATGAGCAGTTAAGGTTTTTCCATTTGCTCAAGTCTAGTTTTAGTTGTGTGGCGAGTGTTTTGTAGTTGTGTTCATATAGTTCCTGTGTTTGTCTTGGGAGGTAGATTCCTAGGTATTTTATTTTGTCTAAGGTGATTTTGAATGGGATTTCTCTTTCTAGTTCTTGCTGCTGAGCTGTGTTGGAATTATATAGAAAAGCTGATGATTTATGTGGGTTTATTTTGTATCCTGCAACTTTGCTAAAGTTGTTGATTATTTCAATTAGCTTTTTGGTTGAATCTCTAGGATTCTTTAAGTAGACCATCATGTCATCCGCAAAGAGTGATAACTTGGTCTCCTCCTTGCCTATTTTTATGCCTTCAATTCCTTTATCTTCTCTAATTGCTACTGCTAGTGTTTCTAGTTCAATGTCAAATAGTAGAGGTGATAATGGGCATCCTTGTTTCACTCCTGATCTTATTGGGAATGCATCTAGTTTATCCCCATTGCAGATGATATTAGCTGATGGTTTTAGATATATACTGTTTATTATTTTTAGGAATGACCCTTCTATTTCTATGCTTTCTAGTGTTTTTAATAGGAATGGGTGTTGTATTTTATCAAATGCTTTTTCTGCATCTATTGAGATAATCATGTGGTTGTTGCTAGTTTGCTTGTTGATGTGGTCAATTATGTGGATGGTTTTCCTAATGTTGAACCAGCCCTGCATCCCTGGTATGAATCCTACTTGATCATGGTGAATGATCCTTCTGATCACATGCTGGAGTCTTTTTGCTAGTATCCTATTTAAGATTTTTGCATCTATGTTCATTAGGGAGATTGGCCTATAGTTTTCTTTCTCTGTTTTTGACCTGCCTGGTTTTGGAATCAGTACCATGTTTGTGTCGTAAAAGGAGTTTGGTAGAACTCCCTCTTTGCTTATTATGTCAAATAGTTTGTATAGTATTGGGATTAACTGTTCTCTGAATGTTTGATAGAATTCACAGGTGAATCCATCAGGCCCTGGGGAATTTTTCTTAGGAAGTTCTTTGATGGCTTGTTGGATTTCAATTTCTGATATGGGACTTTTAAGAATTCTATTTCCTCTTCTGTTAGTCTAGGCAGTTTGTATTTTTGTATATATTCATCCATTTCTCCTAAATTGGTGTATTTATTGCCATATAATTGGGCAAAATAATTTCTAATGATTGCCTTAATTTCATCTTCATCGGAGGTGCTGTCCCCCTTTTCATCTTTAATGCTGTTAATTTGCTTTTCTTCCTTCCTTTTTTAAATTAGATTGACCAGTACTTTGTCTATTTTGTTTGTTTTTTCAAAGTACCAGCTTCTTGTCTTATTTATTAAATCAATAGTTCTATCACTTTCGATTTTATTAATTTCTCCCTTAATTTTTAGGATTTCTAGTTTGGTTTTCTGCTGGGGGGGTTTTAATTTGATCGCTTTCGAGTTTTTTCATTTGCATTTCCAATTGATTGATCTCTGCTCTCCCTTGTTTGTTAATATAAGCATTCAGGGATATGAATTTACCTCTGATTACCGCTTTCGCTGCATCCCAAAAAGTTTGAAAGGATGTCTCCCCATTGTCATTTTCCTCGATAAAATTATTAATTGTTTCTATGATTTCTTCTTTAACTAAATGGTTTTGGAGTATCATATTGTTTAATTTCCAATTGGTTTTAGATTTGGTTTTCCATGTACCATTACTAATCATTATTTTTATTGCCTTGTGATCTGAGAAGGCTGCATTCATTATTTCTGCTTTTCTGCATTTGTGTGCTATGTTTCTGTGACCTAATGTATGGTCAATTTTTGTGAATGTACCATGTGGTGCTGAGAAGAAGGTGTATTCCTTTTTATCCCTATTTTTCTCCATATAGCTATTAATTCTAATTTTTCTAAGATTTCATTCACTTCTTTTACCTCTTTCTTATTTATTTTTTGATTTGATTTATCTAAATTTGATAATGGTTGGTTTAAGTCTCCCACTAGTATGGTTTTATTGTCTATTTCTTCCTTCAATTCTCCTAGTTTCTCCATTAGAAATTTGGGTGCTATATTATTTGGTGCATACATGTTGATTAATGATATTTCCTCATTGTCTAGAGTCCCTTTTAACAAAATATAATTACCTTCCCTATCCCTTTTGATCAGGTCTATTTTTGCATTGGCTTTATCAGATATCATGATTACCACTCTTGCCTTCTTTCTATCAGTTGAGGCCCAGAAGGTCTTACTCCATCCTTTAATTCTGACCTTGTGGGTGTCAACCTGCCTCATCTGTGTTTCTTGAAGACAACATATGGTAGGGTTTTGGCTTCTAATCCATTCTGCTATTCGTCTACGTTTTATGGGTGAGTTCATCCCATTCACGTTCAAAGTTATGATTGTCATTTGTGGACTCCCTGGCATTTTGATTGCCTTCCCTAATTCTAACCTTTTCTTCTTTGGCTCTACCTTTTAGTCCAGTGATTTACTTTGAATCAGTGCCCCTTGTCCCCTCCCTTGATGTTTCCCTTTTTAGTCCCTCCTTTTTTGTTCCCTCCCCCTCCCCCCTCTCTTTCCCTCCCTTTTTGTTCTCCCTCTCCCCCTCCCCCCCTTGGTTTTCCCTTCTCCCTACCCTTGTTGGGTAAGATAGAATTCAAGATCCCAATGGATCTGGATGTTTTCTCCTCTCAGAGTTGATTTCCCTGAGATTAAGGTTTAAGTAAAAAAACTCCCTCTCTTCCTCTCCTTCTTATAGGAGTTTTCTTCCCCTCCCCTTCCCATGTGAATCTTTGTGTGAGAACGATTATTCTATTTGGTCTTTCTTTACCCCCTATTTATACATTACATTTTCCCCACATATTAGTATACATAGATTGATATAAATGTAGTCCTTATAGAAGAGAGTTTGAGTAAAAGTAGAAGATAACATTTTTCCCCTTTCCTTAATATTTACCTTTTCAGGTATTCCTTACTCTTTGATTTTCTGTATCAAACTTTCCACAGAGCTCTGGTCTTTTCTTTGCAAAAAGCTGGAAATCTTCTATTTTGTTGAATGCCCATACTTTCCCTTGGAAGTATATAGTCAGTTTTGCTGGGTAGCTGATTCTTGGTTGGAGACCCAGCTCTCTTGCCTTTCTGAAGATCATGTTCCATGCCTTACGATCATTCAGCGTAGAACTTGCAAGGTCTTGTGTGACCCTGATTGGCATTCCTTTATATCTAAATTGTCTTTTTCTGGCTTCCTGTAGGATTTTTTCTTTTGTTTGATAGCTTTGGAATTTGGCAATTACATTCCTGGGAGTTGTCTTTTGGGGGTTTAGTGTAGAAGGTGTTCTGTGAGCTCTGTCAGTGGCTGTATTGCCCCCTTGTTCTAGAATCTCTGGGCAATTTTCTTTGATTATATCTTGTATCACCATGTCCAGTTTGGTGTTTATTTCTGGCTTTTCTGGGAGTCCAATTATTCTTAAATTATCTCTTCTCCCTCTATTTTCCAGATCTATCACCTTGTCGGTGAGATATTTTATGTTCTCTTCTAATTTCTTGGTGTTTTGGCTTTGCTTTATTAATTCTTGCTCTTTTACACGATCGTTGTCTTCCAGCTGCCTGATTCTGGCCTTTAAAGCCTGGTTTTCCTTTTCAGTTTAATCACACCAGTTTTGTAGATGCGTGAATTTCTTTTGCATTATTTCCAACTTTTCCTCCCAGAAGGCTTCCATCTTTTTGGTCATTTCTGATTCAAATTCTTCATGGGTTTGTGGAGAGTTTCCATTTCCTTTGGAAGGTTTTGGAGTATTTTCTTGTATGTCATATTCTATCTCCTCTGTATTTTGTATTTTGGCTCCATAGAATGTGTCCAAAGTCGCCCCTTTCTTCTTATTTTTCTTGGTATTTTGGGGCTTCTGTGCTTCTGTGGAGTTTGCCATCTCTGAATGTGGAGGATTAGCTTTTCTTATCTCTGTCTGGTGTTCAGAGGCTTTAGTCCTGGGCAGATTGTCGGTTCTATGTGGTTTCCCTGGGTTAAATTGAGTATGCCTCACTGGAACTGGAGTGGAAGGGTCGGACCACGAGGCCACACTCTCCCCCGGCTCTCTGGGTCGGGTTGCTTTCCGGAAGTTGCCTTCAGAATAGCTGGCCATGAGGCTGTTTCGTCGGCCTGCGAGGGGATGGGCTGCAGCTTTCCCAAGCTCCGAGGGCAGTGACTTTCACTGAGACTTGGATAGCAGGATCCAGCCCGTGAGGCTGTCTTGCCCGCCCTGAGCGTTGCTGTTGTTTCAGACAAGCCTGCTCTCTGCGGGGGGGAGCTCCGAGGGCAGTGACTTTCACTGGGACTCGGAGAGAAGGCCCTGAGGGTTGTTGTTGTTTCAGACAAACCTGCTCTCTGAGCAGGGCGGGGCTGCGGCTTCCCGGAGCCTTGGACTCTGCGCTCCTACCCCTTAGGTCCGCGTGATCTCGGGTTCTGGCTTTTGAGGGGGCCGTACCTTCTGATCCAGGTCCAGGTCCAGGAGGAGGGTTCCCAGGGTCTGTGCTGTTGATCGTTTTGAATTTCGGCGCCTTAGGAGCTTATAGTTTGAGATCGGTCGGGAAGGGTTTTCCGGAGATCTGAACTTTAGCTTTCTCTATGCCGCCATCTTGACTGGAAGTCGACTATTATATTTTTAAAAGGCATATAGATAAGGGCAAACCAAAAGATACACATTTCTATATCTCTCCATTGTTAGTACTGCCTTCCGGCTAAACCGTCCCTCCAATGTTTATGTTTATGTAGTGCACATGTGTGTATAAAATTTGCTAACTGGGGACTTTTGTCTAACTCCTTAAAGGCAGATATTGTTTCGCTTTTATTATTCAATGTCTAATACTGAATCTGGTACATAATAGACAGAAAACTAAACACTATTGATAAACTGAATGATTTGTCATATACTCCTTAGGGGGAAAAAATACATGCTAGAATAGTTTGCATTAGGAAATTATTTTAGTGTACTATATCAATTATCATAGGGCTACACTGATCATTTACGATTTAATTTAACATTTACAATGTAGATGTGATGAAAATTTTTTTTAAATCCCTTCATCTGCGCATTTTTATGCCTACTTTAATTAGTTTACTCCCAAATAATAATATAACATAGCCCTTGTGTTTAATGAGTATGGATATGTCCTCTTTAATTTATTCATAAAGGAAAGGAGACATAGAAAAGTGAATTCATTCCTTTTTTAGCATGTGACATTCTTTGCCTTTGACGTAGGATTTTCCCTTAGGTTAAGTTACTCCATTTTTAATAATCTAACACACTAATTCAAAAGGAAAATAAAGAGGATAAAATATAATGAAGGGTATCAGGAACAACATAATCCTTGCAACACAGGGGTTCACAAACATATAAGAAAAATCATTTCCATGTTCATTTCCCTGTTGACAATATAAAGTCAGTCCTACTGAAATTCCAAATGGAATGGTTGATGGGGAAAGGGGGAGGAATGCTTCTTAGCATTTGTTGGAAGGAAGTATTTTAATTATGTCATCTACTAATTTAGCCAACACAAGGTATTTGAAAGCAATTAACAATCTTAAATCTGATCCTTTGTCTCAAAGCATAAACATGCAGCACCAGAACTCATAAATACAGATCCTGACAGCTTTTCATTAATTTTAATTATCACCAGACAGGTACTATTGAAAGTACAGCTATTAGCTGATCTAGATTTTGACTCATTTTTTGAATGACCTTTTGTTCAAGTTTCTTTTTCTTTTCTCTTTCTTGCCTTATTTCTTTCTCCCTCCCTTCTTACTTCCCTGTTTTCTGCCCATTCCTTACTCTCTCCCTCCTTTTTTCTGTCCTTCCTTCTGTCCTTTTGTAACTAACAGAGTTCCAAAAATACCTAAGGACCTTTATACGTAACTGTTGTTATAGTCAAAGAATTTTAGAATAAAGAATAGTTTTAAGTATTTCCTCTTAAACTAAAAGACTATTCAAACAGTTTCATAAGTTTTCTTCTGAAAATACTTTGAGTTTCAATTAAAGGGTATCTTATTTTAGATTGCCACTGAAAGGCTGATTGGTGGGTAAGAAAAAGTGCCAAAGCACTGGAAAGCGATTAACAGAAGTGCTTCTTATCTTCAATTTCAGTGCAGGCACAGAATTCTTCGATTCCAATCAACAGAATCATTTTTGGTAGGGTAACTTACTGCTTATCTTTATGTACAATCTCTTTTAGACTTCTGGTTCCAATAATTATTTTAAGGATTCACAAAAGACTCAAATCAAAGTACAAACCCCTTTCAAACTAACAGTCCTGAAAGTTTTCTCCTATCAAGAGAAGAGAGGGTAAGGTGAAAAGTAATAGAATTATAACTGAAAGAGTAAATGTAGAAAACAGAATCAAAATTTCATTTACATATCCCATATGTAAGACTTAATGATTATGTCCTAGGCATTGTACTGAATATAAACTAAGTAAGATAAGGCTCTTGCTTCTAGGTGACATTTATTCCTTCACTAGAAAAATTTTCTACAATCATAATACTCCTATACAGCTTTTCAATGACTCCCTTTGGTATGCTGATTAAAATCTAAACTACTTAACCTGAAATTTCAGGCCCTCCAAAGTCAACTTATTTCTACCTTCCCTGCCTTGTCTCTTTGTAGGGTGTCCATATACGCTACAAGTCAGGCAGGCTGGATGACTCACTGACTTATATTTCTGCAGAATTTTCTCACCTGTGCCCCTTTCCTCACAATATTCCCTAATCTTCCTTTCGAATTCCTAGTAATCCTTCACAATTCAACTAAAATTTAAAATATTCCTTGGAGTCATAGCTAATCCTCTCAAGCAATAATCCTCCTCTAGTCCTGGAATCTAAAATAGCACTTGGTTTGAACTTTCCTTATGCAAATGTCCCTTTTATTTTATATTATAGATCTGAATAACTTATATCTTTCTCTGAAATTATGTTCCTAATAAGAGAAAAATTTATTTCATTTCATATGTATGTTTCCCAAACCCCCAAGTTGTGATAGGCACACATTATACACTTTAAAAACAACAAAGATAGCTGATTTAAGTGTTAGAAGCATCTAATTTAATATCTTACTTTACAGATAAGGTCAAATGAGTGGTCCAGTGGCACAAGGTTATGATTTGAAGCCCTTAGATTCATATTCAGTCTAATGACTATAGTACTGGTGTTCTTTACACATACTCAACCTTAAAGTGGAGACATTGACAAAAAGGTCTTTGGAGACCGAAGTAAACAGTTGACTTTTAATGATCCCTACTTCTTTTTGTTTCTTATTTTGTACAATTTATTGATGTTTTATCATTACACACATTATTTCAATTCTGCCCTCTTCAGACTGAATTCTCCCTTCTGAAAAAAGAAAAATAATTATAGGAAAAATCTGACATGCTGACTACATCTATAATGCCAGACTTGGGAACTTGTATTTCTTCCAAGGGACAATAGGTTTTTGAGCAGGATAATAACATGGTCATATATGTACCTAAAATAAGTATTTGGGCAGCTGTGTGGAAGACATTGCAGTGGGGAGAGGCTGGCAGCAGAGAGATAAACTAAGAACCTAATATATTGTCTAGATAGATAGAAATTAATAAACTAAACAGATTCCACAGAGATGTATTAGAATTTTATGAAATCAGCTTCTATGTACAAAAAAAAGGGGAGATAGTTTGAGCTCAAAGGTGATTGCAATATTTAGTGATATATATTTGAATTAGTAGTACAACATTCAAATGAAAATATCTATGAGTTAGAAAAATATAACAAGCTCAAAGAAGAAGTTTGTGTGCAGATTTGAGCATCATTGATATGGCATTGGGTAAGAGTAGTTGAAATAACATATAGATGAGGTCTTTTGGGGGAGAAGCCAGACAATAAAATGAAAGGTCAAGGATGGAATCTTTAGGAATGTCCATATTCATAGATCAATAATATTTAAGGGAACAAAAAAACATAATGCTAATTTGTTACCCTCTCTGTCTCTGAGAAAAGCAGAGTGGTCCAGCTTCTGGTCCCAACCTTCTGCTTCCCCTCCTGGCAAGAAACAGTCTCCTTTAGAGAAGACTGGAAAGAAAAGAGGCTACAAGGCCTTCAAAATACACAATGACAATCCCAAACTACCTGTTGGGAAGAGGCCTCCCTGCATCAGATTTTTCAACTTTAGTTTCCTTTTGTCTTCTACCCTGTCTGTAACTAGCTGCTAGAATTTATAAATATCTACCACTTCACAGCCCTAAAATCATTCTTCAATGCCATTTGGTATCAGCCTATGTGAAATACATGCAGATACATACTTCCAGCCCTGATATTCTATTCCATGTCTAGTCTCACTTTTCCACCAGGGACTGCCATTTTCAGCTTTTTAGGTTCTCAGGTATTGCCTACCACAGTGCCTCTTCAATAAAATATCATAGCTTACTGTGGGAACCCTAAATAATACACAGGGTATTTTACTATCTTTACTCCTTAAGTAGAAAAAATTGTCTTTGTCTCACACTCCCTCACATCCTGTCCCTACTTCTTTCTCTGACAATACAACAAAGTATCCAGAGAGAGCTAGTCTATAGTTTCTTGGGGAGAAACTGTGACTCTTCAGTGGTAGGGACATGATCATTTTTCAAAATAGGCAAGTAAATTTCTAATTTGGGAATTTTTATTTGTTCAAGGAAGTCTTGAGTTGGTAATTCCCCAATCACTTCTATGGGCTAGTGATTCCTAAAGGGAACCAAAAAAAAAAAAAAAAGAGTGCATCATCTGTTTGGCTATTTCTTCAGGTCAGGAGATTTCTGTAAATGATTGCAAATACTAGTGATTTCATCTTGAGTAAATTCTGCTTTTATCAACACATCAATTCTAATTAGCATTCACCATGATTCAGGTATAAATGAAAGGAGACTGCTTTGGGACATTCATGGAATGCAAAATAAAAATACTAAATATGCATTATTCTAATTAATGATTAATTATTGGAAATTGGCAATGGGAGTTGGAATTAAACTTGTGAAGGTATTTCATTTTAGAAAAAGGCAAAATAGAGGTGATTATCTTTATTACCAGAGAAGTAAATTATATTTCATGTTTATTCTTTTATACCTTCTTTTCAAACATGTTCATTTTGTCATCTCTTACTTTCATGACCTCAAAATGCTTTCCTTAACATTTATTCCTCTCTCAAATTCTAAATTATTTGGGGTACTACTTTGTTTTGCACAAATTATTTCCTCCTCTAGGAGCAACATCCTCTTTACTATAAGGTGATATTAGACAGCTACCATTACCAATAACTTGGTTTCTATTATGATCCAATAACCCCACTTCTTACACTGCTCCTATCCCCCCAAAAAAGCCTGTTGGGCTCACAATTATCCATTTTACATTAATTCATTTTATTTAATGCATGATGAAATTTTGCAGCATTTTGTACCATTTGAACTCAATCTCAGAACATGTTGGAACTTTTTATCTCTTTGCTTACCATCTCACCACTAAGAAAAGCAAAAAAATAAGTATTTCCATGTTCTAAGAGTCTCATTCGAAGCCTTCATATACTAGAGGGCCATGGAGGTTCCTTCTGTCTGAAATTCTTTTATTCCACAATATACTTTGCTCTCACTATTTCTTTGCTTTTACCTTTTCTTTATGCAATTTCATGCCATTTTAAGGTATCCTTAAGTATCTGAAGCACATTCTGTATTGTGATGATTCAAATCATACACAAATAATGTAACCAATTGAATATTCAATAGGCAACTTTTAGGCAATTATTAAATATGGAACACTATATATACTAAATCATTTGTTAGACATTATATATATATATATATATAACTTTGCATATACAGAAAGCATTTACCAGACAACATATGCAGAACATTGCCCTTCATAATCAAATTTTCTTCTGAAATCAACTCAATCATCTATTATTCTGAAAATTATTTACAGACCTTAAATATATTCATGAATACATCCTCAGATTTAGAAAAAGGGAACTAGATAAATAATATCACTATTTAGAAAAATTCATTTGCTGCTATTGAATTGTTTCAATTTTTTCTAACTCTTTGTGACCTCATTTTGGAATTTTATTGGAACAGATGACAAAATAGTTTGTCATTTCCTTCTCAAGATCAATTTTACAGATAAGGAACTGAGGCAAACAGGGTCAAGTGACTTGCCCAGTTTCACATAGCTAGTAACTGGCTGAGGCAGGATTTGAACTCATTAAGCTGAGTCTTCCTATTTTCAACCCAGTGCTTTATCCACTGGGCAACCTAGCTTCCCAGAAAAATAAAAGAAAGCCAAACTAAGCTTAAGGCAAAGGGGAACCATTATGTCCCAAAGAAATCCATTCTATTTTGAGATACTCTAGGTGTTTCCTTTATTGACTTGTGGTCTGTCACCATAACATCCACCAATATATTTTCCTCAAGCACCAAAAAGCAAAACAACTGAATATTACAGTTTATTGATTTTCTTCCCCAATTGTGTTGACTAGAACAGAACCATTACAGATATGATCTAAACAGGGTAGAGTTAACTGTGACATAACTTCTTAAGATTCTCAAAATGTCGTGAGATTACATTAACTTTGGCTGCCATATCCCATTTGATTCTTGTAGGCTTTGCTGAAGTCCCCAAAAGTTCTTTGAAAAAGTAAATTTTACCTAGCTACACCTCCCGTATCTCATACCTATGATGATGATTCTGTGAATGTAAGCATGAAAGTTTATACTTTTCCCCAAACAATTTCATCCTATAAGATTCAATTCAGTGTTTTAAACTTAGCAGGAGATATTTGGCTTTTGACTTTATCATCTAAAATGTTAGCTTCCTATAAAATCTGAAAACTTGGCTAGCATACTTTCTAAGCTTATTCTACATTACAACCTATGGTCTGACAAACTGGTCTTCACAATAATATTCCATCTTTCATCTCCATGCCTTTGCACAAGCAGCCTGCCATGTAAGGAATACATTCTCTTCTCTATTCCACCTTTAAGAAATCCTAGTTTTCCTCAAAATTCACCTTAAATGCTATATCACCATATGAGGATTTTACTGATGCCCCTAGTTGCAGTATCTGATTTTATTCTGTATTTATTTTTGGGGGGATGTATGCATGCGCATGCATGTGTGTAGAAGGAACTGGCTTAAATGACCCAGGTTCAAGTGTTACCTTTTATACATATTGACTCTATGACCCTGGGCAACTCACAACTTCTAAGTGCTCTAAGTAACTAAGGATTATGTTATAGAGAAGATGCCAGTCTATATTTTAGAGGCCATTTCTTCCCTCTATACTAATGGAATAATAGGTGCAGTCTCTATTCATGTGTACATGTTGTCCCATTCACTCCAATCCTGATAGAATATAAGCTCCCTAAGGGATGAGACTATTCTACTTTTTGCTTTTGTGTCATCAGAAATTGACACAGTGGACTTCCGGGTAAGCATGGCTACAGTGTAGACACGGCTCACTTCCTCTCCTCAGACCCAATGACACAGATGACCACAAAAGACTCCCTGACAAAAAACAACAACCATCCTCATAAGAAAGGAGGGACCCCACACTAAGGTGCAGCACTGAAAGTAGGTGGGAATCCGGCATTCCCACAATATAAGGGAACAAAAAGTCGACCTACCCTCCCCCACCCACCACCACACCACACCTTCAGAGCCAGAGTTAAAGTCAGCACTGGCCAGAATCAACAAGTAAAGGAGGAGCACCCCAGGACTGAACAATGGGCAGCCCCAGGTCTGGGGACCTGACTAAGACCACCAAGGACCTACTCCTGGGAGCAGTAACACCAGAAACCCTGGCAGGCAGGCAAAGGGAACTCAGATCTCGGGCACCCAGAACCAGAGCGCTATAATCAACGAGTGGGCAAAGGGATCCCCTGAAGTGAGCAAGGGGCAACCACAGGTCCTGGGAGTTAACTAAGACCACTAAAGACCTACACCTGAGAGCAGTAAAACCGGAAACACTGGCAGGCAGGGGAGGGAAGACCTGGGCTCCCCTGGCAAGACAGCACAGCGGCGGAGAACTGAGAATTTGCCCGAGGCTAAAGCCTTGATCATTAGTCCCTTACACTAAGAGCAAGCCCTCCTCACTCAGATTTCTGACTGGAAAGGGGAGAAAAAAAAAACATAGAGATGGCAAACAGTGCTCAGGAACAATAGACTCCAAAAACCAAGAAAAGCAAAAAGAAGGGGGGTGACTTCGGATACATTTTATGGAGGGAAAATTAAGAATACAGAGGAAATAGAAGAGGAAACACAAACAAATGTTCCAAAACCTTCCAAAAGAAATGGAAATTGTCCACAAGTTCTTGAAGAATTTAAATTGGAAGTTATCAAAAAGATGGAAGCCTTCTGGCAGGAAAAATGGGAAACCATGCAAAAGGAACTCAGCAATCTGAGAGACAAAAACACGCAATTGCAGAAACAGCTTGAAACCTCAGATAACAGGTCAGACCAAACTCAAAAGGAAAACCAGTCTTTAAAGGTCAGAATCAGGCAACTGGAAGACAATAATCTTGCAAAAGAGAATTAAGAAAGCTAAGGCAAAGGACTAAGGAATTAGAAGATAACATAAAATATCTCACGGATAAGGTGACAGACCTGGAAAACAGAGGAAGGAGAGACAATCTGAGAATAATTGGTATACCAGAAAAAAAAAAAACAGAAATAAACAGTAATCTTGATATCATAATACAAGATATCATCCAAGAAAACTCCCCGGGGAATCTAGAACAAGGGGGGAAAATAGTCATTGAAAGAGTTCACAGAACACCCTCTACATTAAATCTCAAAAAGACAACTCCCAGGAATGTAATTGCCAAATTCCAAAACTCTCAAACAAAAGAAAAAATCTTATAAGAAGCCAGAAAAAGACAATTTAGATATAAAGGAATGCTAATCAGGGTCACACAAGACCTTGCAATTTCCACTCTAAATGACTGTAAGGCATGGAACATGATTTTCAGAAAGACAAGAGATCTGGGTCTTCAACCAAGAATCAGCTATCCATTAAAACTGAGTATATACTTCCAGGGAAAAGTATGGGCATTCAACAAAATAGAAGATTTACAAGTATTTGTAAAGAAAAGACCAGAGCTCTGTGGAAAGTTTGACATCCAAACACAAAGAGCAAGAGAAACATGAAAAGGTAAATATGAAGGAAAGGGAAAAGGAGAAAAATGTTATCTTTTTCTTTTATTCAAAATCTCTTCTATAAGGAATACATTTATATCAAACTATGCATATTAATATGTGGGGGAAATGTTATGTGTAACTCTCAAAAATTGTATGCATCATTAGAGTAGTTAGATAGGGAGAGATTGGGGCATCAACACAATATGGAGAAGGGGGGAAAGAAAGAAAAAGGCAGAGGGGGAATCATTGATGGTACTAAGATATACTTCAAGAAATAGAAAAAAACTGAATAGAATAATCTTTCTCACACAAAGATACACATGAGAAGGGGAGGGGAAGAAGTCTGCTATAAGGAGAGGAAGAGAGTGCTAAGTAGTATTACTTAAAACTTACTCTCAGTGAAATAAACTCTGAGAGGGAAGAACATCTAGATCCATTGGGATATTGAATTTTATCTTATCCAACAGGGTAAGAGAGAAGGAGAAATTAAGGAGGGGGAGGGGGAAGGTAGTATGAAAAGGGAGGGAATAAGAGGGGTAGGGAAGTTAACAGATGCTAAAAAAACAAACAAACCCCCCCCCAAAAAAAACAAGCAACAAACAAAAAGGGAGGGTCTAGAAAGGGAAGCATATCAAGGGAGGGGACTAGGGGTACTGATTTAAAGTAAATAACTATTTTAAAAGGTTATAGCTAAAGAAGAAAGGTAATAATTAGGGGAGGATATCAAAATGCCAGGGAATCCACAAGTGACAATCATAACTTTGAACATGAATAGGATGAACTCACCCATAAAACATAGATGAATAGCCGAATGGATTAGAATCCAAAACCCTACCATATCAAGAAACACACATGAGGTAGGTAAATACTTACAAGGTCAGAATTAAAGGATGGAGTAAGACCTTCTGGGCCTCAACTGATAGAAAGAAGGCAAGAGTGGTAATCATGATATCTGACAAAGCCAAAGCAAAAATAGACCTGATTAAAAGGGATAGGGAAGGTAAATATATTCTGTTAAAAGGGAATATAGACAATGAGGAAATATCACTAATCAACATGTATGCCCAAAATGGTATAGCATCAAAATTTCTAATGGAGAAACTAGGAGGATTGAATGAGGAAATAGACAGTAAAACCATATAAGTGGGAAACCTCAATCAACCACTATCAAATTTAGATAAATCAAATCAAAAAATAAATAAGAAAGAGTTTAAAGATGTGAATAAAATCTTAGAAAAATTAGAGTTAATAGACATATGGAGAAAAATAAATAGGGACAAAAAGTAATACACCTTCTTCTCAATACCACATGGCACATTTACAAAGATTGACCATACATTAGGTCACAGAAACATTGCATACACATGCAGAAAAGAAGAAATAATGAATGCAGCCTTCTCAGATCACAAGGCAATAAAAATAATGATTAGTAATGTTACATGGAAAACCAAATCTAAAACCAATTGGAAATTAAACAATATGATACTCCAAAAACGTTTAGTTAAAGAAGAAATCATAAAAACAATTAATAATTTCATCGAGGAAAATGACAATGGCGAAATATCCTTTCAAACCTTTTGGGATGCAGCCAAAGTGGTAATCAGAGGAAAATTCACATCCCTGAGTGCATATATTAACAAATTAGGGAGGGCAGAGATCAATGAATTGGAAATGCAAATAAAAAAACTGGAAAACGAACAAATTAAAAACCTCCAGAAGAAAACCAAACTAGAGATGCTAAAAATTAAGGGAGGAATCAATAAAATCAAAAGTGATAGAACTATTGACCTAATAAATAAGACTAGAAGCCGGTAATTTGAAAAAACAAATAAAATTGACAAAGTACTGGTCAATCTAATTTTTAAAAAGCAAAGAAGAAAAAACAAATTAACAGCATCATAGATGAAAAGGGGGACCTCACCTCCAATGGAGAGAAAATTAAGGCAATCATTAAATCTACTTTGCCCATTTGTATGGCAATAAATATACCAATCTAAGCAATATGGATGAATATTTACAAAAATATAAATTACCTAGACTAATAGAAAAAGAAATAGAATTCTTAAACAATCCCATATCAGAACAAGAAATCCAAAAGGCTATCAAAGAACACCCTAAGAAAAAATCCCCCGTGCCTGATGGATTCACAAGTGAATTCTATCAAACATTCAAAGAACAGCTAATTCCAATACTATACAAATTATATGACATAATAAGCAAAGAGGGAGTTCTACCAAATTCCTTTTATGACACAATCATGGTACTGATACCAAAGCTAGGCAGATCAAAAAACGGAGAAAAAAAAAACTATAGACCAATCTCCCTAATGAATATAGATGCAAAAATCTTAAACAGGACACTAGCAAAAAGACTCCAGCAAGTGATCAGGAGGGTCATTCACTATGATCAAGTAGGATTTATACCAGGAATTCAGGGCTGGTTCAATATTAGGAAAACCATACACATAATTGACCATGCCAACAAGCAAACCAACAAAAATCACATGATTATTTCAATAGATGCAGAAAAAGCCTTTGATAAAATACAACACCCATTCCTATTAAAAACTCTAGAGACTTCCGGTCAAGATGGCGGCTTAGAGAAAGCTAAAGTCCAGATCTCCTGAAACCCTTCCTTAACGATCTCAAACCAAATGCTCCTAGGACACCGAAATTCAAAACGATCAACAGCATAGACCCCGGGAGTCCTCCTCCTGGACCTGGACCTGGATCAAAAGGTACGCCCCCCCCCAAAGCCAGAATCTGAGACCACTCAGACCTAATGGGTAGGCAGAAGGAAGGTCCTAGGACCCATCCGCCCCAACCCAGAGTGCCGAGTCTGAGTCCGAGGCAGCAGAGGCAACCTGAGAGCCCCATGGCCCGCTATTCTGAAGGCCTCTACCTGAAAACAACCTGACGCAGTCGAGGGGGCACCCAGACAGCAGGGAAACAGAGAGAGATGGGGGAGCTTGTAACCCCCTGGGAGGAGCCCTCGGAGCTCCGGGAAGCCGCAGCCCCTCCTCCTCAGAGAGCAGGGTCATCTGGAACAACAGCAACCCTCAGGGCCGGCAAAAGGGCCTCAGGAGCTGGTTATTCTGAAGGCCACATCCTGAAAACAACCTGACCCAGTCAAAGGGGCACCCAGACAGCAGGGAAACAGAGAGAGAGGGGTGAGCTTGTAACCCCCTGGCTGGATCCTTCCATCGGAGTGTCACGAAAAAAGTCCCTGCCTCAAGGCATACTAAATATAACCCAGGGAAAGCTAATCTCATTAGGAGCCCTCTGAGCTCCAGGAAGCCGCGGCCCCTCCCCCCACAGAGTGCTGCTCTTGGCCTGCAAAGGCACAGGACCAAGGGCCAAGCCAGGATTAGAGCATGGAAGTAAGGCAAAGGAGAAGCATCAGGAGGATGCCAAGGAGAGGAGGGCAGTAACAGGGACACACCAGCAATTCCTGGCTTCCCGGGAAGACAGAACAACAGTTGCATAGAACAGACAATCTGCCTAGGGCTAAAACCTCTGAACGCCAGACAGAGATAAGAAAAGCTAGTCCCCCCCCACTCAGATAGAGATGGCAAACTCCACAGAAGCACAAAAGTCCCAAAATTAAAAAAAAAAAAAACAAGAAGAAGGGGGTGACTTTGGACCCATTTTATGGAGCAAAAATATAAAACAGAGAGGAGATAGAAGAGGAAACACAAGCAAATGCCCCGAAACCTTCCAAAGGAAATGGAAACTCTCCACAAACCCATGAAGAATTTGAATCTGAAATGATCAAAAAGATGGAAACCTTCTGGGAGGAAAAGTGGGAAATAAGGCAAAAGAAATTCATTCATCTACAAAACCAGTTTGACAAAACTGTAAAAGAAAAACAGGCTTTAAAGCAAGAACTAATAAAGCAAAGCCAAAAAACCAAGAAATTAGAAGAGAACATAAACTATCTCACTGACAAAGTGACAGATTTGAAAAATAGAGGGAGAAGAGATAATTTAAGAATAATTGGACTTCCAGAAAAGCCAGAAATAAACAGCAAACTCGACATCGTAATACAAGAGATAATCAAAGAAAATTGCCCAGAGATTCTAGAACAAGGGGGAAATACAGCCACTGACAGAGCTCACAGAACACCCTCTACACTAAGCCCCCAAAAGACAACTCCCAGGAATGTAATTGCCAAATTCCAAAACTCTCAAACAAAAGAAAAAATTCTACAAGAAGCCAGAAAAAGACAATTTAGATATAAAGGAATGCCATTCAGGGTCACATAAGACCTTGCAAGTTCTACTCTGAATGATCGTAAGGCATGGAACATGATCTTCAGAAAGGCAAGAGAGCTGGGTCTCCAACCAAGAATCAACTACCCAGCAAAACTGACTATATACTTCCAAGGGAAAGTATGGGCATTCAACAAAATAGAAGATTTCCAGCTTTTTGCAAAGAAAAGACCAGAGCTCTACGGAAAGTTTGATACAGAAAATCAAAGAGTAAGGAATACCTGAAAAGGTAAATATTAAGGAAAGGGGAAAAATGTTATCTTCTACTTTTACTCAAACTCTCTTCTATAAGGACTACATTTATATCAATCTATGTATACTAATATGTGGGGAAAATGTAATGTGTAAATAGGGGGAAAAGAAAGACCAAATAGAATAATTGTTCTCACACAAAGATTCACATGGGAAGGGGAGGGGAAGAAAACCCCTATAAGAAGGAGAGGAAGAGAATTTTTACTTAAACCTTAATCTCAGGGAAATCAACTCTGAGAGGGAAAAAACATCCAGATCCATTGGAATCTTGAATTCTATCTTACCAAACAAGGGTAGGGAGAAGGGAAAACCAAGGGGGGAAGGGGGGGAGGGAAAACAAAAAGGGAGGGAAAGAGAGGGGGAGGGGGAGGGAACAAAGAGGGAGGGACTAAAAAGGGAAACATATCAAGGGAGGGGTCAAGGGGGACCAATTCAAAGTAAATCACTGGACTAAAAGGTAGAGCCAAAAAGCAAGGTTAGAACCAGGGAAGGATATCAAAATGCCAGGGAGTCCACAAATGACAGTCATAACTTTGAATGTGAATGGGATGAACTCACCCATAAAATGTAGACGAATAGCAGAATGGATTAGAATCCAAAACCCTACCATATGTTGTCTTTAAGAAACAGACATGAGGTGTGTTGACACCTACAATGTCAGAATTAAAGGATGGAGTAAGACCTTCTGGGCATCAACTGACAGAAAGAAGGCAGGAGTGGTAATCATGATATCGATAAAGCCAGAGCAAAAATAGACCTAATCAAAAGGGATAGGGAAGGTAATTATATTTTGTTAAAAGGGACTTTAGATAATGAGGAAATATCACTAATCAACATGTATGCACCAAATTATATAGCACCCAAATTTCTAATGGAGAAACTAGGAGAATTGAAGGAAGAAATAGACAGTAAAACCATATTAGTGTGAGACTTAAACCAACCATTATCAAATTTAGATAAATCAAACCAAAAAGTAAATAAGAAAGAGGTGAAAGAAGTGAATGAAATCTTAGAAAAATTAGAATTAATAGACATATGGAGAAAAATAAATAGGGACAAAAAGTAATACACCTTCTTCTCAGCACCACATGGCACATTCCCAAAGATTGACCATATATTAGGTCACAGAAACATAGCACACAAATGCAGAAAAGCAGAAATAATAAATGCAGCCTTCTCAGATCACAAGGCAATAAAAATAATGATTAGTAAAGGTACATGGAAAACCAAATAAAAAACTAATTGGAAATTAAATAATATGATACTCCAAAATCGTTTAGTTAGAGAAGAAATCATAGAAACAATTAATAATTTTATCGAGGAAAATGACAATGGCAAGACATTCTTTCAAACCTTTTGTGAAGCAGCCAAAGCGGTAACCAGAGGTAAATTCATATCCCTGAGTGCATATATCAACAAACTAGGGAGAGCAGATATCAATCAATTGGAAATGCAAATAAAAAAACTCAAAAGCGATCAAATTAAAAACCCCCGGCAGAAAAACAAACTACTAGAAATCCTAAAAATTAAGGGAGAAATTAATAAAATCGAAAGTGAAAGAACTATTGATTTAATAAATAAGACAAGAAGCTGGTACTTTGTAAAACACTAGAAAGCATAGGAATAGAAGGGTCGTTCCTAAAAATAATAAACAGTATATCTCTAAAACCATCAGCTAATAACATCTGCAATGGAGATAAATTAGATGCATTCCCAATAAGATCAGGAGTGAAGCAAGGATGCCCATTATCACCTCTATTATTTAACATTGTACTAGAAACACCAGCAGTAGCAATTAAAGAAGAAAAAGAAATTGAAGGCATTAAAATAGGCAAGGAGGAGACCAAGTTATCACTCTTTGCAGATGACATGATGGTCTACTTAAAGAATCCTAGAGATTCAACAAAAAAGCTAATCGAAATAATCAACAACTTTAGCAAAGTTGCAGGATATAAAATAAACCCACATAAGTCATCAGCATTGCTATATATTTCCAACATAGCTCAGTAGCAAGAACTAGAAAGAGAAATCCCATTCAAAATCACCGTAGACAAAATAAAATACTTAGGAATCTACCTCCCGAGACAAACACAGGATCTATATGAACACAACTACAAAACACTCTCCACACAACTAAAACTAGACTTGAACAATTGGAAAAATATTAACTGCTCACGGGTAGGATGAGCCAATATAATAAAAATGACCATCCTACCCAAACTTATTTATCTATTTAGTTCTATACCCATTGAACTTCCAAAAAAATATTTACTGATTTAGAAAAAAAAAACATAATAAAGTTCATTTGGAAGAACAAAGGATCAAGGATATCCAGGGAAATAATGAAAAAAAAATACAAAGGAAGGTGGCCTTGCAGTCCTAGATCTCAAACTCTATTATAAATCAGTGGTCATCAAAACAATTTGGTACTGGCTAAGAGACATAAAGGTGGATTAGTGGAATAGACTTGGCATAAGTGACCTCAGAAAGAGAGTATATGACAAACCCAAAGACCCCAGCTTTTGGGACAAAAACCCACTATTTGACAAAAACTACTGGGAAAACTGGAAGACAATGTGGGAGAGATTAGGTTTGGATCAACAGCTTACACCCTACACCAAGATAAACTCAGAATGGGTGAATGACTTTAACATAAAGAAGGAAACTATAAGTAAACTAGGTGAACACAGAATAGTATACATGTCAGAGCTGTGGGAAGGGAAAGACTTTAAAACCAAGCAAGACATAGAAAGAGTCACAAAATGTAAAATAAACAATTTTGATTACATCAAATTAAAAAGTTTTTGTACAAACAAAACCAATGTTACCAAAATTAGAGAGGAAGCAACATATTGGGAAACAATCTTCATATCAAAAACCTCTGACAAAGGTCTAATTACTCAAATTTATAAAGAGCTAAATCAATTGTACAAGAAATCAAGCCATTCTCCAATTGATATATGGGCAAGGGACATGAACAGGCAGTTTTCACCCAAAGAAATCAAAACTATTAATAAGCACAGGAAAAAGTGCTCTAAATCTCTGATAATCAGAGAGATGCAAATCAAAACAACTCTGAGGTATCACCTCACACCTAGCAGATTGGCTAACATGACAGCTATGGAAAGTAATGAATGCTGGAGGGGATGTGGCAAAGTTGGGACATTAATTCATTGCTGGTGGAGTTGTGAATTGATCCAAACATTCTGGAGGGCAATTTGGAACTATGTCTTCCCTTTGATCCAGCCATAGCACTGCTGGGCTTGTACCCCAAAGAGATAATAAGGAAAAAGACTTGTACAAGAATATTCATAGCTGCGCTCTTTGTGGTGGCCAAAAATTGGAAAATGAGGGGATGTCCTTCAATTGGGGAATGGCTGACCAAATTGTGGTATATGTTGGTGATGGAATACTATTGTGCTAAAAGTAATAATAAAATGGAGGAATTCCATGGAGACTGGAACATCCTCCAGGAAGTGATGCAGAACGAAAGGAGCAGAACCAGGAAAACACTGTACACAGAGATTGTGGTACAACTGAACGTAATGGACTTCTCAATTAGTGTCAGTACAATGTCCCTGAACATTCTGCAGGGATCTAGGAGAAAAAACACTATCCACAAGCAGAGGACAAATTGTGGGAATAAAAATACCAAGGATAAGCAACTGCTTGACTACAGAGTTTGAGGAAACATGATTGAGGAGAGACTCTAAATGAACACCCTAAGACAAATACCAACAATATAGAAATGGGTTCAAATCAAGGACACATGTGATACCCAGTGGAATCGTGCATCAGCTATGGGAGGGGTGGTGGGAGGGTGGGGAGGAAAAGAAAATGATCTTTATTTCTAATGAATAATGTTTGAAAATGACCAAATAAAACAATGTTTAAAAGGAAAAAAAAGAAATTGGCACAGTACCTAATGGTATGTTTTATATATTTATACAAACATTTGTTGTCTCACCAGACAGAAATGAAGCTCCATAAATGAAAGATTTATTTCATTTTTCTCATAATACCCCTAGCACAAAAAATAGTGCCTGGTTTCTAGGAAAGGATGAATAAATGTTGACTTAGTGATACATTTGGAGTTTATGTGTTCAATTCCTGATTTATGTATGCTCTCAATATTGCAACTTTTATATGCTAATCACATTGATGATAATGTTATACTGCAAGTTTCAAACCTTAGAATTATGATTATTTAACCAACTCCCTGGTAATCCTCACTATCATTTGCAAATGCATGCTTGAAGAATGTTTCTGTATATTGGAAAACAAATGATGAATAAGTTGCATATCATGAGAGGATATGATTATGAGATCTCATTTCCATTGTTGGCAAGGCTAGTGGAGGATAACTAAACATATGTTGAACATAGCACTCACATTTGAAAAAGAACAGTGAACACTAATCATTACTGAAGGGTAGAGAAAAAACTTTCATATGGTAGAATATTTATGATAAAAAACTAGTTTTAAAATTAAGATTATTTAATTTAGTTACTATTTATAGAAAAATTAGGGGAAAAATAGACCCCCAAAATAGATTTAGGGTCTCTATTGATAATTTAGCTGTTAACCCAGAACAAAGTAACAAGGCAATTAATATGAATAAAATAATAATAAATAATGTTATTCATTATTTAATGAATCATAATTTAACCTTTATTGATGCTTTTTAAAAGATCATAATTTTTTCTAATAATCCACCTCTCTATCTACTCTTGACACTTTAAATTGAACTTTTTCTTTAGACTATTTTTTAAAAATAGGTGATTTGGTGTTTATGTCTAACAATGTATAAAACATTCTTTACTCATTGCTTACTAAAAAGAGGAAGATATGCTTGTCTGTTCTCTGAAGCTATAATTAGTTTTTCATTTACTCCTGGTTCACATTCCTTTTAGTTACAGTTTCATTTCTGTTGTTATAAACATGTATGAACCTTATATTCCTTTCATCAAAGACTTATTGAATACAAATCATGTGCCTAGGACTATATGACCTGAGACAATATTAAGTTCACTTATTATTATCATCTCTATAATGATGTTATATTTGGCTTATGACCTCTTAAAATGAGGCCAATTTAAAAAAAGAGAAATAAATGAAAATCTGTAAAACATTGAATGTTATTCAATGCATCATGGGTAAATATTAGTATAATTTACTAAATAAGCCTGGTAGGGGCTGGAGTCAAGATGGCAGCTTAGTAGCAGCAAAAGTTGAAACCCCTTTGACTATCACTCTATACTAATCTTTGAAAAGTGCTTCAAAAAGACAGGAATACAAATACATCAGCAAGATGGAGTCAGGGTTCTCTCATGCTGAATACAACTTGAAAGGTTAGACAGAGAGAGTCAATTTTCACAGGATGAGAGGGAACTGAAATTAAAACTGCACACAGAGGAATGCTGGCTGCCCTCCACCACCACCATGCTACATTCCTCAATTGGGCATAGGCTAACCTCTGGATCCAGGGAGGGTGGGGTTCCCCAGTCAAAGAGCAACGCAGACACACCCCTTGCACTCCCAGGTCCTAGTACCAGACATCAGTGAAGTCCAAAAGTACATCTGGCTGGGCCCTTTTAAACCTCCAATATTACAGTAAAGAAAAATAATAAATGTTGGAGGGTATATGGCAAGACTGGTACACTCATACATTGCTGATACAGTTATGAACTGATCCAAACATTTTGGAAGGTAATTTAGAATTATGCCCAAAGGGCTTTAAAAGAATGTTTGCCTTTTGATCCAGCAATATCTCTACTAGGTCTGTATCCTAAAGAGATTTAAAAAATGGGAAAAGGACCCGTTTGTACAAAAATATTTATAGCTGTGATTTTTGTGATGGCAAAAAATTAGAAAATGAGGGAATATTCCTCGATTAGGGAATGGCTGAACAAATTTTGGTTTATGTTGGTGATGGAATACTATTGTGCTATAAGGAATGATGAATAGGATAATTTGAGAAAGAATTGGAAAGACCTCCATGACCTTATGCAGAGTGAAATAAGCAAAACCAGAAAAATATCATATAGAGTAACTGAAATATGGTAGAAAAATAAAATGTGATAGACTTTGCTACTAATAGCAATACAATGATCCAGGACAATTCTGAGGGACTTATGAAAATTAATGATATTAGCCTCCAGAGAAAGAACTGTTGGAAGAGAAATGCAGATGAAAGCATATGATTTATCATTTGTTTATCTGGGTATAGGATTTGGGATTTGGGTTTTTATAAGATTATTCTCTTAAAAAAATGAATAATATGGAAATATGTTTTGTGTGATGGACAATGGAATTGCTTTTCAATTGGGAGGAGGAAAAAGGAGAGGGAAACATGAATCATGTGACTTTAGAAAACTTATGTGTAAATTTGTTATTATAATAAAAATAAAGATAAAAAATAAAAAATAAAGATAAATAAGTCCAGTAATACAAGATATGGTTGACAATTAAAAGTTGTCCTTAAATACATATTAGCACTCTAGTTTGCACATTTCAAATCCATATTTCATAGATTCTATCCATATGGATGTACAATTACTTGAGAATTTGAGAGTAAAATAAAATTGTGTTTTAAATATTTGAACAATGCTCATATATGCACTAGCATAGTCTGTTATTAAGCAAAACATTTAGACAAAAAAGTTTCAAAATTATTAACTTGATATTCATGTACTCAGCATATTTATCACTTGGAGGCATTCATGATGTTTTCAATAATCTAACAAGAATTTGTTTTCTTTTGAAAGAAAAGTGATCATATCTCCCTATTGAGTAAGTAGATTTGACTTTGAGAAGTCTAAGAATTCTACAATTTGTGAGAAAGACCATTCTTTATTGTTTGCAAAAAAAAATAGTTCAGTTTAAATGAATAGCAGTCAAAGTAAAAGCTAAGAGCATATAAAAGGCACAGAGAATAATAGTACTAAAAGAAATAGCTCCTTGGATCTCATTCTCACTTTAAAATGGAAAGCTCAAGAGTGGTGCAACTGAGATGTACCAGTTTTAACTGGATATCTGAGAAAATACTGAAATTTTCAATTCTAATTCAGGGTTATCCTTGAGATGAATAGGATTAATGTATTGATAATGAAAACAGCTGCTTGGCACCATTTCTTGCTTTGAGACAGGAAACGAAGCCTGAAAAAGACAAAACATGTCTGTCTGTATAGAAGATAAGGAGCAAGGCAGACACTTTGAAAGAAATAATTTGAAAGGTCAAGAGAGAACAGAAAGAAAACAAATTTTATATTACCAATAAAATGTTTTCCTGCTGAATAATATCATTTATAAAATGTTATAAAATGTATTTCTTAAATCCAAAGAAGAATGCTGTTACACTAAAAACAGTAACTACACATATGTATACATATATGTGCATATAGACACATATAGTTCTAATAATAAAATAGTATTTAAGGGGAGGGAAAACTGACATGCTTTCATTCGGATGATCAATCGATATTTATCGAGTACCTATAAGTAAAATGATGGAACCAGCATCTTCGAGGCTGCCAAGAAAAAATGTACCATATTTCTTCCTTCAGCGAGTTTAAAATCAAATCAATTAATAAGCATTTATTAGTTTCCTACTTTTTGCCAGATGCTGAATTTGGAATTAGGGATCAAAAATAAAGGTCTTGCATTCTAGGAGCTTATATTCTACAGTAGGTAATAATTCACTATGCTGATTTGCTTCTATTGAATATTAGTAATTTATATATATATGCCTATAATTTTGTAACTAAGATATGTATATATATGTATGTATATATAACCAAATTAAATTCTAATATTTTTCATTTCTTATTTACTTATATTCTTAAATCCCATATATATGGTCAATTCATTCATTTTATATAGCTCACTCCATGAGTTCCTATACAATGTGATTCTCATCAGTATCTTAGTTTTGGAGATCTATATCAGGTTCACTTAATTGTTCAAAGGCACTAAATTGTCATTTGCATTTTCCACCCTAAATTGTCCTTAATTCATACTACCTCTTTTCCAGTCATGTATATTTTATTATCATCAATTTGAAGGCATAATGTCCAGTTCTAATTCTGCCTCTGTCACTTACTATCAATATGATCAAGAACAAGTTATTCAAACTCATTAACCTTGTTTTCTCACCTATAAAAGTAATGTATTATACTAGTTTATATATAATATTCTTTAAAGTTGTAAATCATGTTAGTAAATTTAGAACCACTAAAAATACAATGATCATAACATGTATATATCTGTACTTGAATACACATGTACAAATGCATATGTTATACTTAGATGATATTTATATAGATGCAATGTAATATTTGTTACATCAAAAATCTTTTTATGTTATGAAAAAATAGTTTAAATAATTAATACAATCAAATTTGTTATAATTTTTACTTATGGAAGTAATTAAGCACTTACATTAAAATTAAATACAGTGAAACCAGTTTTTGCTGATTCTCTATATTTAATTAAAAGGTATTTACAGTATAAATTACTGACACTTTCATATTGGCTATGTCTCTTGAAAATTCTGAAAAAATTTTGTTCCTTAGTACTCACCTATTCATGCAATCTATTCTGCTATTAATTAAATGTGTTTTTTAGAATCTGTCAAAACCTTATTTAATTATAGTCAAGTAATTAAAGATAAAACATCAAAAATAAAATTTGATATCCTTACATCTTAATGAATATATTTTAAATGTCAATTAAGATGTAAAAATATATATTATTAGAATTGAAATGATATTCTGCAAGAATTATAAGTATGATAAAGTTTCAGAAACCACTTAGAAATATAGCAAATATAAATTAGAGCTTTATAAAAAAATTCCAGATATCCTCAGATGATTTTTATTTTATAGGAAGTTTTAGTTGTGAGGCTTCTTAATGTTAAAAAAGGGCCAGATTCATACTCAGAAGAGTCAGACTATAATAATATAATCTTGTCTATGATACTAAAGAATTATGTGGCCTTAGTCAGGCTATTAAACTGTAGCTAGAGTATTTTGTGAAGTTAAGAAGATCTGAGTTCAAATTTAGCTTCAGACATTTACTAGTGTGATAAGATATGTCACTTAAATTCTGACTGCTTCAGTTTCCTCAACTGAAAATGAGATTTTTTTCCATATTTTCTTAAAGCCTTTAGTAGACATGATAGATAATTTTAAAGCCTTTAATAGATATGATAGATAATTTTTATAAACACATGAAAAACTTGGACATGATTACAATTTTGACAGTGAGACAAACACTGTCCAAGCCTACCTTCATAACCTCATGGTATCTTGTTTGTTTTAATCCTTTTTTCATTTCTATTTTTCTGTTATCTTTATACTAACTTTATTTTTTTGTCAAATTAGTATGTGATCTGATCATTAACCATTCAGCTGATTCAAGAATTATCCCCTGATCAGTAATTAATCATTTTGTCACTGAAATATAATCAATTTACTTTCTGGTTATTTTTTTTAGTCCTTGCCATGTTCACTGATAATTTTTTAAGTCATTGTTCATGCTGAATATAAGTACAGATTTTCCATACTCTACAAGTTTGGAGTCTCTCATTCTTTATTCCTGATCCATCATTGTACCTTCTTAACAGTTGCCTAACAGATAACCTAAGTGAGTTTAAGTTGATGAGTTTTGACTGAAACAAGTTATGGAAGGGATTACTAGCACTCTTCTTCCTCTTCACCATGTCCTTCAACAGAATGGACACTAATCTTCTCATAATCCTTTTTCCAGTGCAGTATTTACCTCCTATGCCTCAGAAAACTTTCTTTCCTCCATGTTTTCCCTCATATACCAATGAACAAAGGCATACTTGGCATATATCAGAAGAAACTTGTGATCCAAGTAAAGTCAAGCTTCAGCAATGGCTGTGGGGCTACTCAACATGCACATGTGCATCTTGGTTGAGTCTCAACCAAGGGACCATGATGGGAGGCTGGTAATTGATGCCAATTTTGAAGCCATTTAGGCATCAATCTACAAACTGGATGTGACACTTTGTCTTAATGGTGGGAATGGCAGCACTGAAATCTTTGGATACCACACCCCCATGGTACAGTAGGCAGCAATGCATGTATATACCATGGCAAGAGTCACATTTCACCATCTGGTTGGCAGGTTCAAAGCAAGCATTGGTGATTTCTGCCACAGAAAGTTTCTCATGGTAGCCATTCTCAGCAAATTTGACTGGGGCATAAGTGGCCAGAAGGAAATGTGGCCACAAGGATCATGTACCAGGTTGGTCTGGAACAATCAGTGTACCATCAAATCAAAGAGAAGCAGTGATGGAGGTCACAATTTGACTAATAAAGTAATTCATATTAATATAAGTTGGACTTTTGATAGCAAAGTTTTCTATGATATATCATAGATAGCCTAATTTTTTTTTATCATGAAGGTCCAATCAAAGTGTTCCAGAGTGATATGAGTAGTCAGAATGGAATGACAGGGCTCAACTAATGGTGGAACCCTTGGACCTTTTGCCAAATTCAAGAGACTGGTGTTCCATTGGCAAAGGAGTGAAACTAGACCCAGGTTTCCCACTGTGAAAGCTGTATGAATTTCAAAACTACTCCACCCTATTCAGACCATTCTTTAGAAGATCAGATTTAGAGAGGAGTTCTGGTCAAGATGGCGGCTTAAAAGCAGCAAGAGTCAAAACCCTGAAAACCCTTCCTTACCGATCACAAACTGAATGCTCCTAGGAGACAAAAATTCAAAATTAACAACAGGACAGAGCCAGGGAACCCTCCTTCTGGACTCAAATCAAAAGGTACCCCCCCCCAAAACCCAGAATCCTAGAACACTCGGGTCTAAGGGGAAGGCAGAAAGAATGTCTCAGGATGCCTCCCCACCAACCTAGAGCTCTGACCCTCCAGCAGCAGCGGGAACATCAGGGCCAGCAAAGGTGCTGTTCTGAAGGACACACCTTGAAAACAACCTGGGCCAGACTCAGGGCATCCAATACAGATGGCAGGGAAGGAGCCTGAGAGAGAAGGGGGGAGCCTGTAGCCCTGTGGCTGGGTCCTTCCATCAGAGTCTTACCAGAGGTTTTTGCCATGGGGCACATACAGACTAACCCAGTTGAACCTAATCCCATCAGGAGCCCTCAGAGCTCAGGGAGGCCAGGACCCCTCCCCTCCTAGAGTGCAGGGCCTCAAAGAGGACGGGAACCTAGGGGCAGGCAAAGGCACTGGAGTACCTTGTGGGCAGTGCTGTGCCAGGCTCAGAGTGTGGAAGTAAGCCAGCAAAGAAGCAACTGGAGAGAACTGAAAGCAGTAACACCCAAAATGCCTGCAGGCAGGGGAGGGCAAACCCTGGGCTTCCCCAGGAAGACAACGTAGCTGTGGAGAACAGACAATTTGCCTGGGGCTAAAGCCTCAGATCATCAGATAGATACGCTGAGAGCCAGTTCTCCTCACTCAGATTTCTGACTGGAAAGGGGAGAAAAAAACCATAGAGATGCCAAACAGTGCAGAGGTGCAACAGCCTCCAAACACCAAGAAAAGCAAGAAGAAGGGGGGTGACTTTGGAGACATTTTATGGAGCAAAAATACAAAATAGAGGGGAGATAGAAGAGGAAACACAAACAAATGCTCCAAAACTTTCCAAAGAAATAGAAATTCTCCACAAGCTCTTGAAGAATTTAAATTGGAAGTTATCAAAAAGATGGAAGCCTTCTGGCAGGAAAAATGGGAAACCATGCAAAAGGAACTCAGCAATCTGAGAGACAAAAACACGCAATTGCAGAAACAGCTTGAAACCTCAGATAACAGGTCAGACCAAACTCAAAAGGAAAACCAGTCTTTAAAGGTCAGAATCAGGCAACTGGAAGACAATGACCTTGCAAAAGAGCAAGAATTAATAAAGCAAAGTAAAAAGACTAAAGAATTAGAAGATAACATAAAATATCTCACTGACAATGTGACAGACCTGGAAAACAGAGGAAGAAGTAACAATCTGAGAATCATTGGTCTACCAGAAAAGCCAGAAATAAATCTTGATATCATAATACAAGATATCATCAAAGAAAACTGCCCAGAGATTATAGAACAAGGGGGCAAAATATGCATTGAAAGAGTTCACAGAACACCCTCTACACTAAATCTCCAAAAGACAACTGTAATAGCCAACTTCCAAAGCTTTCAAGCAAAAAAAATCTTACAAGAAGACAGAAAAAGACAATTTAGATATAAAGGAATGCCAATCAGGGTCACACAGCACCTAGCAATTTCCACTCTGAACGACCATAAGGCTTAGAATATGATTTTCAGAAAGGCAAGAGAGCTGGGTCTTCAACCAAGAATCAGCTATCCATCAAAACTGACTATATACTTCCAGGGGAAAGTATGGGCATTCAACAAAATAGAAGATTTACAAGTATTTGTAAAGAAAAGACTAGAGCTCTGTGGAAAGTTTGACATCCAAACACAAAGAGCAAAAGAAACTTGAAAAGATAAATATGAAGGAAAGGGGAAAGGAGAAAAATGTTATCTCTTTCTTTTATTCAAACTCTCTTCTATAAGGACTTCATTTATATCGAATTGTATATATTAATATGTAGGGGAAATTTAATGTGTAACTCTCAAAAATAGAAGATCAGATTTAGCTACCTGATCAATAACAATAGAGATACTTGGAATAACAGAATCAGGTCTTGGAAACTACATTCTCCACCCTACTCAGTGTAACAAGATTAGGAAGGGCTGCAGCAAACTCTAGATTTAATTATTTGAGAATATGGCCTTCAAAAGACATGTGCAAAAAAAAAGAAAAGATCTCTAGGTGGTCCTAGGTCAAGCTAGAGCCACCATTGGCAAATGTGAGACACAGGAAGTGAGGTAGAGAACAGCCTCTGGAGTTCTCGGGACTTCCTGTGAGGAGGGTGAGAATTCAGTTGGAGGCTGGTGCTTGAGATTGGAGGAGCCCCGCAGACTGCTTTCCTTCAGATTGGTCATGTGAGTGATAAGGACTGATCCCTTTCCCTGACTTGGCTATCCAAGGCCTTAAGGCCCGCTTTGGCTCAGCCTGAGCCAGAGTGGCTCTGAGTTAAACTTCTTTCCTTCTCTCCCTTTTTCCTTCTCTCTCTCCCTCTCCCCCTAATACTTTCTTCCTCCTGTTGTAATTAGAACACCATAAAAATTTGGCAGCTGACTTGAGTGTTTCATTTAGGAATTACATAAGTGAATTCCTTGGCAACCTTAAATTAATATATATCAGTCTTTTAAAGTGATTTCAATATCACAGCTGTGAAAAACCAAGAAGCTTTGAAGACCTGGGTACTAATCTGACAAGTTCTGAATTTGACTATAACCAGGTCCTCATCAATAATGTAGTATTCATGAGCATATTTATTGGCAGTATCTTTCTTGCCAATGATCAACTGTGTGGAAGAGAAAAATTGAGAATGATTTTGTAGCAGCTGAGTTTGGAGCAGCTATCAAACAAGAGGTTTCTATTTGGAATGTTACCGGGAGAAACAGATGGAGGCAAAATCCAACTGCTGGATGGACCCTGGTGACCTTGTAGCCTTGTACCAGGGAAGGAAGAAGGAGATTTTTTTCTCTTCATGTGAAACATCATAAACTCACCCTGAGTGATTTCAAAGAAGAAGGAAGAAGGAAGAAGAAGAAGGAAGAAGAAGAAGAAGAAGAAGAAGAAAGAAGAAGAAGAAGAAGAAGAAGAAGAAGAAGAAGAAGAAGAAGAAGAAGAAGAAGAAGAAGAAGAAGAAGAAGAAGAAGAAGAAGAAGAAGAAGAAGAAGAAGAAGAAGAAGAAGAAGAAGAAGAAGAAGAAGAAGAAGAAGAAGAAGAAGAAGAAGAAGAAGAAGGAAGAAGAAAGAAGAGGAGGAGGAGGAGGAGGAGGAAGGGAGAAGAAGGGAGAGGGAGGAAGAAGGGGGAGAGGAAAAGATAGAAGAAATAGAATAACTGCCTGATCAGTTAGTTATCAATTACCAATCAAATATAGTGCATTATTATTATTTATTACAACTGTTTAGGATGGAAGAGATGGTGGTAGTCTCAAGTATGAACTTCATCAATTACAGTTGTTTCCAAATCCATGAACACTGCTCTGAGGACAAATTGGACAGTCTGTTTCATTGAAGAAAGTATTGAAGGAGTCATCTCCACCCCAAATGGTCTTGTTACTTGGCATTTGCCCTTCAGGCTGAATACCATGCTCCAGGCAATACAACTTCCAGCACATTGTCAATCTGGACACTAACCTGGCCAATATGGATAGAGATGCACTTATGCATGGTAGTCAAGCAGCAACTTCACTGGCAGGAGCAGGGATAACCTGATTCTCATTATAGGCCTTGACAAGTTGAGTCAAAATGAGGATTATAATAGAACCTATATAACAAAGTTGTTGTAAGGATTAAACGAGATAATACTTATAAAGTGCTTAGTACAGAGCCTGGCTCATAGTAGGTGCTTAGTAAATACTTATTTACTTCTTCACTCCCTTTCTCTGCTGATTATACTCTAATATAAACATTATCTATGAGTAGAGAAACAATATTTATCTATTTCACAGAACTTTTGATCAGAAAATCATGGGGAGTTTTTATTTACCTATTCAATTAAAATATTCATACTATACAGGACAAAGGGGAGAACCAAGAACTATGAAGATAAAAAAATAAAGTATAAGAGAGGTTTAAGATCTCCAAGAGCATAAAAACTGTTTTTGAGATAGTATAGTAAAACAGGACTGTAAAGCTGTCTCTGAGGGAATATTCAATTGAATGTTTGTTATATATACTATGTTACCAAAGTTAAAAAAAATAGAAACCACTCTGACCTGGAATAAGCAGACAGTATCTGATAACTTTGGGCAAGAGATAAACTGGGACCTGAGGATGGCTAACTTTAAAGAGAAGGAACTGAATGTAGTCAAGAACAGGGTTGTTAGAGTAAATAATCAGTGTGGCATACTTGGGAAGAGTTAAGAGATCTGCCTGACTAGAGTATAGGACTCTTGGGGAGTATTATTGGATGATAAAATTACATGGGTATTGGGTTATCTTTTAGAAGACTCTGAGAGGTACAGTGATGAATGTGTCCTTTTATGTGTTAATTGTAGGTAGTGTAAAAATGGAGACTTGAATCCAGGACTTCAATCCCCAGAAGTCATTGCTCCACTTCCCCAGAATGCTTTGTAATATCACTGAATGCTCGAGATGGGGTATTTAACCTGATTGGAAAGGCTTCTGAGCCTCTTTTTTCTTTCCTGTTTCTGCTTGCGAGCAGACGGGTCTTTCATGATGTAGGTGAGATTGTCTAGGCCTCTCTTTAGGGCTTTCTATGTACCAGGCACTGTGGTAAATGTTTGACAATTATTATCTCATTTGATCCTCATAACAACCCTTGGATGTAGGTGCTATCCCTAGTCTACGAATGAGGAAACTGAGCTAAATTGAGGCAAAGTAACTTGCCCAAATTCACACAGCTAGTGTATGAGCTTGGATTTGAAAATAAATCTTCTTGACTCCAGACCCAACACTATATCCACTGTGCCACACAGCTGTCTCCATTGTGCCTTTTTTCAACCCAATGCTTTGGAACTTCACAAGAAACTTAAAAGATTACTATATTGTTTATTATTATGTTTTTGAATTAACTAACATTCCTCACCCCAATACACTTGAAAATGATGTGTAAGTGCTATTTAGCAATATGCTAAGTAATTAAGACAATTAATGAACAACTTAACTCTAAACTTAAGCCAAACAAAAAGCATAGTTCAAAAAGCAGGTTGGTTTAGTGAAAAGTATATTGAATAATGCAATAGGAGATCCAGAATCTATTACTAACATTGTCACTAATTAACCTAGACAATTAGGTGGTGGCAGCATCTAGAGCACTGAGTTTAGGGAAGAAAGACATTAGTCGAAATCTTACCTCTTGTGGTAAAGGCATGGAGAGAGAGAGAGAACTTGTAAGCCAAGATGCAAGAAACAAGCTGGGGACCTGACCTGCCTGTCAATCAAGAAGAAGGTTCCAAACAGAATGTTCCCAGGAGTTGGCAGTTGAGCCTGACTGGAGGGGAAGAAGCTGAGAACTGATCCCAGTTAGCTTCTGTCCATGGGTGAAGGACCCTAGTAGGGCTGGCTTGGCTTTGGGCTTTCTGATCAAGGGGAACCCTCTGCTGTCTCTGAGATTTGATTGACCAAGAGTTGAGGAAAGCCAAGCTGAAGGAGAGACTTTTCTTGGTGGCTTTGTGAAAAAGAAAGATTTTAAACAGTTGTCTTCCATCCATCTCTCTGTCTCTCTGTCACAGTTTGTGACAAGACTGATTCATAACCTTCCTAAATTATCCTTGTAGTTTGGGGAAACCCTCATCCCTCTTACGTCAGTTTCCCACCCTGTTATCACAATAAACCTCTTACCTGAGAAAGAAAACTAGAGTATTTTATAGTCCACTGGGGGGGTGGGAGGAAGCCAAAAGGCTTCCAGAATGGGCAGTTAAGGGAGGGAGTGAGGAAGGAAGAGGGAGGAGGAGGTTAGGAAATATATTGATCTACTGGTCATCAGTAGGGATCAATAGGCAAATCCCAGAGTATTCCCCTTTAGCAGTATCCTGTGGAAGCATTCCCCTGTATCAGTATCTCTCAGTGTCTCTCAAAGTACTTCTATCTCCATTGCAAATAGGCAAATGTGTTCCCATAGTCATGTCAGAGTACATCAGTCACTGCAAGAGAAATAGTTCACCACAGATTACCATTTCTATTTCACTCTATCACTTATTCACTGTTATCCACAGCAATTCATCGCCTTTCAGCCTCAGCTTCCTTAGCTGAAAAAGGCATCAATGTTAGATCCTACCTCATTGGTTTGTTTTCAGGGTTAAACAGCAAATGTAGAACAATTATCAAACTTAAATGTGCTATATAAGTACTAGTTATTGTTGGTTGGTGTTTTGTTGTTTTATGTACAACCTTAGATATTTGACCACTCTGGACCTCTATTTCTTCTTTTATAAAATTGAGGGAGTTATTCCCAAAAGTTTCTTTCTACCTCTATGAAACAATAGCCTGATATTATCAACACTGGTTAAATGAGGAATAAATTGCCCAGAGAGTGAACTATAGATTTTTCTAAGATATTAGTAATCCTCGCAAGATTTATAATTGAGAAATATTGTGAATTTTAATTTAAAATATTCATTCTGGCATCTGACCAGTTTTATGTGAAGAATATGAATAATCATCAATCTTTTATTTTTCTCATCTATACAAGAAAAACTACCTAATTGTAAAGAAAACTCTAGCAAAATAAAATAAACATGTGTCAGATAGTATGATAAATACTTTACAAGTACCTGATTATATTTTAATATTTAATATTTACCAAAATGTTGGGTTTTTTAGTAGGAGGAAATGTAGAATAGAGAAAAATAAATACTTTGTTCATTAAAAAATAAAATTATGATTTAGAAAAAAAGGTTAAATTAAGAAATAGAGGGGAAAAGAAAAAGGAAGAAAAAACACTTTTTCAAAAGAAGTTTTTGGGTCAGCTGATTGGCTCAGTGAATTGAGAACAAGGCCTAGAGACAGGAGGTCCTAGGTTCAAATCTGACCTAGCTATGTGACCCTGGGCAAGTCATTTAACACCCATTGCCTAGCCCTTACTGCTCTACTGCCTGAAGGTAAGGGTTCAAAAAAATTAAAAAATTAAAAAGAAGATTAGTTTATTCTGAATTATTATTAATGTTTAACATATATATTAACAATTATAACAAATCCAAGCTCATCTTGTTCTGGTTGTTAGTACCAATAACAAAAAACCACAATATTGATTTTTTTAAAACTCTATATGTCTATGTATACATTGGATATTATATTTATTATATGACCATATATTTATACTTATCACATTATATGTAATAATTATATATAATATATAAATTTTACATACATATGTGGAGGATACTAGAACTCCTTCCAAAGCTCATCTAGTTCTAGACTAATGACACTGTGAAGACCTCTGTGAAGTAGATGGGCAAGTACTAAAATGCTCATTTCATAAATGAGAAAAGGGACATATTTAAAGAGGCAAAGAAACTTGACAAATCTGGGAAGTTGAATAACTGGGACATAGATCAGGTCCTTTGCCTTTTATTCATACTCGTTTACTGTGTCATATTTCTTTATTGAGATGATGAGGATTAATATTTCTTAATTTGCTAATGAGTTTCTATGGAGACTTAACAAAAACTCTTTGTTTCATCTGTCTGCAAAAGAAAATTGACCTTCTTTCATAATAAAACAACAAATGGATGCTTCAAATCCTGCCCTGCAAGCCCTTTCCCTTGCTTTGGACCTCCCATCCCCGTATCTTCTTCCTTCCCTACCACCTCATTTCCTCATTTCCACCTCTCCTCTCTCTCTCTCTCTCTCTCACTCTCTCTCTCTCTCTCTCTCTCTCTCTCTCTCTCTCTCTCTCTCTCTCTCTCTCTCTTTCTCTCTCTCTCTGTCTCTGTCTCTCTCTCTCTCTCTCTCTTTCTCTTTCCCTCTTTCTCTCTTTCTCTCTCTCTCACTTTCTCATAGGTATATATATATATATATATATATATATATATACATATAATATATCATACTTATACTTGGTATGTATATAATATAGTCATATATATAAGCCCATATCAAGGTGAAATAGAATAGGATTAATGGGATGGAATATAATGGGATGAGACTTGTAATGGAGAGGTTTGTAGGTGGTAAAGAGGAAAAAAGATTCAGGAAAGACAGCTGATGGTTTAAGGTTGGCTCAGAGAGATAAGAAGGGGTTTTGATTAGTTTCCCCCTTTAGCCTTCCCTCCTCAGCTAGAGCCTAAAAGATTTCTTCTCAGAAAGATTTCTCCCCCCCTCACCCAACCTATCTTGCTCACACTTGAATCACTTGGGAAAGGATAACAACTTTAATATAAATTAAGTCAACTAGGGTAACACAAAGAAAATGGCTGGCAGGAAAAGAATGGGAAAGGAAAATGGGGAAGGGTATCCCTTCTCTAAGTACCCCTTTCCCTTCCTCCTCGAGTTTGGGGGAATTCAGGCCTTGGCAGCCTGAGCCCCCTGAGAGATAGTCAGGTTGACTGAGCCTGGGTTTGGCCCCCTGGCCACAGTTCAGACCCAGGGCACCAGAAACTGTGAGATAAAGTTTTGACAAAGGCAAAGGTTCAAAATGTCTTCTTCAGATGTTCCTTCAGTCTGGGAATTAGGGAGGAGAATGTCCAGTCACTAGTCACCAGGAGAGAAAAGAGATGGATATATCCCAGGAGAAAGGCTTGGTCAGACCTCTCTTCCTAGCTTCACAAGACTGAGAGACCATCCAACTGAAATCCCAGCCAGAATCTTCTGGTTTCTCTCAACATTCCAGACCTCCTACAGCCCCTCCCCTGGTAGAGGTGAGCAGATCCACAAACTCTTCAGCTTGACACTTTTCCTATGCGCATACCCTCTGTCACAAACTAGACCTATGATTTCATTTTTATAGGAAATTCAGGATGAGGAAATGTCCTTAATTGATGTAAATCTCCACCTTCTAGACAGCCTTTAGATTTCCCTGGAAATTTGCTTGGAGCCACTGAAAGATTAATTTATTTGCCACTGTGTCAGTGGTTAAATTTGAACCTGTCACATTGCCTATAGCTATCAATCTAGGTATCTGTTTATCTATCTGTTTGTCAGTCTATCTGTCACTCTAAAGTCTCAAAAAGATTAGCCTTACTGAACAATTGGGAGAAAACGTAATCAGATAAGCAAGGAATACCAATAATAACAAATATTGCATAGCCTATCAAAAACTACCAACATTTTGTTGTTTTTTTTAACTTTACCTTTTAAAAGTGGTTGGGGGCAGGGGCAGGATGGAATAAGCATTTATATAATACTTACTAATAGCCAGTCACTGTGCTAAACTCTTTACTAACATTATCCCGCTTGATCTTCACAACAATACTGCAACAGAGGTACTGTCATTATTCCCATTTTACATTGAGGAAACCAAGGCAAATAGAGGTTAAGTGACTTTCTCAGAGAAATAGCTAGTAAGTCTCAGGATTCCAATATATGTGAGTCTTTCTGGCTCTAGTCCCTGTACTTTATGCAGTGTGTTACCTAGTTATCCTTACTATGCCATCTTCTTGTCCCTAATGGGAAAGGAAAAGTTCTCTAACACTTGCTTTGTCAGAACCAGTGGAATTTAGTATAAGTGTTCATTACTGTCTTTAGGAATAATGTCACAGAATCTAGTAAATAATGAGAAATAAAAAAAAATATGTTACAAAGTCAATAACTTAAATAGCTAAGTCCCAAAGGTTCAAGAATTTTAAGCTATGCAATAAATTGTTTTTGGCCTTCATTTTGAAAAAAGCCCAATGACATCATGAGGGTTATATCTTGACTTGCGTTTGAATTGCATTTGTGAGGCAGAATTGCCCAACGTTGGCATCCTTGTTCTCCTCTCCAGTCATTCAAGTCAAAAGGTAAGGCAAAAGTCAGGAAAACTGTCAGTGGCTCAGGATGGAGTTGTTAGTTTCTGATCAGGCTCTTAGTACTCTATGGAACTTGTGTCAGATACCTTCTTTTTGCATCAGATACCTTTTTGTTGGTAGAACAAATTGTTCTCAACTACCCATATCATCAGGGTTTCACATACTTGGGACAGACATTCCCCCTAAGACACCAATAGGTTTGATGTCTATTGATTATCCTCTACTTTGTTTAGCCTGTTTGCCAAGATAGTATTATCAATGTGCATACTACAGTTTCTTGTAGTCACAAAGTGACTTTGGTGAAAGGTGGACAGAAAAGGTAGAAAAGCAGCCATGAAGAGAGTTTGGCAAGATCTCACACCAGAAGTGGTAGTTCTCACTGAACACCCCATGTGCCCCTATATAAAATGTATAAATGTATACAGAATATTTTGTGAAAACCATGGCTTTGAAAACTATGAAACAATCATCTTAACTAGCCATAAATAATGCCTTATTTGAGAATTTAATTTTCATTCAAATGATGAATTGAGAAGCTTAGAGAATAATTCATTAGACTAAATGAAATTATTTCTAAAGAAGCCAAGATTATTAATTAAATATCTTAGAACTAGTTTAGAGGGGCTGAAAATTATAATAATGAATAGACTTTGTACAATGGAAATATATATGCTAGCTATAAAAGAAAAAAAAAGTTTTATTATTGAACTCAATGAAAAATGTTTTTAGATATACTTTGCAAACAAATAACAAATTTGTATAATATCAAAAGAAGTCTTTAATTTCCTTTTCTATTCAGGCTATATCTATAACCAAACTTCATTTATAAGAGCAGGTTTTGTGTGCTCAGAGGAATTTTCCATGAACTTAATGCAATATCTCTCAAGCTCATTTCTAAAGCAGAATTATAAATCACCTTCTAACTTTGATCCTGATCTTTAATGAAAGTCATTATCTTCATTCCCTAAATCCATTGACCTTCCAAACTTCTCTTTTTCTCTATTTCTTTTGAAAGTATAATTGTTCATGTAGTCACTCAGGATCACAACGTTGGTGTCATCCAAGACTTTTCATTCTCCTTTACCTCTCTTTCCTTATGAGTTACCACAACTGATCAATTTTACCTTCACACACACCATTGCTCCCTGCTATCACCTTCTCTCTACTCACAGACAATCCTGTTTCCAATCCTCATCACTTCCCTGATGATGGAACTAGAATGGAACACTGACTTCTAAATTGAGTTCTTTGTTTCTTCTCTTTACTCTCTAATTCATTTTCCATACACCCAAAATAATAAATAAATAAAATGCTAGTGCAAATTATGCATCATATGTGCATTTATTATTGTATCTGCCAATAGACTGTAGACTCCTTGAAGGTAGAGACTCTGGGGTTTATTTGTTTGTTTTGTCTTCTTATCTGTGTTGCATATATTAGATGCTAAATAAATGAGTGCTGTTAAAATTATCACTTTTAAATCAACTGAATCCTTGACCATTGCTTATTTGATTGTAAAGGTGTTCCTGAGACACCCTAAAAAAATAAAAAAAACATTTATTTTGAAGAAATCAAAAGTATAAGACAAGGTTGAGGAAGGAAAAAAAAATTCTTACCTTGGCAGAGTGGAGTGAGAGAATCCCACTGATACAAGCCATTTGGGTTGCGTCTGCAAGTTGCATTACTGTGGCCAATCATTCTATGTCCAGGCTTACAAAAATAATGTACCCGACTTCCAACTGGTCCCCTGGTCCTGTTCACAATTCCTCCATTCTTCAGGGTCTGAGTCAAACTGCAATATGGAGCTATAGGAATGAGAGAGAGAAAGGAGGGGGAAGATGGGGTGGAAGGACAGAGAGGGAGGAGTATTTGAGTATGTTGAAACATCACTTCAGAAATAAAGTGGGGATAAATTGCCTATAATGTGTAAGTAATGTCAAACAGTGTATACAAGTTAAAAATATTTGCCAGGAGGAACATCTAAAACAATCCTGGTAAAAGGGAACAAAGATTAAATCAATATGTTGATTTAACAACTTGGATAAACTGGGGCAGGAAAAGAGTTGCATTATTTAAGAGTGGAAATCTGATTAATATTTTTATCTGAAATGGGAAGAAAAAAATTAAATTGAATTTTCAATTTCTTCCAAGGACAACTATTCAGTTTTTTTAGGTCATCAATGAAGGGAATATAAATTTTATGATATTGCTTGAGATAGCTTATTTGAAATTTTATTTGAACCAGGTAAACCCAACATAAATTGGGTTCTTAATTTTTTTTAAATATCCAAATGGCAAAATTTGCAAAGAATTTTGGCATTTAAGCCAATTAATGAGTTCATCTGTTGGGAGTATTTTGTCATTTTTATCCCAAAGTGCAAAAATCTGAGAATTTAATATTTGATGATTAGAGAAAGGACTTCTGTCCAGCATGTACAATTAAAAATGAACAAGTCAAAGAAATAAGCCTTTTTAGAAAGAAAAAATATTATTATAGTCTGTTATTTTCATTGTAGAAAGGTTTTGATGATATGGATAAGTTATCCAAAATAATTTATTAGAATGGAGATTATATTAAAATATATATTTTGAATAGCAATTTACCTTTTTAAATTAACCTCTAAAAACACAGGTTGAACACCACAATTTTATTTTAACTTTCAAGATTTATGTTCAAGAACCTATACACAAAATATTTAGAGATAGATAATTTTGAAAGATGCAGTGCTAATTCCTTTTGAAACAAACATTTCATAATCTATAGAAATTCCTTTGGCTTATATTTTAAACAAAATCTCCCAAAATCTCCATAAATATATGCTTAATGTAAAAATTCTTTCTTGGTAAAAATAGGCTTTTCAGTTTATTTCATAACTGACTGCATAAAATAATAAATTATATTAAATTAAAAAATAACAGTTTCCATGTTCATATTGCTGTCTTTAACTTACAAAGTAATCTAAATGCTGATCCACAGAAAAACCTTATAAAGTTGTTAATACAGGTATTGTGATCTCTGTTTTACAGATAAAGATAGTAAATATTAGATAGGTGGAGTGTTTTGTCCCATATAAGTTTAATTACTCTTTAAGTGGCAGAGAAGGACTAAAATCCACACCTTTGGGCTCCAATCCAGTGCTCTCTAAACCATCACACCATCTTATTTTCCAATATAAATGCTCTGTTATTCAGTAGCAATATGGATGCTCCTATGAGCAGGATTCTCTTAGATTCTATTATTATGTGGAGCTACAGTTTAAATCATCAATGCAGTCTTCCAAAATAAAATATATTTTATTTAAAGGGACATGTTTAAAGCAAGGCCAACAAGAATAGAGATAGACAATTAACTTGAATATAATTTCAGACTGCTCAGGAACAATAGTGCATCACAAAACATCCATGTCATCACAGATGGCATGGCATGGAAGAAAAACACTCCCAACCTAGAATCAGAAGATATGAGCTCCAGAGCAATTATGAGAATATGGAAAAGTTACAAGCTCTCTTGTGCCTTCTTTCTGCCATTTTCCTGGCATCCACTTCTTCACAGAACTGTTGTAAAGAGAATTCTTCATCAACTAATCACTGAGCATTTATTAAGACCCCACTATGAGTCAAATACTGTGCTGTGTCTACAAACAGAGAGAAAGAAAATCCCTGCAGCAAAGAACAATAGCTTTTAACCACTGGTGGTTAATTCCTTTATTGTTTCCTCCCCCTACTAAACAGAAACTATTCACTCTATCTATTTCCTTTATCCATGAACCTAAGTATTAGGTTTGAAATTATTCTGAAACATTCAGGAATGCAGAATCTGCCACATTCTTGAATCATAGGGTCAGTTTAAATAACAAGTGCAGAAACCAAATTAAATCAGATATTAAAATCTAAGAAAATGTTTTTGTTTGTCTTGATCAGAAAGAATTAATCATGGTTAAATAGCTCTTCCTTTCTTATTGATACCTGATCACAGAATTCATATTGAAAAATAGAAGGATCCAGATTTTAATATTTTAGGTAATAATTAATTAGAGATGTATGTGGCAGGGATAGGAGAGCTCATTAAACAGTTAGAGTCAGATGTGATGTTCTTATTGGAAAAGTATTTATTTTTAATTTTCCCACAACTAATGAAGGAATTGCTTTCTCCAGTGCAGTAATTTTTTTTTTAATTTCTCTTTCTACTACCACCATCACCACCCTTCCTCTCACCATAGATCAGTGTTGTCTGTTCTTTCTCCATGAAATACCTCAGATTCCTAGAATCATGAATTTTATATTGGGAGTATTCTTAGCATTTCATGGACTTTAACTTCTCAACAGATAGATGAGAAAATTGAGGTGACATACAGGTCATAAAATGGTAGGAGAAGAAAGGAGAGCTAGGAGATCAAAGGCCACCTAGTCCAAATCCTTCAATTTGCAATAAAGGAACTGAGGCCCAGAGCAGTTAAGTAACTTACCTAATATAATACAAGCAGTAAGTATTAGATATAGAATTTGAACCCAGTTTCCCCAAATACAGATCTGCTATTTTTCTGCTATGCAGTGTGAACTTTAGATTACTCCACCCCACTTAGTCTAACAAAATCAGGAATGTCTACACCCATACTTAAGGATTAAGTATTTAGTAGGATGGCTTATAAGAGATATGTGCTAACAAATGACAAATCAGAAACAACTGACAGACCTCTGGGCCATCCTAAGTCAAGCCTAAGATATCATTGGTACATGTGAGATGCAGGAAAGTGATGTAAAACTGTCTATGTATTCTGTGTCACTTCCTCTCTCTGGCCTCTTTGATGGCAGAGAGGTGGCTGGTGACAGCTTGCTGAGTGTGTTGGCATCTTGGCATGGTGGCTGCTATTATCTGGGTTTGGCATTGAGTTTTCCTTGATACCATACTGGAGGAAGCCTAGTAACCTAGTTCGGTGAGGATCTTCTCTGAGATCTCTCAGAGTTTAGGCTCATTTTTCTCTCCTTTATCTTCCAAACACTATCCTCTTACAGAAAGCCTCTAATCTTCAAGGACCTCATGGCAGAGGACTTTGAACTGACCTGGCACAAGCCAGGCAGGAGAAATCCTATACTTTTCACTCTTTCTTCTCTTTTTTTTCCCCAAGAAATCCTATACTTTTCCCTCTCTCTTCTCCTTGATTTCTTCCTTATATATTGATTAAACCACCATATATTTCCAAACTGACTTCGATATTTTATTTGGAATATCCCCTGGTGACCAAAAATCAAATTTAGATTAGGTCACAACCCTAAATTATCATTACAGCAGCCATCTTAATAACTTCCCCAAGATCACAAAGTCACTAAGTGGAAAAGCCACATAATTTTGCCTCTTCTTCCTTTCTATTTCCACAATTACCAGTTTAGTTTGAATCTTCATAAGTTCTTATTTGGAATCATAGATTTACATCAGAAAGGAGGCTTAGAAATTGTTTAGGACAACACTATTATTTTATAGGTGAGGAAAGACACTTGGAGAGCTTGAGTAACTTATTTAATGTCTTATAATTAGTAAAGAGCAGAAATGAGATTTGAATTGAGGTCTTCTGACTTAAAATGTAAGTTCTTTATGAGATAATTCTTTAAAATGTTCTAAGTGACTGGCTTTTTGAACTACAGTCCTACTCTACTCCAATACATTCTAAATGCAACTCCTTGTATAGTCTTTTGCATATATAGTATTATAACTTTGATTGTGAAACTATGCTTATTTCCTTCTGTCTCAAATCAACTCTTCATTTTAGTATTCTCTTTTCTTCAGTATAATCTAACTTCATATTTTATTACATTCCCATACAGAACTTGAAAAATAAAATCTTTAGTTAATGAATGTAACTTTTTTCTAACTTGTAAACTAGGTTGTAAATTATTTGTGCCAAATTCTTTAGGAATAAAAGTGTTTTGTAAGTCAGGGTGGAAAAATAAAAAGCCAGCTGGATTCAAAGTCAGGAGACCTACTTTTGAATTTTGGTTTTGAAATTTATAAGTTCTTTGACTATAAGAAATTGCTTCTTTGAGCCTTGACTTCCTCATCTGTAGAATGTTAAAAATATATCTGTTAGTACTTCAATCAATTAAATAACAGTCATAAGTTAAATTCTTATGTGTCAGACAGTATGATAGTCATTCAGGATTCAAGTAAACTAGTGAAACAAATTCTAATGGGCATAAACAACATTCATATACATTGGTGTACTTGAGAGACATACAGAATAGATGGTTAAACTGCCCATAAAAAGGTTTGGCAGTCCTCATGCCAGAGATACTTGTACTTCCTAAACATACAGATCAGCAGGATTATTGTTGCCTAAAACTCTAGTAGAGTCTTTCAAACTTGTTTTGGTCTGGTCAGATAAAGTCAAATATATTGTACACTAAGCCTGATATGATGTCATCTTGGTTATCTTTGAGTATGAAAGATAACAACCAACCAATAAGAAATGGAAAGTAATTTAGAAGGGAAGGTACTAAGGAGATCTGAAAAGGCCATCTGAGTAGATGGCAAATGAATTGACTTTTAAAGCAAAGTGGAGATTTCAAGAGGTAGAAGTGAGAAAGGAGATAATTCCAGTGTGGGAAGCAAAAAGTACAGAAGCACAGATTGGAGATGGAATATTGTTTGGTAAATATGGCAAGTAGGATGTTGTTATTGGACTAGAGAATACATAGAAGATAGTATTACATAAGATGGTTGTTAAGATAGGAAGAGGAATGATGTGAAGAGCTTTAAATGCCAAACATGAAAGTTTGTAGTTGATTCCCAAGATGGAATGCTATGGGAATCTGATGTGGTCAAACTTGATCTTTAGGAAAATCCCTTTTACAGGTTTGTGGAAGATGGATTAGAATGAGGAGAGATTTGAAGCATAAAGATCAATTATGGTGTTATTGCAATAGTTCATGTAAGAGATGCTGAGGTTTCTGAAATAGGAGTTAATAATAGCTCTATGAATGGGGAGAATTATATGCATCTTAGCAATGTAAAAAAAAAAGGCAAGACTGGGCAACTGATTATATAGGTGGAATGAGTTGCAAGTGAGAAGTCAAGGATGACAAGGAAGTTGCAAAGACTATTGACATGAAGGATGGTAGTATTCCCAACATCTATAGAAATTTTAAGAAGAGGAGTGCATTTGGGCAGAAAGATAATTTGTTTTTAAAATGTTCAGTTTGTGAAGTCTACAGAATATTTTTTTAAAATTTTAACAGGAAGCTGGTGATGTGAGATGGAAACTGAAGTGAAAAATAATATGTCTGTATATATATACATATATATGAAACATTCAACTAGAGGCAGTAATTGGATCAATTAGAGCTAAAGAAATCACTGCGAATTGTTGAGAGAAAAGAGAAAATAGCCCAGAAGAGGAACTTAAGGTATATTTACAGAGAGTGTGCATGGATGAAGATCCAGCAAAGGAGACATGGAAAAGTAATTAATATTAATAATATTAATAAATAATAATATTTAATATTTATAAAGCACTTAAAAGATTTCAAAACATTTTACACAGATTATTTCATTTGAGGATAGGTAAGTTGGAGGTCAATCAAAAGAGAGTAGTATCATGGAAGTATGTGAAAGAGACAATATCCAGGTAGAGAAGATAGTCAACAGTATCAAATCTTCCAATAAGGTCAAGAAGGGTGAAAATTAAAAAGAAGATATTGGATTTGGCAATTAAGAAGTCACTGATAATTTTGGAGAGAATGGATTCAGTTTATTGATAGGATCATATCAAAGAGGTTTTTCTGGGAAGGTGAGAGAGGGGGCAGGGATTTAGTGCAAATGACTTTGTTCAAGAGATCCACTAAGGAAAGGAGGAGTAATAAAGGATAATAATTAGTGAGTATGGGAGGAGAAATAATGGCTTATTAAATAAAGACAAGAAGATTTGCTTCTGGTTTTTTAGGTAGCAAGAAAGAACTGATTAAATGAAGACACTGAAGATCAAGAGAAATTGAAGATGATAATAGCAACTTAATAGCAAAAGTTTGCTATGAGGAAAGCACTTTTATGCACTTGAAATGTTCTAGAAATATGAGCTCTTATTGTTTCTACTCCCTAATGGGATGAAGTATTGGTGGGGTTTTTTAAAAATTCATTCACAGAATCGAATGCAAAACTCCACACTCAGAATTATTAAACTTAAAGATAGGACAGATTTAGAAATAAGATAAATGAATTTAGAGCCAGAAAGGGCTTTGTAAATTATCTAGTCCAATGCTTTCATTTTGGAAAAAAGAAAATAACTTATATGACTAAGGGTTCATAGCTGTAAAATCACAGATTTAGAGTTCAAGGAGACCTCTTTAATATTTACTACTTATATGACTTTGGGCAAGTGAATTTACCCCTCTAAGTTGCAACATGAGGAGATTAGACTAGAAGAGATAAAAAGGTTTCTTTTAGCTCCAAATCTATGATCTATTTCAATGTACTGATTTTATAGATAAGGAACTGAGTGTCTAAAAAGTTCTAAGTAACCTTCCCAAAGTCAGAGATGTAGTAACAGACTCAAAATTTGAAGTCTGCTTCTCTGAGTCCAGACCCAGCACTCTTCCACTTAACAATACTGCCATATATCAGAGCCACAATTTCAAAACAGATCCTCTGATTCCATACTGACCATCAACCAGCATTTTACAAGACCACATTTATATCCAAAATAGAATAAAACATGTTATATTAGAAATGATTTAATATATAAAATCAACAATTCACCAAATATTACTACAAGTTCAGGTACTATTTCAGGCATTGGTACAGCAAAGGTATGATACAATAGCAGCATTCTATAGCAACATTGGCGAAGTATTGGTACAAATTTCCAGTTGGCACTTGGGGAGCTGCTCTGTTCCCACTATTCCCAGTACCAGAGAATATTTTTGCATGCCCTGCTCCTCTGTCCAGCAGCCCAAAGTGAGCACTTCCTCTCTCTTCCCTCTGTGGTAATGTGGGACACTCACTTGGAGCTTGAAGTTGCAGTTTGGGCATGCAAACTTGAAAACTTTCACCAGTGGTGTTCTATATAGTATGGCAGGGAAAAGAATGCATCATTTTCACACCAAAGTAATTTTCAATAGTACATGGCATTTTTATAATAGCTTCATTTTTTCTACTTTTGAGTAGAAATGAAGGGATCCCTAAATAAAGAAATGCAACCAGTTGAGGGTGAATAGTTAGGGGGCAGTAGAAACATGCAGAGGCAAAGAAAGAAGCTCAACCAGACAGAGCTGATGAATGTTAGAGGCAGAGAAAATAGAGACCTAGAACTTAGAAGCATCTAGACTCAAAGAAAATAGAGAGATAGAAGTTAGTGACAAAGAAAGGTAGAGAACTTAAGAGGTTTGGTTCATTTAACATATGTACTTATTGATTTTTTTCAGAAATTTTTGGAAATAGGCATGTGAACATTATGCTAGGGCAACTATACTAGCTAACATTTATGCATTTATGGAGCAGTTATAAAGCACTCTATACATATTCTACTGGTTTTGCTGTCCATTTTGACAGAAACAGAATTGATATGTATAGATTTTTTTTTAAATAACAGATTTTTACAATAAATATTTCCCTGTTGAAAATAATACAAATCTGTGTTAGACTGAAGCATATCATCCTTAACTGGAAATAGAAAAAGTAAAACAGTCTAGCCTTCTTTAAGTAGATTATTACTTAATATGGGGAAAATTCCCCTAAAGTAATAAAAGGTAAGGAAAATCACAGAATGACAGAACTAGAGAGGAATTTAGGAAGTAGAGCACAGATAGAGTAGTAGATAGAATATTTGAATTGGAGTTAGGAAGATTTGAATTTGAATCCTGTCATAGACAATTATGTGATCATGAGCAAAGTTTTAAATATGTATGTACATATGCTTGCATATATATACACATGTATGTACACATACATTTTCACATATATTCCTATGCATGCACACCCATAAATATGTGTAAATGTGTGCATACAATTATAAAGAAAACTAATTGTATTAACTTATGTTTAGCAATACAAAATTTTGTGTGTACAAACATTTTTCATGAAGGTTTGGGGATAGACTATAATAATAAAAATAGAAGTGAAGGACCTCTTATTAAAAACTTCTCTAAGTCTAAAGGAATGACCAATCTCCTTATAATTTAATTTTATTCAGAAAATATTAACTTTTACATTCTGTTCAAAGACTTAGAATGACCCCCCCCCAAAAAAAAATTGTTCTTTGTTGTCTAGGACCATGTTGGCAAACCAATGGCATGCAGGCTGAAGGGGGCTGCTTTCTTCTCCCTTTCTATACCCACCTGAGGACATTTATCACATGACCATCCCCTCTGCCCAGCAGCCCAATGGTAGTGCTTCCTCCCTCCCCTGTCTGAGCTAAGGGGTAGGCTCATATGTGTCATAAAGATGTCATTTGGACACTTGTTTTCTAAAAGCTTTGCCATCACTAGTCTAGACTTTATAGCATAAAAATAAGTTTGAAAAATAAGTACTTAAAATTTAGAAAATGATTCAGTTCACAAAGGAAATCAAAGAGGGGCTCAAAGAAAAAGAAATCACTTTCAGCTAAAAAGATCAAGGAGAACTGGATGAAAATTTTGAGTCTGGAGTTAGTCTGTAGGACAAGGGTTACAATAATTAGAAATAGGGCAAAAAGTTCATTACAGACTTGAGGTGGAGGGGGAATACACAATTGTATGGAGGAGAAAAAGGCAAGATTATATAGAAAATAATTGAGAAATATGCAAGTGTGACTGCTGCATAGTACTTGAAGACAAATAGCATGAAGTAAGGATGGAAACAGGGTTACAAATTGTGGTGGTCATTGAATTCTAGAGTAGTTCAGGACTTATTTTATTCAGTATGTTTGGGAAGCTACTAAAACATTACTCATTTTGTTGGCTTGTCTTCCTTTAAGCAAGATAGTCTGGTAGATTCGGTCCAAGTATTAAAAAATCATATTAAATATGTAAGTCTGTAGAATGACCTATTTTTTTCACCCCAAAGTCATAATGGGGAGCAGAAACCATGAAAATCCGCAGTATGTATCAGATATACATGGATTTTCTGATGGATCTTGCATGGGATATTTCAAATCATCTTTGGAAGGCAAACCCCAGAAAGTTTCCTCCAAGAGAAGATAGAAAATTTTACAATATCTTAAAGGGACTTCAGTTCTTTGAGTAAATACTGTATCATCTCAATTTCATCTTTTTTTTCCAACACCTTGTATCATGAGTTTATAGCTAGAATTCTCTGAAGTAGCTCAGGACTATAAATGAGGTATACTTGCCTAATTTACTAAAATAAATAAAAATAAAAATTATATTCAGTTATCTCATGTGTCTTAAAAATCCTCAAATATTGTTGGAAAGATTAATTTTTTTCTTAGTTCTGGTATAGCAAATGGTCAGAAAATTTGGTCTTAATTCTTGGCTCTGATATCCTGGGTGACTGGATAAATTACCCATTATTTCTGAATCTCAAATTCTTCATCAATTATATAAGAGAGACAAGATGATCTCTAAGGTCAATCTGAATCTGAGCTCAAACATTTAGTAATTCTGTGAAAAGCTTAATTTAAATTAATTTTACTACAAACTTACAATATTCATCTTTTCTTGGAAGAATTAAGATGAATATTATACAGGCATACTTCACTTTATTGTAATTCCTTTGGTTGTGTTTCACAAATATTGCAATCTTTTTTTTAATAAATTAAATGTTTGTGGCAACCCTGTGTCAAGCAAGTATGCTGGTGCCATGTTTCCAAAAGCATGTGCTCACATCATATCTTTGTATTACACTTCGGTAATCTCAAATTTCAAATTCTTCATTATTATTATGTTATGGTGATCTATGTTCAGTGATCTTTGATGCAAATATTGTAATTATTTTGGGGTACCATGAACACTGCCCACATAAACAGTGAGTTTAATGGATAAATGTTGTAAGTGTTCTAATTGTTCCACTGACTGGCCATTTCCAATCTCTCTCCCTCTCCTCAGGGCTCTCTATTCCTTGACACAACAATATTGAAATCAGGACAAGTAATAAGGCTGCTATAGCCAATAAGTGATTAGGTAGCATTATTTCTATAGAGACTCATATATTTTAAGTGTATAGTATATGAATGTAATATCTATTTATATATATACCCATGTGATCAGGACAGAGTGGTATAGAATATTATATATAGTGAATAATAATTTAGGATATATATTCTAAATATTTTATTATATATGCATATTTATGCAAGCAAACGGTACTGTGTAGAAAAAGAGCTCCCCCTGAAGCCAGAAAGACTCAGTTTCAGTCCCCACCTCTGACACATAGTGGTTGTATGCTTCTTCCTAGTCACTCTCAGTATTCCAGGCACCTCTCTAAGACTACATTAGAGAGAAGATATCAATTTGCATTAGGAGAGAAAGTCTCCTCACTCAGGAACTAAACCTATGTATAAAATCACAAATTTAGCCCTATTTCTAGCCAATGGAATGGAATAAGTATTTCTTAAGTGCCTATTATGTGCCAGAGACTGTGCTAAGTACTTTTTACAAATATTATTTCATTTTGCTTTTATGCATATGGATATGAAAGTATATACATATATGCATGTATATATGCATACATGTAAAAATAGAAATAGCATTTAAATACCAAGTATTAATATTTATATACCCAAATACATACAACTATTTCTCCACATACAATTCCTAAACACATATTTTACCATTGCCTAAATCTCATCTTAATGGATTTATAATGAAGGGAAATTTGCCCAAAGAGTTACTCTGGTAAACTGGATGACTGGCCATTTTGAAGGGGGAAGGAAAGGTTGGGAAAAATTCATTAAGTTTACTTAGAAGAAAACCTGCTGATTTCATAACAATGGTCAGGGCATCAATAGCCTTTTCAAAAACCTGGTGTTTTTCCTTTTCATGTCCTGGGCCACCCACAGAAAAACTCAAACCTTATTATTGACAGAGGCTAATGCATTCAGTTCTCCCTTGCTAATGTGGACTGTCTTTAATTTTAGGTGAAGCAAGCTTTGCCAACAAGTTAAAGAAACCTACCCTTACAAGACCCAATGTCCTCTCAAGAAGAGAAGTGTGACCTAAAAGGGAGGTTTTTTGAGAGAAGTTTCCAGAATCATACATTATTGCTAAGGCTTTAAATCTTGCTGCTGTGCCTTAAATATCAAAATATGCCCTTTTTCCCTAGTAGGGAGAACAGCTTTCCTAGATAACACAATTGTTTTGGATATGGGTCAGATCTCGTTGACAGCAACACACAGGGGAATAATCTGTCACGAATGTATTGACTGTGCTAATTAACATGTACGACAACAGACAAAGGATGGATGAAGTGATTCCCAGTCTGCATAGCAATAGCTTACTCTTTTTTTGTTTCATACTACTGAATGCTCTTAGGGGTTAAAGAGCTATATTTTTAGGAGGGGAAACGAAGGAGATGAACTTTGTATCTGTACAAGTAAAAAAATACAAGGGTAAAATAATGCTCAAATATTTGCATACAAAAAAGAAAAAACAAATAGATGTGATTTGTAAATAACACATCAGCAGTATTAGCTCTTAGAGCAGGGGCCGATCTCAAACTTTTTACACAGGTGTCCAGTTCACTTTCCCTCAGACCATTGGAGGGCCGGACTATAAAAAAAAAAAAATGAACCAATCTGTATACCAGTGTCTGGGATAGCAGAGGCTGCAGGGCTGGCTGTGATGGGCCTGTCACGCCTTGCACAGCCCCATCACTGCCACCACTATACCGAGCAGCAGTATACACAGTGCGGAATCCCCTCCCCCAGATCGCCCCTCACCATGCTAATGTCTTCCATTGTGCAGCCACATAATCCTTTGCATGGGTTCTCTATCAGTTACTCTCAGAACAAGGAGCCACACAAAGGATCATGTCACCGGAAGTAGTACTGTAGGTGAGCAATGCCACACTTTGCTGCCCTGCCACATACAATGCTCCGTGACCAGCAATGAAAGAGGTTCCTCTTCCAGAAGTACAGTGGGGGTCATATAAATGGCAACAAGGGGCTGCATGTGGCCATAGTTTGGGGACCCCTGTAGAGAATGAATGACAAAATAATGCCTAATCTCTAATCATAGCAAGAAGTAGAAGAAAGAGTTTTTACTTGGAATGAAGAGATCTGAGATAAATTCTGAGTCTGTAACCATGAGCAAGTTATTTAACCTTTTTGATTCTTACTTTCTTCAGTAAAATGTCACGAAAATATCAATAATAAGAGCTGATATTAACATAGAACTTTAGTACATTATTTTATTTGGTCATTATGAAAATCCTTAGAGATATAAATTAGTCCCATTTTAGTGATAAAGATAATAATTTGAAGAGGTTAAGTGACTACCTTTGTGAGGGAATTTGGTGGCTCAGAAAATATAGCATCAGACAGGCAGATGGCACAGATAGAGGGCTGGGTCTGCTGAGTTAGGAAGATAACTATTTCTGAGTTGAAATTCAACCATGTAAACTATCTGTGTGAGCCTGGATAGATAACTTCACCGTCTCTCAGTTTCTGTAAACTGATGTGGATAAGGAAATGGCAAACCACTCCAATATATTTGGCAGGAAAACCGCAAAAGGAGTCATGAAAAGTTATACAAAAAAAACAACTAATAAGGAATAATAAACAATAAATTCATGAGGTCAGATTTGGAGTCAGGAAGACCAGAGTTCAAATACTACTGCAGATACTTACTAGCTATTAGTCTCTGGACAAGTCATTTAACCTCTCATTCACATCCTTAATCTTCCAAATGATGATGATAACAATATTTCACATCATTATTATGAACATCAATGTCCGAACATAAGTAAAGTGCTTGAAAACTTTTAAATGCTACATATTTGCTTGCTATTGTTATCTACCTTCTTATACTTTTTATCATAATCACCATCATTATCATACAACATGTCAGAGGCATAATTCCAACTATGTTTTCCTGAATCCACATCCAACCAATCTTTCCATTATATTAGACTATTCTGACTCTGCAGTCTACTTGAGAGGTTTGTTGTAAAGCTCAAATAGTGTATGATTTACATAAAGCAGTATGCAAAATTTAAAAATATATTGCCAAAACAGACTGTGTTTGTCTGTCTGTCTGAAAAAAGAAATAATTCTCTTGGCTTTTTCTCCCACAATATGTGAATGAGTGAGGTTCCTATGATAATTCTTTCCTTTTTACAACCTTTTCAAAATTTTCCATATTTTGGTTGTGAAAAGGCTTGAATTAAAGAAAATAAATTTTAAATCATTTATTTAAAAAAATAAAATTAAATATCTATCAAAGAACAGTTTTGTTGCTAATATACATTTTTAGGCAACAAAATTATCCTTAAATACTCACCTTGCCATTTCCATGACATTGGTAGTGTTTATCTTCAAAGTTTAAGATTAAGGACAAATATATTTAATCATTTAAGATTTTTTGTTAGAGGGGGCAGGTAGCTCAGTGGATTGAGAGCCAGGCCTAGAGACGGGAGGTCCTAGGTTCAAATCTGGCCTCAGACACTTCCCAGCTATATGATGCTGGGCAAGTCATTTAACCCCCATTACCTAGCCCTTACTGCTCTTCTGCCTTAGAACCAATAAGCAGTAAGGGTTTAAAAAAAAAAAGATTTTCTGTTAGGACTTTTAACTAAGTTAATTTGAAATAATATTCACTAACCTGAGTAACGGATCTTGAATCCCTTCTTACTAGTTGCATGATCAGTTGACCAGCGAAAATATAATTGATGACTTTTGCTTGTATAATTTGATTGTTCAGTATGATTTCCACTTAAAAGTACCAACAATGGACTTTGTCCAGAAGAACCTATGTAAAGAGAAAATAAATATGTATTGATCAGATGATCAGCATTTATGAAGTTGCTCCAATACAAAAAATGAGTACTAGATAGAGGGGACAGATGCAAAGATTTACAACAATCATTGCCCTTATCTTCATGGAACTTATTGTCCAATAAAATGTTTTTCTTAATCAAAACAAAAAATAACAATATATTCTTTATTGGAATGAGCGTTGTTTAAAGTAAGCCCAAAAGGGCAAACACATGTTTAAAGGAAAGAGAGAGCAGGCATTTCAGGCATAGGAAACTGAATAAAGGTGCAAAGTATGAGGAATCAGAATCTCCCTGGTAATAAAGTCACAAGTCCTTTAAAAAGTGAAGTACATGTAATATAGGAACCAAGGATAAATATATACATATCTTATAGATACTGGGTGTTTTGTTATTACATTTTATTTTTTTCAACTATATATAGAAATAATTTTTGACAATTGTTTTCTGACATTTTATGATTCAGATTATCTCCCTCTCTCCCTCTCTAAGGTAGTCATTGTCTGATATAGTTTATATCAGTGCTTTCATACCATACATATTTTCAAATTCCCCATAACATGAATGAATATATATATTGCATATTCAATAAAATATTGAAGGAAATAGAGTGAATGGTGATATGCTTTCATTTGAAATCAAATTTGAACAGTTCTTTCTTTGACTATGAATATTTTTTTCATAAGTCCCTTAAATATATCTTGTAATCTTTTTTTGCTATTAATATTTAGTCCTTCATAGTTGATCATCATATACAATACAAATTGTTGTCCTGGTTCTGCTTACTTCACTTTCCATCACTTCTTCTGAGTCTTTTCAAGTTTCTCGGAACTCATCCTGTTTCTTAGTGAACGATAGTATTCTATTACAACCATTATCCACAGTTTGTTCAGTCATTCCCAATTGATGGATACATCTTCAGTTTCTAGTTTTTTTTTCCACTACAAAAGGAGCTGCTAAAATATATTTTTGTATAAGTAGATCCTTTTCCCTTATCTCTAATGATTTTCAGAAGTAGACCCAATAGTGGTATTTCTAGGAAATGCCTTTGGGCATAGTTCAAATTGTTCTTCAGAATAGTTGCATTGGTTCCACCAATAGTTCATTAGTGTCTCAATTTTCCCATATAGCCTCTGAATTTTATCATTTTCTTTTTTGGTCATGATAGTCACTCTGGCAGGTGTGAGGTAGGATCTCAGGATTGTCTTAAATTGCCTTTCTCTAATCAATAGTGATTTGGAACATTTCCTCATATAACTAAAGAAGGTCTTAAAGTCTTCATCTGAGAAATTGCCTGTTCATAACCTTCGACCAAAGACCTGTGTTAGAGACCCTTGACACAAATCCTTTCTCCAAGTTATTGTTTACCTTATAATCTTGGTTGTATTGGTTTTGTTAAGATAATTTTTTTAAAATTTAATGCAATCGATCAAGGATATCCAGGGAAATAATGAAAAAAAAATACAAAGGAAGGGGGTCTTGCAGTCCCAGATCTCAGACTATATTACAAAGCAGCAGTCATCAAAACAATTTGGTACTGGCTAAGAGACAGAAAGGAGGATCAGTGGAACAGACTGGGGGCAAGCAACCTCAGCAAGACAGTATATGACAAACCCAAAGATCCCAGCTTTTGGGACAAAAATCCACTATTTCATAAAAACTGCTGGGAAAATTGGAGGACAGTGTGGGAAAGATTAGGCTTAGATCAACACCTCACACCCTACACCAAGATAAATTCAAAATGGGTGAATGACTTGAACATAAAGAAAGAAACTATAAGAAAATTAGGCAAACACAGAATAGTATACATGTCAGACCTTTGGGAAGGGAAACACTTCAAAACCAAGCAAGAATTAGAAAGAGTTACAAAATGCAAAATAAATAATCTGGATTACATCAAATTAAAAAGTTTTTGTACAAACAAAACCAATGTAACCAAAATCAGAAGGGTAGCAACAAATTGGGAAACAATCTTCATAAAAACCTCTGACAAAGGTTTAATTACTCAAATTTATAAAGAACTAAATCAATTGTACAAAAAATCAAGCCATTCTCCAATTGGCAAATGGGCAAGGGACATGAACAGGCAGTTCTCAGCCAAAGAAATCAAAACTATTAATAAGCACATGAAAAAGTGCTCTACATCTCTTATAATCAGAGAGATGCAAATCAAAACAACTCTGAGGTATCACCTCACACCTAGCAGATTGGCTAACATAACAGCAAAGGAAAGTAATGAATGCTGGAGGGGATGTGTCAAAGTGGGGACATTAATTCATTGCTGGTGGAGTTGTGAACTGATCCAGCCATTCTGGAGGGGAATTTGGAACTATGGCCAAAGGGCGATAAAAGATTGTCTGCCCTTTGATCCAGCCATAGCATTGCTGGGCTTGTACCCCAAAGAGATAATGGACAAAAAGACTTGTACAAGAATATTCATAGCTGCGCTCTTTGTGGTGGCCAAAAATTGGAAAATGAGGGGATGCCCTTCAATTGAAGAATGGCTGAACAAATTGTGGTATATGTTGGTGATGGAATACTATTGTGCTAAAAGGAATAATAAAGTGGAGGAATTCCATGGAGACTGGAACAACCTCCAGGAAGTGATGCAGAGCGAAAGGAGCAGAACCAGGAAAACATTATACACAGAGACTGATACATTGTGGTACAATTGAAGGTGATGGACTTCTCCATTAGTATCAATGCAATTTCCCTGAACAATCTGCAGTGATCTAAAAAGAAATACTACCCACAAGCAGAGGATAAACTGTGGGAGTAAAAACACCGATGAAAAGCAACTGCTTGACTACAGGGTTGGAGGAGATAAGACTGAGGAGAGACTCTAAATGAACACTATAATGCAAATTCCAACAACAGGGAAATGGGTTCGAGTCAAGAACACATGTGATAACCAGTGGAATCATGCGTCGGCTATGGGAGAGGGAAAGGCGGGGGGGGGGGGGGGGAAGAAAATGATCTTTGTTTCCAGTGAATAATGTATGAAAACGACCAAATAAAATAATGTTTAAAAAAAAAAAGAATTATTCAAAAAAAATTTAATGCAATCAAAATTATCCTTTTCATTTTCTATAATGTTCTCTATATCTTCTTCTGTTATCCATATGTCTGATACATAAACTTTTTTTCATGTTCCCCTAATTTGTTTTTGAAATCCCTTTTCATTTCCTAAATCAAGTAAACATTTTGACTTTATCTTGGTGTATGGTGTGAAATGTTGATCTATGTCTAGTTTCTGCCACATTGTTTTCTAGTTTATCCACTAATTCTTGTCAAAAAGTGAGTTCTTCCCCCAATAGTTGGAATCTTTGGGTTTATTGAACACTAGGTTACTATGGTCATTAACTATTCTATGTCAATTTCTTAACCTATTCTACTGATACACTACTCTACTTCATAGCTAGGAACAGATTATTTTGCCGATTACCACTTTAGAGCATAATTTGAGATCTGATAATCTAGGCCTCCCTTCATATTTTTCCATTAATTCCCTTCATCTTGATCATTTTTTCTTTCAGATGAATTCAGTTATTATTTTTTTCTGATTCTAGGGGAAAATTGTGGGTAGTTTGATTGGCATGACACTGACTTTATTAATTAATTTAGGTAGGATTATCATTTTTATTGTGTAAGGGGAAGTGCGAAGAAGAAAAATCCCTCAAGAATTCCAGTCAGAGGACAGAAGGGGATTGGGAGAGTTCCAACTATCATTGGGTCACTACTTCTTTAGCTGAGAGCAGGAGGAAGGAGACAAACCTACCAAGCTGGAAAGAAGTCAGATCTCTCTTAGGGATCAATAGCTTTGCCTGTGAACCCCTGGACACATCTTCCCCGTTTCTCAACCACAGCACAGAGTCATCTGTATATACTGTAGAGAGGGACTTTGAAAGGAAGCAGTGTATAGAGAAATCTGTGGTCAAGATCTCCTTCTACATTTCTCCCTGACCTGAACCTGGACTCTGAAGTAAAAACTAGTTAGCTGAGGGATAGGGACCAACCAACAGCTGGCCAGAAGAGGGTTCAAGGCACTCAGTCTGAGTGAGAGAGTCTGCCAGAGGGTACAGTCTGCCATAGGGGACAAGTGTTAGGGTTTCCTACTCCCCACTTTCCTTGCCCTACACCCTTACCTCTCCTTCACTGTGTGAATCCAAATAAATTGATTACTACTTTAGAATCAGTTCTGGCTGGTTTCTGACACTAGGAAAGGGGACAGAAGATTTGGGAAGAATCACATCTCTCCCCAAAAAGGAGAAGTTTAACTCAGGATCCTGGTGATCCACACTGCCTAACCCAAGGAACAACATCTCTCCTTGATATTGGGGTGACCCCAGGTTTCTAAAGGGAAGTGACAGTGGGTGTCCCTAAGGAGACCAGAGGCAGAAGAATACATCCTGCTTCTCAACAAAAGCTGGGACCAAAGGGGAGGCAGTGGGTCATTTTACCAAAGCTAATCTCTCTAATTCTTGTCCTCCATCTCCCAGAACTATTCTCTGAGGAGACATATTCCCTCTGTCAGGGGGACAAGACTTGGCTACCTCTCTCCCAGAAAAAGAGAGAGGAAGAAGAATCTCTTCACCCTCTCCCCCCATTTCCCTCTCTTCTTCCATTCCCCCTTATTCCTTTCTCAATCTTTCTATTACAATTGTAATGGCTTGGCTGATCTGTGAGCAATTAATATTTTTTTCTAATTGTTTAGGTCTGACTTTATTTGTGTGAAAACTCTTTTGCAATTCTGTTCATATAGTTGCTTGATTTGTTTTGGTAAGTATGTGGCTAAGTATTAAACATTATCTACAGTTATTTTAAATGTAATTTCCTTTTTATCATTTGCTGTTGAACATTGTTGGTAGTAATTTAAAAATCTCTATGATTTATATGGGTTTATTCTGTTTCTTTCAACTTTCCTAAAATTAGTAATTGTTTAGATTAGTTTTTATTTGATTCTCCTGAATTTTCTGTGTATACCATCAACTTATCTGCAAAGAATAATAACTTCATTTCTTCTTGGCCTATTCTTATTCTTTCCATTTCTTTTTTCTCGTATTATTCCTATAGCTAGCATTTCTTGCACATTATTAAATAGTACTGGTGCTTTTTATCTTGATGTAATTTCCTTCCTTATCTCTTTTGATTAGATTCATTTTTATTTCTCCCTTTTCTGAAATTATGTGAGATAATTTATCTCTATCTTTCCTTTTCTACCCATGTGTTCTTTTCCATATCTCAACTTTTTTTTTTGGATATCAACCCATCATATTATGTTTACTCTTTTCCTTGTTCTTATGTATATTCTTTCTTACCCTCATAATAGTGACAAAGTTCTCAATTATGTTATTTGCTTTAAGTATCTTAAATACTTTCAGTATCTTATTTGATTCAAGTATCATATATAACTTAGATATCTTACTTATAACCTTTTGATGTATGAATGTACTTAATTCAACCTTTTTTAAATACTTTCAAGTTTTCACTTTTCTCTTGAACTTTCCATGCTTCTCTTAAAGGTTGAATTTGGTCAACTCTATTTTGATGTTGTTGTTGTTTTTGTCAAGAATATCTGGAAGTCCTCTATGGGTACATGATTCTTGGTTGTAGTTCTAGATCTTTTGCTTTTAAGAATAGCATATTCCATGCCTTCTTGATCCTTTAATATAGAAGCTACCAGGTCTTGTGTAATCCTGACTGTGGCTCCATGATATTTGAATCATTTCCATCTAGTACTGGCAGTACTTTTTCCTTGGTCTGGGAGTTTTAAAATGTTCCTTTAATAGTCCTGATATGTCTTATAATGGGGTGTCTTTCAGGAAGTCATTGGTAGATCCTTTTGATTTCTATTTTCCCCTTTTGCTTGATAACATCAGGGCAGTTTTTTCTGATGATTTTTTGTAATATAGTGTCCAGGCTTTTTTTTTTTTATCATAGCTTTCAGGTATTCTAAAGATTTTTAGATTGTCTCTCCTGGATCTATTTTCCAGGTCAGTTTTTCAAATGAGATTTTTGAGATTATGTTCTATTTTTCATTCTTGTAATTTTTTTGATTGTTTCCTGATGTCTCATAAAGTCATTAGCTTCCATTTGTTAAATTATAATTTTTAAAGAGTTAGTTTCTTCCTTGAGCTTTTGTGTTTCCTTTTTCCATTTAACACATTCTAGTTTTTTGGGAATTGTTAGTGATTTTTTGGTCTCTATTTCCATTTGGCTTATTCAAGTTTTGAATTGTTGAATTTTTCTTTCATTTAAAAAAAATCATTTAATTTTTAACTTCTTTTCAACTTCTTCCAAGTGATCTTTTGTAACCTGACATACGTTCTCACTTTCCTTTCAGGGTTCACATCTTTTCTTTTTTGTCGTTGTTTTCTTCTGAATTTATATTTTGATTTTACCTACCACTAAATTAATCTACAAATTTATGTTTTTTCCTTTGTATTTTGCTTATTTTTCTAGTTATTATTTTTTCCCTCTTTACCTCATTTATCTGTCAAGTTTCTTCTCTGCTCCTAGAGTGGAGGGAGAGTTATTTCAAGCTTGCAGTGTAGACTTCTCTGGTGTTTGGAGTAGGTCCAGCTATCTTTGGGTACCTCAGTGTACACTTCCAGAGGATAGATCAGTTGATTTCTTGTGGGAAGTACTTGTGATTATTGCAGAAGTTTTTTGTTTTGTTTTGTTTTCAGATGGATTCCATTCCCTCTTTTGATTTCCATATTGTCTCCTCTTTTGGGCTATTCCTTACCCCATTCTTACATTACCTCAAACCATGTAGAAGCAGGCAGGATTAGCATTGGTTGGTCTTTCCCTCAACTCTGCAGTCTAATTGCTTCAGGCCACTTGATCTACCCTACCTACTTCCTCTGATGGTTGTTGTTGCCTCAGGCTATCTGGAAGCTCCAAAAGCTTCCATTCTATATTTTGGTACCTGAGTGTATGTGAAAGCAAGTAGGTCTGGAGTTTATCCTGTCCCTCCCTTTGCTGGTTTCTTTGTCTCAGATCATGTAAGGCTGCTTCTAGCTCTGAAGATTCCTTACTTCAAGTCTCTGTAGGTCTGATCTTCAGTGACTCCATTTATGTTATATCTGTTACTTCAAGTGGCTTGGCAATGAGTAGGGCCACTCTGGTGAAAGCTGCTCTGCAAGTTCCCCTATTTGCACTCTGTAAGCTCCCCCTACCCCTTGAAGTACTCACTAGACTACTTTCCCCTCTCTTACTGAGATGTGACTCTCTTGAATTCCTTTGTTTTGAGGTGCTTTGATTTTTATTTTTGTGTGTTGGCAGGATTTGGGCAAGCTGAGAATCTTTTATTCTACCATCTTAGATTCTAGCATGACCCTCCCTCAGATGTCATCTTTTAATGGATCTTTCAATCAAGTAGAGTGAGAAAATGGAGAATTATATACACAAAGAGTTACATACCAAGTAGAGTCTGGTAAGTAGATCCAAAGGAGAGATCAAGATAAAATACTATGGACTATGATGAAGCCATCATATACTTTATAAAACAAAATGGATTTAGGAAGTTCATTAGCATATCATATAATATTTTAAAAAATAATTTTGATTCTAGGATATGGAAATTAAATTTCTGACTGCATTTTTCAGATGGAAAGACTCTTAATAGGTCAGAAGAAAGGCTTAAGAAAATGAGATTTATTAACCTGAGGTAAAAAGGATTAGGCAAGAAAATGGAGAGGTGAAGGGAAAAAGAATATAAGATATATAAATATTTCAAGAAAAGTCAGTGATCAGAAGGATTAAATATTCTGCTTGATCTAAAAGCTCAGAATTAGGAATAATGTGAAGAAGTTACAAAGAAGTAAGTTTAGATTTGATATAAGAAAAAAATTCCCCAAAATTGCATTTATTCAGATGCAGAATATGCTGCCCATGGAAAAGTTGGATTTACTCTAATTAAAGTTCTTGAAGCAAAATCTTGTTGCTTACTTGTCAGATATATTGTAGAAAGAATTCTAAGTCAGGTACAGGTTGGAAAATAGGTCTCTGAGGTGCCTTTCAAATCAAAATTCTAGAAATCTGGTGATTTCTTTTCCTCCACAAAAAAGAGCTATTTAAATATGCATATAGGTAAGTCTAGACAGGTAGCAAGGTAATATAAGTAATAAGAACTATAGAAAAGCTACAAAATCTTGGATTCATACCAACTCTCATACATATTTTCATTTTCCCCAGGAATTATTCAAGATTATAATATGCTGAAAAATATTGAAACTGTTCCTTATCTAACATTTTTGTCTGATTGAAGCTTGAAGTTAATATATCCAAAGTGTGATTCAGGTACCTGAAAGGCTATAAAAGAACATTTATCCTCAATATGACATTCATTACCACCTTAAATAAAAGTACACACATACACCCAAAAAAACAGACCTCATATTAAAGAAGGATTTCTAAGCATTAGAACACTTTTTGAGTGTACCGTCTTTCATTAAGTTTTATTTTCCTCACATTAAAATTATAAGTCTCTGTATGAAAAATGTGAGGTTTTACATATATAGAATATTTTACCTAGTACCCACCCTAGGATTCTGAAAGAGTAGGAAATTTAGTAGTAATAAAAGGTAAGTTTTCATGTAATGATTTGTGTGTGTGTATGTGTGTATTCTATTGACATAGCCATGCTGGTTATTTTATTGCTGTAAAAGTACAGCAATGACAGATAAGAAAAATTACAGGATGACTTTTTAAAATGTTCAATATTGGACAAAATAACAATCTATCATGAGAATATAATGTAATTAATTCTGTCATAATTCAAGGTGACAAATTAGATAATTCTCACCTGATATGTGAGCAATCAAAATGATTCTATAAATGGGTAACATTTCACAAGGTGAAATTGTATCAACAAAGACAATTTTATATCCGATGCATATAATCATTTTAACGTCTGTCTACCACATGCTAGAGATTGATAGAGGTTCATTATTGGGTCACTTTCTTTCTAAAGATTACGTTCTCATCAATATTGCATAATTGTTTCACCATGTATTTGCAAAGTCTATTCAATTATAAATAATACCACTGAGCTGTCCAATCTTTTGATAGAAATATTTGTTCTACCTTATCATTTCTTAGTCTGTAAAATATTAATATAATAATCATTATTTCATGTTGTGTCTTTCCACACAACTACTTGAGCTAATATAGTAATTAAAATTCAATCATTTTGTCTTATTCAAATATTACCAAGGGGAGATTTTATATGGGTAGGTGTGTAAGTTTGCATACATGTATGTATATATGGATATGTATTTGTCTCTAATATATATTATATCATCATGCCCGCATGTATACATGCATTTATACATACATGCACATATATACTAACAAACTTGTGTAGGGATCTGTGTATGCCTTTATTTATGTGTATATGTATTTGTATATATGTATTATGTATGTGTATACCCAATTATATGTGCATATTTGTGTATTATGTGGATATACAAGTATGTAAACATGTGTGTATATAGATCTGTGTATATTTATGTATGCATGCTTATTTGTCCTATGTGGATACATATATATATATATATACATATATATATATATATATATATGTATGAATTTTAGGAAGTATATTCCAGTGTATGAGAATTGATCTCAAAACAAGGAAGTTCTGAGTTCTAATTTCACCCTTGTTATATGGTATCTTTATGACCTGGGGCAAATAAGTCACTAATTTCTAGACAGTTCTAGACAGTTCTCTCAATCTCTGTTTTAGTAAAGGTATTCCACTCTATTGTGAAGAGGAATATGTTTTTCTGCATAATACTGTACATTTTCACACTAAAAATTACAAGTTCAATCTCTCTCCCTATTCCTGACATACATGAGCCACTTAATAAATGTTATTGATTACATACTTACATGCAGCCCCTGTGTTCAAGGTCAAAGGTATACTTAACAGGAAAATACTATGAAAATATAAAAGGCTTTTACAGATGTGAATCACATGCTAACCCTTTTATTAAATGATTATTGATTATTTGTCACAGAACCACATAATTATATAAGCAGATAATGTAAATAAAATAATTGTTTGAATGAAATCATAGGTTTGCATAAAGTAACAACAGGTTGATATTTATTAGATAAAAATGAAAGTGACTTGTTTATTTAAACTAACTAATCAAATCAATTCAAACATTTAAATTAATTGTGAGACCCAGAAATAACTGGTCATAAATTGGGCTATATACCCCTTTTAAACAGAAATATATTACTAGTCTCATATCCAACTGTCCAATTACTTGCTCACTTACAAAAATACTGTAGTAACATTAACTTGACTTTTTAAAGTCAGTGGACCATTGATATAAAGTCAGGGTTAAGTTTTGATTATAAACACATAAATAAATTGTTTGATGTTTTATACCTAGAGCATTGCATTGACTAACATTTCTATACAATTCTATTATGATTATAATCAATTTTTAATAATCAGCTTGATTCACTCAAAGATTCTTATGTATCTTCTAAAACTTTAGAAAATCACAAAATGTTAGCAAGACCCTCTCTCTCAAGATCTCTCAGTAATGAAGCCATACTAAGAAAGCTTCAGTGTCCTGAATGAAGAAGATGATAGTCCTGTCATATGTGAATCTATCAATTACCCTGTGAACAGATGATATTTGCATTATTGTGTTCAGTGGCATAATTCAGCAAGGACTTTGATAAAATTGAGTAAGTCCAGAAAGACAGAGAACAGGTTGATGAAAGCAGAGACTATGCCATACAGCGATCCATGAAAGAATTTGAAGATGCTTAGACAAAAGAAGAGGACAAAAAAGTGACATGAGAGATCTATCTCTTCAAGTAGGTACAAGGGAAGTCACACAGAATAAGAATTACACTTGTTCTCCTTAGCATCCAAGGACAGACCCATTTTTTCCTTTCCTAAACCCTGTATTCACTGGACAGCTTTAAGGTCTCTCTGTCCTGCTAAGGGGTATGAAACAGTATCCAATTCATAAAAGTCATAGAGAGGGAGATTTAGGTTCAATGTAAGAAATGCTTATCTATCGCCAGAATTGTAGCGTCCCTGTACCTCTCCTCTTCTCTTCCCTCCTCTTGTGGAATGGGCCTGCCTTAGGAGGTTTTGGGTTTCCCGTTATGTTCAGGGGCAAATTGGACTACAATTCTTAGAACCTTCTTGATTACCTCCAACTGAAAATCTGTGTATTATACAAACTACCTAATGTTAAATTTAATGTTTTATTATTAATTACTCTATTGTTTCTTCAAAAATTAGCAACATATACAGAATACCAGATTACTCCAGAGAATACTGGCTTAATAACCAGTTCTTTTATTTTGCCGGATAACAGGATTTATTGCCATTTGGGGGAGAAATACCCTCTCTATATTCCTGTCCAAATAAACTAACCAACAAGGATTTATTAAGTGCCTAACACTGGAGACATAAAGACCCAAGTGAAACAGTCCCTGTTCCTAAGGAGCTCAGGTATTGAGAGCATTAAAGACTACTTTACTATACCTACACACTGTCTATCCCCAAGGAAAGTTAAAGGATTATTTACCATCAAATATTTCCAGCACATCGAACTGCTTCTCACTCTGGAATGTTTCCACAAAGACAGTGATGTTATAGCCTACTTCCACTTTAATGGTCCAGGAGCACGTCTGGGAGTTAAAGTAGTTTCCTGGATATCCTGGACTTAGAATAACTCCAGATGACTCAGTGCGGACTTCGTTTGCTGGGCATTGTGCTAAAGAAAAAAAGGCAAATAAATTATTTACCTTTCCTACAAACTTTCAATCTCCATAGTACATGTATGAATATACTCCAAGTAAAATCTAATGGATTAGAATTCTTTAAAGGCGTCTTCAAAAATTTAATCAGATTCATCAACTCAGTAAAATGCACCAAACCATTTATTCAAGGAAATGATTTGTTGTTGGATATTTTTACTCATACATGTAGTTTTTTCCCTAATAATACCCACATTTAGTGGTCTATATAAGAGTTGCTATGGAAAGAGCTTCAGCCCTAAAATTTAGGGAATGGGTTTCACTTCCTGTCTCTGTCATATTCTATCTGCCCTTTAAGATGCCAATTAAATCTATTGAACCTTCAGGCTCCTCATATGCAGTTGATGATCACATTACCTAATTCACAAGAATGTTCTGAAAAACTTGTGTCAGATCTTAGAGCAATATAGAGATATGTTAGAATTTATTCAAGAGAAGTGAGTTACTGGTCTCAGACACTTCCCAGCTGGGTGACCCTGGGCAAGTCACTTGACTCCCATTGCCTAGCCCTTACCGCTCTTCTGCCTTGGAACCAATACACAGTATTGACTCCAAGGCAGAAGGTAAGGTTTTTAATTAAAAAAAAGAAAGAAAGAAAGAGAGAAATGAGTTACACTCATTGAAATGTTATTCTGAACGAATGACCTATTAAGGGACAAAAACCAGGATATCTAGCAAATGACTATTGTAAAACAATTAAAATAATTTCCAAATGTCATATCACAGAATAAAAATTAAAGGATAAATATTAACATTAAAGGAGGAAGAATGCCATGGTGAAGATAAGTAAACTTGGATGTTGCATGGCTGCTACCTGTCTTTTCATTTTTAAACATTGGGGAAAGGGGATTGATGATTTTTAGATGATTTTTAGCTTTCTTCTAATGGTCATTAGCTGTCCATATATATGATCTAGATGTATTTATAAATATAAATATAGATAAGGACATATACATAAAGAAAGACAGAAAGAGAGATTGAGAGAGAATCATAGAGGGCAGACTTGGTATTCTAATGTATAAGAAACTCTGATATTAAAAAAATCTTTAATTAGCACATATTAGAACCTGGTCTACAATTCATAATCTCATAAAGTTGCCTGAGGCACCGAAAAGTTAACTGATTTGTCCAGAATCGCATAGTCATAGCTTGAAAGGAGTCTTACCTCAGAGATTCTCTATATTTTATTGCCTTTATTATTATAGAGACAGATAGACTATTCTACCATACAAAATGAAATGTGCAATACTATAGATCAGGGTTTGTATCTATAGTTCTAAAACAATAAAAATGGAAGCCCAAGGAATGCCCTTTTTCCTGCCTTGTTGGATTATAAGAATCAGTTGTAATTGTGTCATTCACCAAAATGTGAAATAAGTACAATGAGAAGGGGTTTAAATGTATTTTCCATAGTATTTCACATTTTGCTGAATGAAGCAGACATTCATTCAAATTTAGTGATCACTTTAGCAAGATCAAATTATAAGCAAGCTACTTTTAGGCACTAAAGATTAGAGAGACAAATAATAATTCCCCTAACATCTCCAATATACTTTATTTAAAACTATTAAGAACTATGATCACTACAATAACAATTCATGATTCTAGTCATAATAGATCTGATGTACAGAATGAGATGTATTTTTTTCTACTTAAGGAAATTTGTTTTGCTTGACTGCATATGTTAGAAATAAATTTGTTTTTTTTCTTTCTTATTTCTAATGGAGTATAGAGTAGGAATGAGAGAATATAAATTTCTGTAATTCTACATTTTAGCAGAGAAGCAGGGGTTGCTATAGATGTGAAATAGTTCACTGCCTTTCAGATGAAAACACTGAAATATTACTTAATTTGATTGTCTTCCTTTGTTACAATAAATTGTTCATAAAATTGAAGTTATCTATAAATGTGATGTAAAAACAAAACACACCTTTAAAATTGTCACAATGAAAATTCACCACAATTTCATCATTTTCTGGTTCTGATTTTTAAGGATAAGGACACTTTCTCTGTCTTTTTAAAATCTAATTCTCCTGTCTTCAACCCATAGCATTCTCAGAATGAATGAATTCTTGGTCTATTATACCACAGCTTAACCATTTCTCCTCCAAGATAAAGGGATATCATGCAACTGCTTTGAAATTCAGGATAGTTCATAGAAAATTACAGTACAATAATAGAAAAAAAGAATATAGGTTATCTTTTTGTATCATAACTCAACAGTGCTCAAGATCATGCCAGAATTTGCAGGAAAATATGACAATATAATCATAATAATAATAAGCATTTATATAGCACCACCTAGCTTCCTTGTACAATTATATTTTTGATGCAGATAATTATTTTCCTAATCTTTTTCTTTAACTGTTACCTTTCAGGTTAAAAATTAATGTCTTGTATTGATTACAAGGCAGAAGAGTGGGTAAGAGCTGGGAATGGGAATTAAGTGATTTGCCTTGGATCACACAGCTAGGGAGTATCTAAGGCCAAATTTGAACCCAAGACCTTCTATCTCTGGGTCTCACTCTCAACCCACTAAATAGCTTAGCTGCCCCCAAAGGAATATATAATTTTTCCCCATCTTGTTACATTAAAATTAAGTTACAGAATAAAAATATATTGTAGATATGAAAAAGAGAAAAAGAGCCCCAAACTAACTAAGCACTCCTAACTCCTATTCTTATTCTTCAAATTTAAATAAAAATATCCCTTGGCAATGTTTTATTTATAGGAAAATTCAGTGAAAGTTACTACTGTTATTAGTGACAGTTTATAAATAACTAAAAGAGTCCCTGAAATATTTACATTGTAATATTTATTTAATTTAGCCAGAATGTCCTGGAAATTTTATTATCAGCTCTTCTTTAATGAGAGATAGATTTATTTGCCCAAAGGATAAAAATCTTATCTATAAAAATTCTCATGTTAGTTATTTATGTTTCCTTTGGAAGACATTAAAATATAAAGATTTTAAGACTCATTTTTTTCTCAAACAAATGAACAAACCCATGCAATATATTTTTATTTTGAAAGTATACATTATTTAAATTAAAATTAAATTAAAAATAAGAAAGAAATCTTAAAATTTTGAAAATGAAGTTGGCATAAAATAGACAACTAATCATCTAAAATATCCCTTGAATGTCTACTTATTACAAAAAAGTTTACATTCTTAACAATGGGAAATCAATTGCAAATAGTGCTAATAGAGAGATAATCCCAACCAACTATTCATAGAATGGAGTTTCATAGCTAAAAGGTTATTTTTTATGATTCAAGGTCAATAAAAACACATTTTATATGAATCCATTATGTCCTTCAACAAATGAAAATTCTATCAATGTTATTCTGTATTAAAAATACAAGTGAGTAATAAATCTGTATATGCTGTAGAAGAACATCTCTGCTGATTTAACCATAGTTGAGGGTTAGGAGAAGGAATGGTGTTATGGGTTCCATAATCCTGTTCTGTATTGGATAGAGATCATAATCTTTCTGCTTCTGAGTCCCAATACATATCTGAATGTGTGGTATTTTGCATTTCTGTCCCATCATTACCCAAAATAATTCATTAAAGGTTGCATTATCTGAGATGTCAACACCATTAAGTGCTGAATCTAACCACTTTAATATATAGGTACATGTAGAGATTGTGACTTTCTGGTATCAGAATTAAAAAAAAAAAAAGACCCAGAACTAGAATTCTGTGGCTCCCTTGGAAGAAGGAACATACTATCAATTTCCAAAGCAGCCAAGTAGAAATGCCACATTTCCTTATTTTTTGAAAATCCATTCCCATGGAAAATACGGTGCAGTAAACTTAAATTATAAGAAGAATATTAATCAACAAACATACATACACTGAAAAATGAATTTGGAAATTTTCCCTGTTGAGCAGTATTTTTTGTGATTCATTTTGCTTCTCTTGTTCCTTTCATATCTGCTTGATTCCTTCATGTTCATTCCTATATACTGTTGCCAAGAGTAACGCCCACTTACAGTGGAAGCTTTGAAGTGACAGCTGAGTTGCTTTTTATTTTTTTACTCGTGCAGCAACCACACATTCAAAAATACACAGCATCTCCACAAGGGACTCTCAGAAACCTCCTCCCTCTCCCATCACTACACTACAGGGAACCATCTGCTTGTGATTCCTGTCAAAAACACCTTCTAAAGGAACTTGCCACTCTTATGATCCTTTCCTGCTCTGAGTCATCACACCTCCACACAATATTACTTAGTAATATTGGCCTCCAAAAGGAAAATGAAGCATGAGACTTCAAATTCAAAGCATATGATTTCTTGTACTTTACAGGACTTTTGGAACTGTTGCACATTTACATTTTAAGATTTATGAATAATTGAGATTAATTTTAAGATGCACCTGGACCTACAGGAGAATTGGAAAAGCCCAGCAAACATCTGGGAAAAGCTATCTACTAAAGCCTCTGAAAGATAAATCTTCATTATCTTAAACGTATCCAAGAAAATTACCACCAGCTTTGGATAGTTTTTTTCTGGACTTTTCTCTGGTACTTTCCAGAAGAAGAGATGAGGTCAGCTAGTTGCCAAATTTTCTTCATGACCATTTCAAATTCTCATCTCTTTCCCCCAACCCACTATGGCACAAGCTGTTTGTTCCTGGATTGCAATAGTTGATAGCTGAGCTATTCCCACAATATTCATCTAAAAGCTCTTAGTTGTGAATCTAGTCATAAGACATAGATGAGTAGTTAGTGCTATAACAAAAAGAATAGCCACCCACTAAGATGTTTGATAGCTGAGATCGTTTTGAAGTAATTGATCCTCTTTTTTATTCATTTATATATATTAAAAAGGTTTCCCAACTAGCACTCACAAAATGCAGTCCAAACTTGTCATAGATCATCTTCACTTAAGTCAAAATGAAGTGTATCTGGGAAAGTCCAGCAGTAAGCTAATAAGCATTTCCTAAGTTCTTTATGTATGAGAGAACCTGTGTTATGTGCCAAGGATGCAAAGAAAGCAAAAACTGCCCCTGCCTTTAAGGAGCTTTCATCCCAAAGAAGACACAATGCATAAAAATATAAATATACAAGATATATACAGATTAGATGAAAAATAACTTTTTTTTAGGAAGGAAAAATGAGCTGGGAGAATCAGGAAAGGACTTCCACAAGAAGTTACATTTGAATATTACAGAACTAAGACATAGGTGTCCTGTTTAAAGGTGTGTTTTTCTTAGATGGACTAAGAAACTGAAATAGTATTGATAAAATATTTTAGTCCATAAATGGAAGGCAGATTTGCTAGTTAGCCTAGAAGTTGTGTTTTATTTTTATATTTTGGGTAGGAAGAGATATGTTGCTTCAGTTTAGGTATTTTTTTCAGTCACATATGATGCTTTGTGATCCCATTTGGGATTTTTTTGACAAAATTAATCATTTTCTTTTCTAGCTCATTTCATAGATGAGAAACTGAGGCAAAGTTAAGTGACTAGCCCAGGGTCATACAGCTAATAAGTGTTTGAAGCCAGATTTGAATTCATGAAGATTAGTCTTCCTGACTCCAATCTCAATGCTCTATTCATTGTGCCACCAAGCTGCCTGGAGAGATATATTATACATAATACCAAAAAATTTGCTAGATAAACCTTAAAAACAAAATCAATATGAAATGAGAAAACTAAATTTAAAAACTCTTAAAATTAAATCTTACTCCCATTCTGAGCTGAAGGCAACTTACAGGATCATTTGTTTCACCTTTTTGCTGTCCTTCAGGAAAGGTACGATTTCCATTTGAGTCAGGGAAGTTTAGTTAAACCAGAAATATCGCCTACAGTCTACTAGTACATTGTTCTTTATAGTACAATAGTGTGTTGTTCTTGAAGTAGCTAGGTGGCACAGTTGACAAAGTCTCAGGCCTGGAGTCAGAACCAGATTAAAATTTGGCCTCAGACACTTACTGGCTATTGGACCCTGGGTGAGTCAGTTAACTTTTTTCTGTCTCAGTTTTAGCATCTGCAAAATGAGGATAATACAGGGTTGTAGTGAGAATAAAATAAAATAATATTCACAAAGGACTTTACAAAATATAAAGTGCTATATATAAGGTAGCTATTACTCTCATCATCCATTATCCTTAAATTTAATTGTCATATTTTATAAAAGCAACATTTCCGTTTAGTTTTATCCATAGTAGTCAACTATCTTTTTAAGGAATGTATTGAGATTTCTAAGGAAGTTGAAAACAATTTGCCTTTTGATTGTATTGCTCTTGATACCCATTATGCCTGGGTATTACCAAAAGTATATCAGGTTAACTGGCAGGTAACCTGGAGAGAATCAAATTACTGAGATCAGTAAACAAATGCACTGATTATGTTGGATGCAAATGCCTTGTCCATACATATTCTTATGTACATTAGTCCTTTTCAACTCATTCATTCACATATTTTCCTTTAAAAAAATTCTTGGGGGAAGCTCGGTAGCTCAGTGGATTGAGAGCCAAGCCTAGAGAAGGGAGGTCCTAGTTTCAAATCTGACCTCAGACACTTCCCAGCTGTGTGACCCTGGGCAAGTCACTTAACCCCCATTGCCTAGTCATTACCATGCTTCTGTCTTGGAACCAATACACAGTATTGATTCCAAGATGATAGGTAAGGGTTTAAAAAAAATCATGTTCCATGAACCATGAACTATAATCTTTCTCTAATAGGAAGAAAGGATGGGAAAATTATCTTAAACAGTGATTGAAGATTTAAGGGAAAATATTACCAAATTCTATTAGTGACAACATATCCAAAGACATCCATGCTCATTAGATTTATTTTTTTTTCTTTTTTAGCATAGGAAAGAACTTACCTTCACAGGTTGGGGGAGATCCCTCAAATTGCAATTGGGCACTGAGCTTACAGGTCAATATATCAGTTCCTGATAATGTGTAACCAGGAAGGCACTGGTACTTCACAAAATCTCCTAGAGAAAAATCAACAAAATACTCTTGCAATTTTTTTTCTTTATGAAATATACTAACGTATAAATTTAAATGATTTGAGCTAAATATGTATAAGATTTTAAATTTAAAAATTTATTTTAAGATTTTAAGTATCGAATCTGTTTTATCAATAACATGCATGTATTTTTCGTTTTCCATATCTAAAGAAGATGCTATTTTCTATACTGTTTCCCTAAAAGTCCTGACAAATGTCATCCAAATCATTTTCCCTGCCCCACATTGTTATTAATTATGTAAATTTTCAGTCACTTAGATGGTATCATTTTCGCCATGTTATTCCATATTAAATTATTCTTAGGTGAATCAAAAGCCTAGCTAAAAAGCCATCTCCTCTAAAATGTTTTTTTCTCTGATCTTGCCAGTTACCTTCCCTCTACTGAACTCTTGAAGTTCTTTGTTTTGAGCTTCTCATTAGTTACTATACTTTCATCATGAACATCCAAAGCAGTGTTTTTAATCTACTGTGGGAATTGTCAGAGAGAAAACTTGGAAACTTCCTTTACTCATGCAAATGTCTACATATTCTACAATTTAGAGCCATAGAAGGCTACATGGGAACAATGAGAAGATAAGTGGTTTGTCCAGGGTCACACAATCAGTATGGGTTAAATTCAATACTTTGACCCAGGATTTCCTGACTTTCTATTTGTAAAATTGTTCTGCCTCTCCTACTGATTACTATAATCATAATTTTTAAGAGTAATAATAGCAATAAAACTTGTTTCCTTACTAGCTTATATTTCGTTGGGGCAAGACCTATATTTATTATCTTTTTTATTCCCCTTAGTACCTCACTTAGTATCCCATATGTTCTTTGATTTTGAATGAACCAATTAATATCAATTTTAAGTGCCTCCTAAGTGTCAGATACTGGGTTCAGCACTGGTGATAGGAAAACAGAAATTTCATGATTCCTATACCATATGTTCTATCTAGGTCATAACACACATAAATAACTACAAACCAAACATATACAAGGAAAATGTTAGGGAAAAGGGAACTAATATCCAAAGTCATTGGGAAAACCTAAAGCTAAGGTATCACTTGAGTAGAGCTTTTTCTATAAGGTGGTGATTTGAGAGTGTTTTCCAAATATGGATAATGACCAAAGCAAAGATGTTGGTAAAAGAGTAGATAAATACAGTGTCATGTTTGAGGAAACTCAAGAAAGCAGAAAACTAGTTTGGTTTGATCAGTGAAATTGGGAGTAAAATAATAAAATGGAAAAATAGCAGTGAGCTGAACATCATTTTAGAATCAACTGAACTTAGAAGCTCAGTATATGCTCATGACTACTTCATTCATTAGTGATATTAATGAATAAGAGTCCAAAGTGAAGACCACAAATTTAGAGCTACAAAATAATATAGATTAATATATTTTAATAATGTCATTAGTTTAAATAATTTTAGCACTGGTTGAGTCATTTAGCAAGGAAGGGATAACAGATTGTCTAAGTGCTCTTCTGTTGCTCACATAGCCTAGGACCTTAAGGAATGTCTCCAACATACTGGAGAAGTATCTAGAAGAGAACCTGTAGAGGAACAGGGAAAGGAATCAAATGTGATGACAAGGCCTAGGTAGATTGATATTGGCATTAATATAGAAGTTACTTGCAATGATGAAATCATTGATTGAATGAAGCGTTAAAGAACCTACTTTTTAAAATTTGTTCTTCCACTTATAGCCTATTTCTCCTAATCAAAAACAAGTATATTTCAGACCAAGAATTGTGACCAGAAGTAAATACCTAAAAGTAGTCAGAAAATTTTTGAAATAACATATTAGTTACTTTGAAAGCATAATGTATTGTATAAATATTTAATACTATTAAATAAAAAAGTAGAAGAATCTTCACAGTTGGAAAGGAAAAAATATCTCATGTAATTAGGTATGACCACTAATAGAATATGACACTAGAGATATCTAAATAAAGCGTATTTTAAATAGTTAAGACAAATAATCCCAAATGTACTAAGTTTTTACATTTACTAGTCTAAAGGAATGATTTATGGGGAATAAATTCAATTTTAATTGCTAGTAATATAGAAGGAAAATGGATAGTGAGTATATTACCTATTTCAAAATCATTATCTTCAGTAAGTATCTCAGCCTGTGGAACTGCTGGTGGAGACTGGCACTTTTTCAGTTGATAGGCTATAATTTATAGGAAATTTTATTAAATTACATTATTTTTCAAGATTAAAACAATATTCTAAATTTCTAATAAAAGATACTTATTTGAAAATTGTAACAACATTTAGAGGATTGATTAATAATATATTTCTTTTTAAGCCCTCATTATAATTCAATTTTATCACATTAGAAAACAATAAAATAGTCAGGACTTTAATGCTGATGACAAATCAAACTATTATGATAATATGAACCTTGATACATATTATAATATATATACTTAAATTTATATAAATCATATATTAAAACCACAATTTAAAAAAAATTCAAAAGTCTTGGTCTTACCTTTTAAATCTATGTATCATAAAATGCATGTAAATGTATACCTACATATATATATATATATACACACTAAGTATAGATATATATTTAAGGATTCATATACATAAAATTGTATTTATAGACATGCTGCACAGACATAAAAGTATCAGATTGTGACTTTTAAAAATGATTACTTCTAATTTAAATCTAACTTTTTGACCATACGAATTCCTATAATTCAGAGATACATCCTTGGTCCAATTGCATGTCCTTCTGTACTTCTGTCAATAATATCATAACCCTATTGGTAACTATTATACATTCCTCTCACTTTCACAGGAAACCACAAAAAAGTGGCAAACGTGTATGATTTTTTCTTTTTTTCTTATAGTATTATGAATTCATTTTTGCTCATGTTATTAAACTGGTAGAGATTCATTATAATATTACTTTTTACAGTGCAAGTTTGCATATTATAATGTCCCATCCTAGACCTTGTCAAGAGCAATTTAAGAGAAGTTTAGTCAAATTATCCTGAAGACCTCATAATTATTATTGGTATTTTGTTTTGAGTAGAACCAATGAAATCATGGAGTGCTATCTTGACTTGTGCATTAACTGGATTTGAGTCAGAGTTGTATAAAATTGTCAGCCTTACTGTCTCTTCCAAAGTCATCTAAGTCCACTGCAAGACAAAAGTCAGGCTGACTAGAAATGATCCAGGATGCAGTGAATGGCTTTGGTATCTTCTATGTCTGACCAAACTAGCAACCCCCCCCCCACCCCACACTTGCTTCAGTTGTCTTTGTGGCTGTTGGAATAAATTGTTCCACCATGGGAATTCTTCACATGCTATAGGTAGATATCCCCTTGACTCATCAAGGGGTTTGAGGCCAGAAAACAATCCTCAACCTATTTAGTCCATCTACCAGGACAGTTTTACCAGGATGTAACTTCAGTACTTGTTGCATCATCTTGAAGCCAGGGGTGAGAGTTGGGTGAATGGTAGACACTAAAGGTAGATGAGTAGCCCTGAAAAGGACTCAGCAAGCCCTCATAACAGAGGTGCTAGTCCTCTCTGGAAAACATAAATTCCAATTCTCAAGTCTTGATAAAACAGTTTTATGGGTTCCCACACTCAGAGTCGGCATTTACAATCATACTGAAAGCTCCCTTGTAAAAACTATGTTACCTTAATGATCTCAGATTTATTCTAGTGGTGAGTGGTCATAGGTTCTTAGATTTAAAGATAGGAAGGACCTTCAAAAGACCACATAGTCATATCTTCTCATTTTGTAGATGAAAAATAAAGGTCTAAAGAAGATTTGAATCTGTTTTCCGACTCCAAATCCCACGTCTTTTTTATTGTTTCATGCTGCCTCCTTTGATGTTGTGGTGTAATCAATAAGAGCCCTTGGGCCTGAAGTCAGGAAAACCCAAATTCAAAACTGGCCTCAGACATTTACTGTATTATCTTATCAATATTAATATTATTAGCATATATCATAATGCTCTTTGCTTTTATTGTTTGTACAATGTCTATTTCTACCTAAAAGTGCCTGATTTTTCCCATATTGAGAATACTGGAGATTAGAACTCTTTTATTCAGATATAATATTGAGGAGGGTTTTATCATTTCTCCCCATCTAAAATGCCATCTGTAATGCACTTAGACCAGAAATATACATAATTTTTCTGATTTCCTGTACAGGAGAAATTTACAGTTTTGGACAGCAGAAAATCTCTTTTTCCTTCCATACTTAGCTGTCTGAATTTCGAATCAGGCATGCCTCTAGTCTAACTATATTTCATCCCCTACCCCTTGGGAACTTCTGCAGGGTACTACAAAGTTACTCTACTTTTGATTTAAATGAGAAAAATATTTCTAGCTTCCCTAGAATTCAGTTCATGATGTTAAAAAATACATTATATTATGACTAAGCATATGCCCACATTCAGTGCATTTATTCATGAGGTTCCTTTTCTCCTTCCAAATTATCATAAAAGATCTTTCTCCCTTATTTATCATTTTCTTTTCTCTGAGACAAATTCTTAAATCTTCCTATTCAATTGCTTCTCTTTCCTCTTGAACTTGCTGATATCATTAAACCAGGCACTGTTGATTCTCTTTTCTTGGCTCCAAATTCCTTCCAAGTCTGCTTTTTTGAAATAAAAATTTGTTTCTTTTTAACCTGTAGCTATTACCACTCTCATTCCAAAATAGTTCTTCACATCCCTAATTTGCCATCCTTCATTTTGATAGTTGGTATTTTTCTAATCTGGTCCTAGATGCTATTCAACAATCAACAACAGCAGCAAGAGCAGCAATAAAAAACAAAAATGCCCCAGTATCCTCCCAATCCATTTCTTCTATTGTCTATATGTAGTTAATTGATACTAGATTAGCTCTTCCCATCCAAAGTCTTAGGTTGGGCATTATATACCTCATTCTCCTGATGTTGCTGGACTTGTGCTCTAATTGTGACAAGAGAGTCAGGAGAAATAGATCAGCTCCATCCATTTGGATCTGGAAAACTGAGGGTATGGGAAGGTATGTGGGAAGAAATAAGGGGGAAAGCCACTGGCTATTATTGATGAGCCCTTTTATGGAAGGCTGGAAAAGGGAAATCCACAAACACACACACACACACACACACACACACAATCTTGTGTATATCCTTACACCCTAATAACATGATGGTTTTCTCTTAACTCCTTAATACCAACCATCTCACACCAATTATATCTATTCCACTCACAACACTGATTCTTCATTAATATTCTATTACCCACACACTCCTTACTCTGTAACTCTACACTTAATACATTCTGTCACCAACACCCAAGGGGATGATCTCCTAGTGACATGTCAAAATGATCACCAACTTCAAGAGAATACTTTGGTGAATAACCAACAATTTCAGACAGCCATAGCCCCATTTGCCTTCTAGGCTTAACTGCCCACCTTTCAAGTTCAAGCATTGTCAAGAGTCCAACAAATAAAAGCTCACATATAACATGGCCTCAGATTGAGCACACTATCACTAATTTTATTTTTAAAATGCTGTTTGAGATTGGCCCTGCTGTAACTTCTCTAGTGCTTAGTTTCCCATTTATGAAGTGAGGAAATTTGATTCTAAGAAATCTTTCAGATTTTATATTCTGTGTTTCTAACTCTGTTTATATGAAAACATAGAATAATGAAACAAATCATTAAACAGAAAATCACAGAAAGACCTAAAATTATTGAGATTTACCTCTAAAAAAGAGCATAGGACAATGGAAAAAGAAAATTTATAAAAATTAAACATCTTGATTCTGACAAGGTGTTTCATCTTATATGACAAAATAAGCTTATAAAACATCTAACAGCATTAGATTAAAAATTTTATGTCATATTTAGTATTAAGCATCTGTGCATGCATATAAATAGGCATAAATTCCCTGTCTATTTTCCCTTCTACTTCTCTCTCCTTCCTCCAGGCCATCTTCCATGTACTGCCAAAGTGATCTTTCCAAAAAACACATATATATATATGCAAACATTCAATGGCTCTCTTTAATCTCCAGAATTAAATATAAAATCCTCTGTTCAGTATTCAAAGCCCTTCATAATTTGCTTACCCCACCTTTCTAATCTTATACCCTCAAATCTTAAAAATCCAATGACTGGCTTCTCTTTTGTATCTTGAAGAAGTCAACTTCATCTCCCTACTCTTGGTATTTTCTTCATTTGCCATGTCCAGAATGCTCTCCCTCCTTATCTCTGTTTCCTGGTTTTTCAGTCTTATTTAAAGTTGCAGCTAAAATTTGATATTCTACAGGAAGCCTTTCTTGATTCTCCTTAGTTCTAGTCCCTTCCTTCTACTAATTATAACTAATTTATTCTGTATGTAGCTTATTTGTACATTGGTGTTTGCACATTGTCTTCTCCATCAGAATGTTAACTCATTGAAAGTAGGGACTTTTTTCTTCCTTTCATTGTATCTCCAAAGATTAGTACATTGTCTGCTACATACTAAGCATTTAATAAATGTTCACTGATTAACATAAATGTACAGGTAATCTTTGTATAGCAAATAGGCAGAGTTTTCTAAGTAATATCAACTAAATCTTTCCTATCAAAACTTGTGTATGTAAAGGTAAGTATTTTGTTTATCATTATTTTAATATCACAAGATTTTAAAGGAAAGGGGACCTTAAAGAGGATCAAGTCTGGACTTCTCATTTTTTAAAAAGGAAAGAGTATCCCAAAGTGTTAAAATGATTTATCCTCTGTTGCCCAGATTCACATGTTAATTACAAATTCAGTGTCAGACTTAATTAATGTTTTTAGTATGTTCCTTGAAACACAATCTGTTTTCCTTTGCCAAAAAGAAATATTTATCCATACCTCTGAAAAAGGTATTAAAATCCAAAATATGAAATGAGTATCTATTATAGAAATTCTGCCAAGAAGAAGTTAAACAGGTCCAAGATCACATAGCTGATTTGTAATATATCTAACATCAAAACTCAGGTTCACTTCTCCATGAAAAATAAATCTTAAACCTTTTTCATTAAAAAATTGGGAAAGATAACTGCAGGTTACTGCCAAAGCAGATAACATTAATTCACATATCTCATCATAAGAACTTTACACATTTATTTGGTTTAAAGATTAGCAATGGTAGAAGATTGGCAAAGAAAGAAAAGCATTTCAGAGTTATAAAAGTTGGCAGAAATAAACTAACCATGAAAATTGAGGACAAAGAAACCGCCATTTGAAAAGTCACTGTGAAACTTGAGGAGCACTTGATTGGTGGAACTATAAGCTGTTTCAAGGGCAGTATTACCACTGAAAATGCCAAGCTGAGGTGAATTCTGATCAGGACCATCCCTGGAGTAAAGGGTGGAAAAAGAGCAGTTCTTGAGGGAAAGCTGTTAATTTACAAATTAAATTGACAATCAATTTTCTCTTGACAGAAGATTTCATCTTTGAAGAAGTGGGCTAATTATTATAATCATAGAACTGGTTATATTGAACATCATCAAAGTTAAAAATCCAATGGTGATGATTCTCTTTATTCCAAAGATTTTCAGGGAAATTATATAACAAGGTCACATTTATATCAGTGATTGAAAAACAATCTATAGACTTTCTAAAATAGAAAATCCACATTTTTACAACTAAACTTAATGATACTTATCAAAAATAACTATTTCTCATTGAAATAGCATTTTTAATGTTATAAAAAGAACTTTTTTAGTTCTAATTCTTTAAGGTAAGGAACTCATGCAACATAATTCTTTGTTACAGAGATGAAGAAATGAGGATAAAGAGATTTGCATGTAGTTACATGGCTGTTTAGGACAGAGATATAGTAGGATTTAATGTCAAGTATTCTAATTTCAAGCATAGTTCTTTCAAGTTCATTGTTGTTTTCTTCTGAAAACTGATTGAATTATTTTTGTTGTTGCTGGGTTTTTCTTTTTCCCTTTAGAAATAAAATTTAAAGCTAGAATGAATGTTAAAGATTATCTAATTCAAACTCTTCTTTTTCACCAGTGAAAGTCAGGCACAGAAGAGGGAAATGACTTGTTCAAAACCAAACAGATGGCAAAAGCCAGGATCTGAAATAAGGAATCCTCACTACAAGGTACTTCAGATATCTCTCTGCTACTGAATATTTTTCATCCACTTCTGTAAAATGAATGATTGGTTTAGAGAACCTTTGAAACTCCTTCCAATTCTATGATTATATGACATACTAACTACTTCTGAATGATATAAATACCCACTCTAAAATTACTTGCTATTATTTCATCCTTGGCTACAATTTTCCATGGTTCTCAAAAGATTATGGAATTGACTCAAATGGTAGTCCCTGTATTTGAGAAAAAATAGGATCTTTTCTCTCTAGAAGATTTCTAGTAAATGAGCCCATAAGGAGTTTCTCTAGTATTTTACAAAATAAAAAAAGGAGTAAATTACACCAGAGCAGGAAGGTGTCATGTAAATAAGGGCCAAAAAAGCATTAGAAGCTTTGGTGACCTCCCTGAATAAGATTCAGGATGAAAAAGAACTAAATCAATATGTGTCTCTGACGTATGTCATCATTCATCAGGGTTAATCCAGGGGCTTGAAGCAATCAGTTCCCATTTAAGATGTCAGTAAAATCAGGTTAAGGTTATTTTCTGTCTTTAATTTGCACATAATTTATTCTTTTATTCCCTGTATATATTCTGGGACACTGTAGTGAAAAGGAAATATTTCTACATGCCAATCCACTATCAACTTTGGACATACATAACTTGATCATATAGAAACTCAATTTCTCCATCTATAAAATTTAGGGGTTGTAATGCATGGAGGCTAAAAGACCTTCTAGCTCTTGGGGGCAGAATTATATAGTGAAGAGTCAGGAAAAAAAAAAGTGTTACATCTTGTCTCCAACAACTTGAGCGAATCAATCTTTCTGAAACATCTTTAATGCCAGAAATAGAGTTTATAGGCAATCTAATGAACCTCCTTATTTTACAGTTGAAGGAACTAAGACCCAGAAGGTTAAGTGGATACCCAAGGTGGCAGAGGTTACAGAACTCTGACCCAGAATTCTATTGTCTTGCAAGTATTTAGCCAAATAACTAGGTACAAAATGATACCTAATGTCTACAAAGAACACTACTGTTTTCAAAGTGTTCTCATATATGATTTCTCATTTGATCCTTTAAAAATTTCTACAGATTAACCCTACAGAGAATATTATAATTTGACAAATATAGAAAGTAAGGCAAGGGGCAATTAGGTGTCCTGGTTTAAAATTAGAGAGCTGATTAATGACAAAACCTGAATCAAAATTCCTAGTATACTATTTATAGCAAATATCATTTTTATTACATTTCAGCTATAGAAATTATTCATTCTTTCACTAGGGACAACTTTTTAAAATTTATTTTCAACTTGATGTTTAATCATCCACTTTCTAGTGAAGCCACACTTCACTTCACAATTTATATTTACAGACATTGAAAGTCAAAGTCAAATTATCCGTATTTCTGATTTTCTTTAAGATCACATACCAAACTGCAATGTAATCATTCACTGCTTCAGTTTGTAACAAGGTGAAGTTTATGTAAACTCCATGTCCCTGAGGAACAGTAATAAGCCATATGCAGTCCTTTAAAATTGGATATTCATCTGGAAATCCTGGAGAATAAACTGTGCCATTTTGAGAGGTTACATTATATCCACAAGGTGCTGAAAAGAAAAAAACAAATAAATAAGACATAATAAGATATCCCTGGTCAAACATGACTACATATATAAGTTATTTTATGACTAAATGGTCTAATTACTTTTCAATTTGCTTTTGAAAATATTTTTAAGATTTTAAATAAAATAATAGTAACATATTTACATGGTACCTGAAGATATTTTAATTATTTTTCCTTAGCTTAAATAACAATCAGTGGAAACTAAAATGATGACCATCAATTGCAGAATTGCTGGTTGCACATATGAAAGTGATCATTCAGAAAAAAAAAATGGAAAGAGATATGAACTGATACAAAGATAAATGAATAGAACCAGAACAACAAATTATAAGGTAACAACAATATTGTAAAGATAATCAAATTTTAAAGACTTGGGAACTCTGATCACCACAATGCTCAACCACAATTCCAAAGGTCTCATGACAAAACATGGTATCAACCTCCAGATAGAGACTTAATAGACTCAAAGTCTATTTTGAAGCATCTTTTTTTCTTTCCTTCTTTCCTTCCATCTTTTCTTCTCAAACACTCTAATTTATGAGAAATAACTTCTATTCCTTTATTTCTCCTTTATACATACCTAAATTCCTTTTACTCAAACATTCTGTTTTCCCTTTTAAAACACTAAAAACTGAATCCATCACCCTAAGTAGGTTCTCATTTTTGTCTTCTTTTTTTTAAAACTCCTTGTCTATAAAGACATAAGATATTAAAGGAAAATGTTTCTTTTCCTCTTAATATACTCTTAGCAGTATGTAATATGTCTCTTTCAATTATGAAAATAATTTGAATTACTTTTTCCTAAACTGGAATGAGCATCATGAGATTTACAATAATTTCTTATACTTATTACTATCTTCTTTGTTCTACTTATCATGTCAGCTTTAATAATAATAATGACAACTTGCATTTATTTAAGACTTTAAAGTTTGAAAAGTACATATAAATGACCCATTTTATTCTTAGAACAAGCCTAGTAGATTAGTGCTATTATTATTCCCATTTAACAGGTAAGGAAACTGAGGCAGATAGATTAAGTGATTCTTATAGGGTCAAAAAACTAACAAAGATCTGAGGCTAGATTTTACTTTAAGGGCTTCCTAACTTGAAGCTTAGCAATCTATCACATGTGAGAAATAAGATTTTTCTTCCCTCAGAGTGAAGTTTTCCTTTAATCTCATTAAACTGCCTATTTCAAATAACTCTCCTAATGATTTTGGACATTCCATTGCTAGGTTAAACTGCTTTGATTACTCTGCCCTTGTCCTTATCCCCTCAAAATACACCCAATTCTTTTTTTTTTTTTACTTTTCTTGGGACCTCTGATTTCATTGATCTGTAGATCTTAGATGAAAAAGCTCCATCACCCAGAACTGTAATTGTTCTTCACTTTAAGAGAGTTACCTGGGACTCTGAGGATACTTGGCTTTAAGTTTTACAAAGACCTTTTGCATGATTCTGAGGATACTTGGCTTTAAGTTTTACAAAGACTTTTTGCATGATTTGCAAGAACTCTATGTCACAGTAAAGACTCAAGCAAACAATAGCCATTTATCCAAACAGCCTCACCTCCTCCTCATTTCAGCCATTGCTATTGTAGGACTATGAAATTTTCCATCCCAGTGAGAAGGCCCAAATGGGCTATCAAGAGGCCCAGGTTATCTTCCTTCCAATGTGCCCAGATAGGCACTCTGTACAATCATGTCATTAAAAACAAGTTCTTTTAAGGAATAGGGGGTTGGAAATGTCTTTTTTGGTTTGTTTAAAAAGCACTTCATAACCCTGCACCATTATATAGATATATAGGTAGACAAATAGATAGGTACTATATATATATATATATATATATATGTACATATATATATATATATATTTACATAAGTATGTGTTGTATCTGCATACATATCTACATATGTATTATATATGTATAGACAATTACACATAAATATTTTCTTGTTCCTTTTTATTAAAAATCAACAAACTATGTAAGTAACTATATAGATTTGGTTTTCTCCAGTAGAATTAACCCCCATTGCCTAGCCCTTAATTCTCTTTTGCCTTTGAACCAAGAAATAGTATTGATTCTAAGATAGAAGGTAGAAATTTCTTAAAATAATAAAATAAGAGGGGGCAACTGGTAGCTCAGTGGATTGAGAGCCAGGCCTAGAGATGGAGGTCCTGGGTTCAAATCTAGTCTCAGACGCTTCCCAGCTGTGTGATACTGGGCAAGTTGCTAAATCCCCATTGTCTAGCCCTTACCACTCCTCTGCCTTGGAACCAATATACAGTATTGATTCCAAGATGGAAAGTAAGGGCTTAAAAAAGAAAAGAAAATAAAGTAAGTGAAAGAGTGGAGATGACAAAAGGAGCATTCTGTAAGCAGATGAAATAGAACCAGGCCATTTGAACAGGGAGGCTGGCTCTGGTAAGGACTAAGGGCATCTAATGTCAGACAGGAATAAAGGTGACAGAAGGCATATGAGGAATATAATATAAAGAGGAGAAAAGAAGGAAATCATGGCAAATGACCTCAATTGTTTCTGCAAAATATGAAGCAAGGTTCTCAGCTGAGAAGTCATGAAGAGTACCAGGAAGGATGAAAAAACTTAGAATCTAGCTTCTGTGAAGAATGGGACAAGGCAAGTTATATATGGATTGTTTAGCAGCAGCAAGGGCTCAGTTGAGGTTGTGAAATATAAATTTGTGGTGGTGTTGATTTTCACCTTTGTTACTTCATCCAGCAGCACAAATGTATGAGTGAAGGGGGTAAATGATCAGTCATCCAAGAATGAACCTTGGTAGGCTAAAATCAGCAAAATGATAAAGGGGCTAAGGATTCAAGGGAAGAAGATAATATATTGAATTTCTTCACCAGCAGATCAAGATGGGGAAACAAAGAGTGTCCAACGCAAGAGAGTACTTGGAAGAGAATTGGGATGTCAACAGCATAGATGAAGAATGGGGTTTTGTAAAAGAAAGAAGAGGGAGAATTTAAAAGTCAATAGATTGTGGTAAGATAAGGGGATTTTGACATGTCATATATGAGAAATATGATATAATTTTTAATAGAGTTCATGAAGAACATTAAATAAACCTGAAAAGTCAAGATAGATTGGGAAAAGCTTTAAAAGCCAAACAGATGAATCTGCATATCATCTTGAGTCATAATGGAGACACCAGAATCTGGAAACTAACACAAATTTCAAGTTTCATTTGAATTGGTTGGAAATTAGACTGAGAAGCAAGATTGGGCTTGAGAAACAACTGTAAAGTAAGGTAATGGAATCAGTGGTTGTAGAGAGCTTCTTCTAGGCAACTTGACAATGTCGAAAAAGGCAAACTTCTTAACTACTTGGTTTATGCCTCTTTCCTAGGCATGAATAGCCACTTGATGATTGAATTCTTTCACTTAAGGGATTCATTTATTGGGGTCAGTCAATTAAAAGGAGGAGACAAATTTAATTCATACCTTCAAGGAAAGATCCCAAGAGAATCTTAGATAAACCAATGGGCAAAAATGTGGAAGCAGAGTTTGATTTTTCCCTCACCTCTATATAGTAACAATAGAGAGGTAGCTGTAGAACCCCTTGGCTGAAGAGATGACAATCCTGAAGAAAAGAATCTCATGTCCCCAGAAGGTCAAAGAAGCACAAAGCCAAACAGTTGACTCAGTCTGATGACAGTAGTGAAGTTCTTACTGTTCTTATCTAGTATTATGGGGGGGATACTGAGTATTGGAGAAGAATTAGAATGATATGTATTCTACTATTTTAATCAATCAACAAGCTTTTACAATTTGGACTGAATGATCTCTGAGGTTTTTTCCAACTCTTATAATTGGTAAATCTAGACATTTCCCTTTACCAGAAAACTCAACCTTGGGACATGACTCAGTTTTTTTCTGAACCTCAGTTTTCTCGTCTGTATGCTAAAGAGAATAATACTTTTACTATATGTAGGACTTCAGACGAGAATCTTATATGAAAACCTTTGTAAACCATAAGGTACAATACAAATATAAGTTGGTACCATTTCTAAACAAAAGCAAACAACTCTCTACTCTCCTCCATAAATGGCTATTGGATAAATTGTTTCTTGTTTTGTTTTCTAAATAATAAGTTTACATTTATTCATATATAACTGTTAATATTTAAAGTTGTCAATTGTCTTACTAAGTATTCAAAGATAAATTCACATGTCATTTATGTCTATATGTAAAATTCCTGGGGCAAAGTAAAAATATATATATATATGTATATATTTTAAAATATCTACAAGAGCATTTCAATGGTAGAAGACTTTTACTGAGTTAATAAAATGCTGTCATTATTCCTACTTGATATGTGAATATAAATTAGGTCTATTACTTGTCATCAAGTACAGCTTAATGTAATGACCAAAAAAGACTTCTCAAATTAATGATTAACATGTTGTTTACATATCACTTAAAAATATTTTAAGCTTTCTTATCTTCTTATCTATTATTATTAGTTTCTTTCAGAGGATATGTTATCTTGAATTTCACAAATGCTACGTGAATTTCACATGTTTTTCTCTTAGAAGAGATGCTACTTGCTATTTTACACAATAATGAACATTATATTTTTAGATAACATGGAAATTTTTAAGCTAGCACACAACCATCCTTCCTTTGAGCAAAACAACTAGAGTCCTAAGTCATATTCCTGATAATTATTCATGGAGGTCCTTATTTGTTGAAGGTTAGTACCTGCTTTCCCTCTTCATCTTTTCCTCTAAGAATATCTTGATTGCTCCAAAGTTCAGCTTGTGACAACTTCAACAAGAAGATTTATACTTCTCCTTTCCTAAATTAACTTTTATTTATTTTGCATCCATTTAAATATGTGTGTGTTGTCTCTGACAATAGACTGTAACCTCTTTAAAGGAAAGAAATATTTCATTTTTACTTCCAGATCCCCTATGCCTGTAGTATAGTAGGTACTTAATAAATGGTTATTGCCTCCAGCTTCCGGTTAAGATGGCGGCTTAGAGAAAGCTCAAGTTCAGATCTCCGGAAAAACCTTCCCGACCGATCTCAAACTATAAGCTCCTAAGGCGCCGAAATTCAAAACGATCAACAGCACAGACCCTGGGAACCCTCCTCCTGGACCTGGACCCGGTTCAAAAGGTACGGCTCCCCTCAAAAGCCAGAACCCGAGATCCCTCGGACCTCAGGGGTAGGAGCGCAGAGTCCAAGGCTCCCGGAAGCCGCAGCCCTGCCGGCTGGGCTCAGAGAGCAGAACCCTCAGGGCCTTCTACAGTCCCGGTGAAAGTTACTGCCTGGGGCTTCCGCTGCAGAGAGCTGGTCGAAACAACAGCAACCCTCAGGGCGGGCAAGACAGCCTCACGGGCTGGATCCTGCTATCCAAGTCTCAGTGAAAGTCCTTGCTCTCGGAGCTTGGGTTAGCTGCAGCCCATCCCCCCGCAGGCCGACGAAACAGCCTCACGGCCAGGGATTCTGAAGGCAACTTCCGGAAATCGAGCCAGGGGGAGAGTGTGGCCTCGTGGTCCGACCCTTCCATTCCAGTTCCAGTGAGGCATATTCAGTTTAACCCAGGGAAAGTCATAGAACCATCTGCCCAGGACTAAAGCCTCTGAACACCAGACAGAGACAAGAAAAGCCAATCCTCCACATTCAGAGATGGAAAACTCCACAGAAGCACAGAAGCCCCAAAATACCAAGAAAAATAAGAAGAAAGGGGCGACTTTGGACACATTCTATGCAGCCAAAATACAAAATACAGAGCAGATAGAAGATAATATAAAAGAAAATGCTCCAAAACCTTCCAAAGGAAATGGAAACTCTCCACAAACCTATGAAGAATTTGAATCAGAAATGACCAAAAAGATGGAAGCCTTCTGGGAGGAAAAGTTGGAAATAATGCAAAAGAAATTCACGCATCTACAAAACCAGTTTGACCAAACTGTAAAAGAAAACCAGGCTTTAAAGGCCAGAATCAGGCAGCTAGAAGACAATGATCGTGTAAAAGAGCAAGAATCAATAAAGCAAAGCCAAAATACCAAGAAATTAGAAGAGAACATAAAATATCTCACCGACAAGGTGATAGATCTGGAAAATAGGGGGAGAAGGGATAATTTAAGAATAACTGGACTCCCAGAAAAGCCAGAAATAAACACCAAACTGGACATGGTGATACAAGATATAATCAAAGAAAATTGCCCAGAGATTCTAGAACAAGGGGGCAATACAGCCACTGACAGAGCTCACAGAACACCTTCTACACTAAACCCCCAAAAGACAACTCCCAGGAATGTAATTGCCAAATTCCAAAGCTATCAAACAAAAGAAAAAATCCTACAGGAAGCCAGAAAAAGACAATTTAGATATAAAGGAATGCCAATCAGGGTCACACAAGACCTTGCAAGTTCTACTCTGAATGATCGTAAGGCATGGAACATGATCTTCAGAAAGGCAAGAGAGCTGGGTCTCCAACCAAGAATCAGCTACCCAGCAAAACTGACTATATACTTCCAAGGGAAAGTATGGGCATTCAACAAAATAGAAGACTTCCAACTTTTTGCAAAGAAAAGACCAGAGCTCTGTGGAAAGTTTGATACCGAAAATCAAAGAGCAAGGAATACCTGAAAAGGTAAATATTAAGGAAAGGGGAAAATGTTATCTTCTTCTTTTACTCAAACTCTCTTCTATAAGGACTACATTTATATCAACCTATGTATACTAATATGTGGGGAAAATGTAATGTATAAATAGGGGGTAAAGAAAGACCAAATAGAATAATCATTCTCACACAAAGATTCATATGGGAAGGGGAGGGGAAGAAAACTCCTATAAGAAGGAGAGGAAGAGAGGGGGGGGGGATTTACTTAAACCTCAATCTCAGGGAAATCAACTCTGAGAGGGAAAAACATCCAGATCCATTGGGATCTTGAATTCTATCTTACCCAACAAGGGTAAGGAGAAGGGAAAACCAAGGGGGGGAGGGGGAGAGGGAGAACAAAAAGGGAGGGAAAGAGAGGGGGGAAGGGGAGGGAACAAAAAGGGAGGGACTAAAAAGGGAAACATCAAGGGAGGGGACAAGGGGGACTGTTTCAAAGTAAATCACTGGACTAAAAGGTAGAGCCGAAGAAGAATAGGTTAGAATTAGGGAAGGCAATCAAAATGCCAGGGAGTCCACAAATGACAATCATAACTTTGAACGTGAATGGGATGAACTCACCCATAAAACGTAGACGAATAGCAGAATGGATTAGAATCCAAAACCCTACCATATGTTGTCTTCAAGAAACACACATGAGGCGGGTTGACACCCACAAGGTCAGAATTAAAGGATGGAGTAAGACCTTCTGGGCTTCAACTGATAGAAAGAAGGCAGGAGTGGTAATCATGATATCCGATAAAGCCAATGCAAAAATAGACCTGATCAAAAGGGATAAGGAAGGTAATTATATTTTGTTAAAAGGGACTATAGACAATGAGGAAATATCATTAATCAATATGTATGCACCAAATAATATAGCACCCAAATTTCTAATGGAGAAACTAGGAGAATTGAAGGAAGAAATAGACAATAAAACCATACTAGTGGGAGACTTAAACCAACCATTATCAAATTTAGATAAATCAAATCAAAAAATAAATAAGAAAGAGGTAAAAGAAGTGAATGAAATCTTAGAAAAATTAGAATTAATAGACATATGGAGAAAAATAAATAGGGATAAAGAGGAATACACCTTCTTCTCAGCACCACATGGCACATTCACAAAAATTGACCATACATTAGGTCACAGAAACATAGCACAAAAATGCAGAAAAGCAGAAATAATGAATGCAGCCTTCTCAGATCACAAGGCAATAAAAATAATGATTAGTAATGGTACATGGAAAACCAAATCTAAAACCAATTGGAAATTAAACAATATGATACTCCAAAACCGTTTAGTTAAAGAAGAAATCATAGAAACAATTAATAATTTCATCGAGGAAAATGACAATGGCGAAACATCCTTCCAAACCTTTTGGATGCAGCCAAAGCAGTAATCAGAGGTAAATTCATATCCCTGAATGCTTTTATTAACAAACAAGGGAGAGCAGAGATCAATCAATTGGAAATGCAAATGAAAAAACTGGAAAGCGATCAAATTAAAAACCCCCAGCAGAAAACCAAATTAGAAATCCTAAAAATTAAGGGAGAAATTAATAAAATCGAAAGTGATAGAACTATTGATTTAATAAATGAGACAAGAAGCTGGTACTTTGAAAAAACAAACAAAATAGACAAGGTACTGGTCAATCTAATTAAAAAAAGGAAGGAAGAAAAGCAAATTCACAGCATTAAAGATGAAAAGGGGGACAGCACCTCTGATGAAGAGGAAATTAAGGCAATCATTAGAAATTACTTTGCCCAATTATATGGCAATAAATACACCAATTTAGGAGAAATGGATGAATATATACAAAAATACAAACTGCCTAGACTAACAGAAGAGGAAATAGAATTCCTAAATAATCCCATATCAGAAATTGAAATCCAACAAGCCATCAAAGAACTTCCTAAGAAAAAATCCCCAGGGCCTGATGGATTCATCTGTGAATTCTATCAAACATTCAGAGAACAGTTAATCCCAATACTACACAAACTATTTGACATAATAAGCAAAGAGGGAGTTCTACCAAACTCCTTTTACGACACAAACATGGTACTGATTCCAAAACCAGGCAGGTCAAAAACAGAGAAAGAAAACTATAGGCCAATCTCCCTAATGAATATAGATGCAAAAATCTTAAATAGGATACTAGCAAAAAGACTCCAGCAAGTGATCAGAAGGATCATTCACCATGATCAAGTAGGATTCATACCAGGGATGCAGGGCTGGTTCAACATTAGGAAAACCATCCACATAATTGACCACATCAACAAGCAAACTAGCAAGAACCACATGATTATCTCAATAGATGCAGAAAAAGCCTTTGATAAAATACAACACCCATTCTTATTAAAAACACTAGAAAGCATAGGAATAGAAGGGTCATTCCTAAAAATAATAAACAGTATATATCTAAAACCAACAGCTAATATCATCTGCAATGGGGATAAACTAGATGCATTCCCAATAAGATCAGGAGTGAAACAAGGATGCCCATTATCACCTCTACTATTTGACATTGTACTAGAAACACTAGCAGTAGCAATTAGAGAAGATAAAGGAATTGAAGGCATCAAAATAGGCAAGGAGGAGACCAAGTTATCACTCTTTGCGGATGACATGATGGTCTACTTAAAGAATCCTAGAGATTCAACCAAAAAGCTAATTGAAATAATCAACAACTTTAGCAAAGTTGCAGGATACAAAATAAACCCACATAAATCATCAGCTTTTCTATATATCTCCAACACAGCTCAGCAGCAAGAACTAGAAAGAGAAATCCCATTCAAAATCACCTTAGACAAAATAAAATACCTAGGAATCTATCTCCCAAGACAAACACAGGAACTATATGAACACAACTACAAAACACTCGCCACACAACTAAAACTAGACTTGAACAAATGGAAAAACATTAACTGCTCATGGATAGGACGAGCCAATATAACAAAAATGACCATCCTACCCAAACTTATTTATCTATTTAGTGCCATACCCATTGAACTACCAAAATACTTCTTCACTGATTTAGAAAAAACTATAACAAAGTTCATTTGGAAGAACAAAAGATCAAGGATATCCAGGGAAATAATGAAAAAAAACACACATGATGGGGGCCTTGCAGTCCCTGACCTAAAACTATATTACAAAGCAGCAGTCATCAAAACAATTTGGTACTGGCTAAGAAACAGAAAGGAAGATCAGTGGAATAGACTGGGGGAAAGCGACCTCAGCAAGACAGTATACGATAAACCCAAAGATCCCAGCTTTTGGGACAAAAATCCACTATTCGATAAAAACTGCTGGGAAAATTGGAAGACAGTGTGGGAGAGACTAGGAATAGATCAACACCTCACACCCTACACCAAGATAAATTCAAAATGGGTGAGTGACTTAAACATAAAGAAGGAAACCATAAGTAAATTGGGTAAACATAGAATAGTATACATGTCAGACCTTTGGGAGGGGAAAGGCTTTAAAACCAAGCAAGATATAGAAAGAATCACAAAATGTAAAATAAATAATTTTGACTACATCAAACTAAAAAGCTTTTGTACAAACAAAACCAATATAACTAAAATCAGAAGGGAAACGACAAATTGGGAAAAAATCTTCATAGAAACCTCTGACAAAGGTTTAATTACTCATATTTATAATGAGCTAAATCAATTGTACAAAAAATCAAGCCATTCTCCAATTGATAAATGGGCAAGGGAAATGGATAGGCAGTTCTCAGATAAAGAAATCAAAACTATTAACAAGCACATGAAGAAGTGTTCTACATCTCTTATAATCAGAGAGATGCAAATCAAAACAACTCTGAGGTATCACCTCACACCTAGCAGATTGGCTAACATAACAGCAAAGGAAAGTAATGAATGCTGGAGGGGATGTGGCAAAATAGGGACATTAATTCATTGCTGGTGGAGCTGTGAAATGATCCAACCATTCTGGAGGGCAATTTGGAACTATGCCCAAAGAGCAACAAAAGAATATCTACCCTTTGACCCAGCCATAGCACTGCTGGGTCTGTACCCCAAAGAGATAATGGACACAAAGACTTGTACAAAAATATTCATAGCTGCGCTCTTTGTGGTGGCCCAAAACTGGAAAACGAGGGGATGCCCATCAATTGGGGAATGGCTGAACAAACTGTGGTATATGTTGGTGATGGAATACTATTGTGCTAAAAGGAATAATAAAGTGGAGAAGTTCCATGGAGACTGGAACAACCTCCAGGAAGTGATGCAGAGCGAGAGGAGCAGAACCAGGAGAACATTGTACACAGAGACTAATACACTGTGGTATAATCGAACGTAATGGACTTCTCCATTAGTGGCGGTGTAATGTCCCTGAACAACTTGCAGGGATCCAGGAGAAAAAAACACCATTCATAAGCAAAGGATAAACTATGGGAGTGGAAACGCCGAGAAAAAGCAACTGCCTGAATACAGAGGTTGAGGGGACATGACAGAGGATGGACTCTAAATGAACACTCTAATGCAAATACTATCAACAAAGCAATGGGTTCAAATCAAGAAAACATCTAATGCCCAGTGGACTTATGCGTTGGCTATGGGGGGTGGGGGGTGGGGAGGAAAAGAAAATTATCTATGTCTTTAACGAATAATGCTTGGAAATGATCAAATAAAATATATTTTAAAAAAAATAAAAATAAAAATAAAAAAAAGAGGTTCTCAAAAAAAAAAAATAAAAAAATAAATGGTTATTGCAATGCAATAAATATTTGAGTGGAAACAAAATTCTGATTCTTGATAAGTACTGGATATTAATTCAAAAGGAGAGTTGTCTAAGGACCTGTTTCTTTCATTAGATGCTCATAAGTCTACTGCATTTGAATTTTATTTTCTACAGTTTAGTAGCTAAATGAGTTTTCAGTGTGTGTTCTTTTTCTATCTAGAAATAATAAGTATGAGAAGAATATATTTTAAGAACACTCTAGATTAAAGAGATAGTCAAGAAAATTAAATAGGGGATGTCAAAAATATTATTTGCCCTTAACCACCTATTAGAGTTGGATCCCATATATAGTCTAAGACCTATCGTGAATGGTTGAAACTCTAGGTAGTACCAAACCCTCTACCAGTGATGGTGAATCTGTTAGAGACAGAGTGTTGGGCCCTACTCCCATCCCACCCTGCTCAGACCAAGTGCTGTACCTGCTCCCCACATCCAGTGTTGGGCATACCATGCCCCAAAGGTTACCCTACACAGGGGAGGGAAGAAGTGCTCCCATTGGGCTGCTGGGCAGAGGGGCAGACAAAGTGAGGAATGTGAAAATCAGGTGCAGTGGAGAGGGGGAGGGGGTAGCACTGCCTGAGGCCCTCTGTTTTTCTAGTAATGAACCCCGAGGGAGGGGGGGAAGAGAAGCTGGATTCCCACATAGAGCACTCTGTGTGCCATCTTTTGACACCCATGCCATAGATTTGCCATCACTGCCCTATAGAGACATTTCTCACTAACTTTTAACACCTATGTTAACTTTACTGCATAGTACTGTGTTCTTTCTCCACTCCTGACTCTTAGCTTGGTGTTTCCTATCTTCTTATCCTTTCAATAATAGAATTATTATTAAGGAAATAAAATTAAATTATATAAAGTATGTATGTACACACACACACACACACACACACACACACACATACACACACACCCTCCTCATCCAAGAATTCAAGCTTGACCTAAGGTAACTGACACCAAGGTAAGCGAAACTGCAGATAACAGGGCACTACTCTATTTTGTCATTTTTCTGGATAAAGAAACAGGTATGAAATCGTGGGAAGAACACTGGCTCAGAGTCCAGACACATGGATTTGAGTTTTAGCTTCACTATATCCTATCTGGTGATAGTGGAAAAGTCACTTAACCTTTTTGATCCCCAGGTATCATAGTGGATAAAAATGCTACAAGTCTCTGGAGTCAGGAAGACTAGGAGAGGTCCAAAGCTTGCCTTAAACACTTTGTAACTGTGTGAGCCTGCATAAACCATTTATCATCTTGGTTAGATGAGCAGGAGATTTCTGTAAAATGAAGACTGTAACATCTGTAAGCCTTTCTTCAGAGAGATCTTTTGATGAGCAAATGATTTTAAGGTATGTAAAAGATTTTTCAAAACTTAAAGCATTCTATAAATGCCCTTTGTAATGATCCTCCTAATCACCAGCAGAATTATTACCATCAGAAAGATGAGAATAATACTCCTCCTCCAAACAGCTCATAGTATCATTGTCAGAACAATCCTTCCCAAACCTTATGATGCTAAATGTGTCAGCCTAAGTGTTAGCTGAAAATTTTAGGCATTCTTTTTATTAACAACAGTAGTAATAATTAACTTTTAGACAGCTCTTTATGTTTTGCAAAGTTCTTTACATATATCATATTTGATCTTCATAATAATCTTGCATGTTAGTTGCTAATATTAACCATTTTATAAATGAGGAAATAGAATCTCAGAGAACTTAAATGACTTTCCCAGAATTACACTGCTAATATGTGACTTCAGCAGTAGTCAAACACATTTGCCAGATTACAAATCGCTCATACTGTTCGCTATGCCTTCATTATCTGTTTTTTCTTTTAAAATATTAAAATTTACAAACAAAATTCTTCTGAATTGAGGATGATTCATTTTATGAGTTTGCATATTAGAAATAAAAGGAAGAGAAAATTTTAATATACATTAGATTGTACTTCTAAAGAAAGAACTTTTGGTATTATCTTGCTTTCTTAAATAGAATGTATCCCTAGTCTGCTGGTACAATTATTCATAGATTCCATTTTTTCCTTCAGATAGAGTATTTTTCTGCAGCTCTGAAGAGAGAGCAAATCATATAAATACTATATCATAGTTCTTTATCATAGAAAAATAAAATGAATAACTTGATTAAAAGAAAAGCTGTATAAGCTTTATAAGCAGAAATGAGCCAACTCAATGAAAAATATGCAGGATTACAAAAATAACTATAAATGCACTGCTATAGAGTAACCAAAAAAATGAAAATGAGACCTTAATCTGCCATAAATTACTGGATTACAAATGATATTGAAAGTGATACCATTCTACAGAAAGAAAGAGAAGATTGTTGTGTCCACCTCTTCATATGCCTGCAGACAATATTTTTCCTGGGATTTTCTTGGCAAAAATACTGGAGTGATTTGCCATTCCTACTTAACTGGATTAAAGCAAATAGATGTTAAGTAATTTTCCCAGGTCACACAGCTAGCAAATAGTAAATGTTTGGGGTCAAATTTTAATTCAGACAGATTCCAGACTTCAGACCCAGAATTCTACCCACTGAGACAACTTGCCTTTTACACAAACAGAGGTTAAGTGATGTGCCCAAGCTCACAGAGCTAGTCTGAGCTTGGATGTGAACTCAAGTGTTTTTAACTTCAGTCCTAGAATCCACTGAGCCTTCTAGCTGCCCCTAAAGGAAGGTTCAGGAAGGGAGAAAACAACCTGGACCTGTGATTTCATTGGATAGGGAAATTCGGAAGAAAGTTTCTCCACCAATACAGATTAGTACCTGCTCTGCAATTGCCTGACTTAAAGTGTTATCTGATACACAGAAAAGCTAGGTGACTTACTTAGGGTCATACTGTTAATACAAGTCAAGGAAAGGTTTTGAAGACTGTTCTTCCCATCTCTTACTATCTTTATGGGAAATTCAAATTACAAGCTATTTTTGTCACATTGATAGCCTAATTATGAGTATAAGCATTGGACTTTCAGATATCTGCTTGTTTGGGGAAAGAAATGCATTCATTGCTTGATTCAGGCACTGTGATGACTTTATTCAATGTCATTTTCAGTAGTCTTCATTATTTGTGTTTGTCAATGTTAAAAAAGTGTTAAAGACAAAACTCTCTTTCCTTTAGACCTTATAACTTAAGTGATAGAATCTAAGGAATTCAAAATAAATTGTAATGGAACAAGTAGAAGTATTAGCTTGAAAAGTTCAAAGTAATTTGCTGGTTGATTTCACTTTAGAATAATACAAACTTTTAAATGGGGAACTATAATTGAAAGTCTTCATAGAAAAAATACTTAGTTTCTAATGAGATAAAAGAACCAAGAGTATCTGAAATAAAATTTGCCACTGCTGTGTTTATTTCTTCTAAACTATTAATTTTAAAAAATGATTTGTTCAAATATGATTAAGTATGTCATAGACTCAATATTAGGAAATTATTTAATGCAGATCATTTTTTTGTTTTTAGGATAGCAATGAGAAAGTAGAGAGATAATTAAAAATTTTATTTTTTAAGTCAACCTGTTTGCATTTTCAACCTTCAATAGAAAGCCAAACACAGCTAGACTCCTTTCTTTTTGGGCCATTGGTCTATTTGTATTTAGCATTTCAAAGATTGTCAAAACTAATAATTTCATTATTTTTTCATAGATAGGAGCATCATTGATCAGTGTTACAATGTCAGTTTTATTATAGTCTCTGTGATTCATTTACATCTTGCATAATTCAATTAGACAAAAAAGAGACAGTATTTCCTAGTGGATTGAGAGATGGCCTGAAAGCAGGAAATATTAGGTTTAAATTTAACCTATAATACATACTGACAGTATAAGGCTGGGCAAGTCACTTAACTTCTCAATTTCCTAAGCCAGTGGTTTTCAAACTTCATGGTCCTAGGACTTCTTTACACTCTTAAAAATTATTGAGAATTTAAAATAGTTTTTGTTTATGTGGGAATATCTATTAATATTTACTATATTCACTTATTTCATTTAAAATAACAAAAATAAACCCATAAAACTCCATTTAAAAAATAACTATATTTTCAAAAATACAGAGTGAGAATAGCATAGTTTTGCATAGTTTTGCAACTCTCATGTCTGGCTCAATATAAGACAATTTGACTTTCATATCTTCTACATTAAATTCATTGTGATACATTGTTTAGATTGAAATATACAAAAAAATTCAACCTTAGAAATACATCATTAGAAATAAGAGTATTTTAATAGACAAATGATATATTTTATTAGCATAATTTTGACATTTGGCTTATTTTAAGATTCAAATGACTCCATGAAAAGTTCTCATAGACCCCAAATAATCAGCAGACCATATGTTGTTGTTTTTTTTTTTAATCCTTACCTTCCTGTCAGAGTCAATACTGCGTATTAGTTCCAAGGCTAAAGAGTGGTAAGGGCTAGGCAATGTGGGTTAAGTGACTTGACCAGGGTCACACAGATAGGAAGTATCTGAGACCAAATTTGAACCCAGGACCTCCCATCTCTAGGCCTGATTCTCAATCTACTGAGCCACCTAGCTGCCCCCCAGACCACATTTTGAAAGCTGCAACTCTAGACAATTCTCTAAGGCTCTTGAGTTTCAGAAAAAGGAGCCTACCTACATACTTAGACTCTCTTCCAGGAGTTACCTATGTCAGTAAAATCATAGGTACAGTTCCTATTCCCATCCCTATGTGTTGGACACTTCAAGGAAAGGGTTATTGTTTTTTTCCAACTTTAGATTATGATATTTCTTCTTTTTTTATTAAATTTAATTCAACTGATTTCTATAAAAAATTTTTTTTCTTTATATCACACTTTTTTTCCAAATATACCACTCCTCCCTTCCCTACCCAGAAGAAAATGCATTGTAAAAATTAACATAAACTAGAGGAAAAAAATTGGGGGTAAAAAACTAACCAGCAGATCTTCTGAGTACATGCAGTATCCCAAATCTGTAGTCCCTCAACTCAATTCTTTTTTTTCTAAAAAGTGTGATAATTTAATATGACTACCCTAAAATTTTAACACCAGTTTCCCCTCAAACACATGAATGTATGCATTCTAGAACTTCGGTGCTTAGGTTCCAAACTACTTCTTTTCCAGCCTTGTCTGCCTTTCCCCCCCCCCTCTATATAAAAAATATCAGCCCAAATGGACTATAATTCGCCAAATAAAACTTTTATTTTCTTGTCTTTGTGTCAATTCTTCTAATTGAGATATTTGCCTTTTCTACTCATACACTAAGCTATAGGTGCCTACCATCTCTATATTTTTCCAAAGTTTCAAAGCTTTTTCTTGCTATCAGTAGTGACCTCCAGCTTCCACACTCCCTGATCCCAAAAATAGATATTGGTCTCCATTCTCTGAACCCCTTTAATAATCTGTTATTTAAAAAACTGAACTAATATTATAGCATATATTATATATATATATATAAATTAACTTCAGTATAAGTTTCTTGAAAGCAAGAACTAAGTAGTATTTATCTTCAGTCTCCCACATTGCCTGGCACAATTAAATAATAATTGAATAATTAAATGTATATTAACATAGGCAATGGTGTGTAAGCAGAAAAACAATTTCTTAAGATCCCACTTAAGAGTGGGAAAAAAGATTACCATTGTGACAAATTTACTAACATACCATCACATCGTGGGAAGGGGTAATTCCAATTTCTGTTGATCCCATGCTGACAGGTAAGAACTGGATGGCCTATTAAAACATATCCTGGGTAGCATTCAAATGAAATGGATTGCCCCACACTATAATCTGAGTTGACCATATACCCATTTTGAAATGGTGGAGGATCAGGGCAGTTCTGTAACTCATAAGCTGCAGAAAACAAAAAGAGAAGAACCAGCACACATTTAATACATTAAGTTAATGTTAAATAAAGAGACATCAAGTGATTGCAGATATTATTGTACTTCTCCAAAATGAATCCTTCAACTGTTCTAATGACTACAGATAACTCATAGATCCTAAAGATTTTTATTTTGTGTCAAACAAAAGAGTCATATGGCCCCCATTTTCCTTTCTAAAAACAATTTGCTGAAATGAGTTTTAAAAAGTGACATTTCCATGCCACCAAGTGCCTTAAGAAATGTCATGACAGCTCTTGCTTACAAGATTTGCATCCTCTGGGGGTGACAAAGAACATAAGGAAATGAGGGTTTGGAATATGTTTAAAATTAGAAAGAAAGATATGCAAACTGAATTTCACCAAAATACAATATAGATTATAATAAAGAGAACACAAAATAATTTTTTCATAAAATTAATGTTAACATCTTGCTTGTTAAATTATACTTCATAGAATCATAGAATCACAAAAGCATAGCCCCTCTGTAGGAAAGGCAAAGTCATTCTAGTTCTCTTAGAATCTGAACAGAAATCCCCACAAAGTCTCAAACAAATAGTTATATAGACTTAAATTGAACTATAAGGCCTCCAGAGGAGGATCTACCAACTTCCCATGACAATCATTCAATTATGGGATAATTCTAATTATTTAGCATTTTTTCTTTTCATGAAGCCAAAACCTACTTCTCTATCAATTCAATTTCCCTCCCAGGACAAACTGATTAGGTCTAATTCTTCCTCTGGGTAATAATAATAGACAGTTAGACATTCTCTCAATGGAGAGTGTTGGCTCTGTAGTCAGGGAGACCTGAATTCAAATTTGGCCTCAAGGATATTTACTATGTGTATGACTCAAGGCAAATTACAGTTAACATTCTTACTATGTTTAATATTTGTACAATAAATTATTTTTTCAACAATCTTTTTCGTTAAATGCTACTATATTTTAAAAGGAAACTGAACTCTAGAAAGATTAAATGTCTTGCCCAAAGTGACTCAGCTAATTAATATTCAGAGGTAAGATTCCAAACCTGATCTCTCCTTACTCATTATCCAGACATCTATATACCACACTGCCAGTTGTTGTTCTTCATTTGTTCAATCATGTCCAGTTCTTTATGACACCGGGGACAATAGCACGCACAATCATGTGTTTTCTCCACTGTCTCCTAAAGTCTGCCCAAGCTCCTGTTTGTTGCCTCCATGACACTGTTGATCCATTTCATCCTCAGCCATCCCTTTTGCCTATTTCCTTCAATATTTCCCAGCAGTGTCTTTTTTCTGAGTCCTGTCTTCTCATTACATGGCCAAGGTATATATGCTAGATGAAAATCTTTCAAGTACTTAAAGACAGTTCTAATGTTTCCTCTGTCCTTTTCTTCTCCAGGATACACAGCATTATTTCCACTGCCATGCTGACCTCTCCTCTCTTGGCTCACTACTTCCTGCATACCCTGCCTGGGAATAGCCTTTTTTTAGCGAACTTTGCCAATCCTTCCTTGTGCAGCACAATCTTCTCTATGATCTTACATGTCTTGGCCTTTTCTTGGCATTATACTGTTTTCTGAAATTTCAGCATCTTCTCTTATCCTTTGCCTGTTCTTTCTCCTATCCATTCAGCAAGAATGACCTCAAATGAATTTTCCTTTATAAAACCTTTCTATATCCACAGATGTAAATGATCCTTTTCTAATTTATGGCACTTTGTTCCCCATTAAGATTCTACTTAGTATGTTATAGTTGTGTACCTGGCTATGTTATCTCTCTGAAGACAGAAAATGCTTTATCTTTATTTTTTCTTTGAAGTAGCCTTGATGTAGAGGCAGAAGGGACTAACTCCATTTACAGAAGCAAAGTGAACTCCGGCATCTCTTAGAGTACTTTGAACATAGTAGATACTCAATAATTGTTTTCAAATAATTCAATTAATCCCCTTAGTGAATGACACATTTACTCTTCTGTACTCATTTTATCTTTCTGAGCCCTCATTTTTAAAAGTGAACAGACGCTATATCCAGAAGGAAAAATGTTTGTCTTTCTCTGCTCTCAAGATAATTTTTGTCTTTATTCTTCCCTAAATTCTTCAATTCAGTAGACGCCTTCCTCGGTTTTTTAATAAATGCTGCCTGAAAGACAGAAAAGAGGTAGCTAGGTGGCTCACAGGATAGAGTACTGGGCCTGGAGTCAGGTAGACCTGATTTCAAATCAGACCTACAATACTTACTGGCTGTATGACCCTGGGCAAGCCATTAAATCTGATTTTCCTCAGATTCCTCATCTGAAAATGAACTGGAGGAGGAATGGCAAACCACTCCATAGCCTTTGCCAATGAAACCCCAAATAGGACCCAAAGATTCAGACACCATAGAACATACAAAAATGACTATAATGTGAGTTCAGACATTTGGGAAAGGGTCATCTAATTCTGTAATTCCTTGTAGGTAAAGTTTTTCAAACTCACTTGCAAGGTTAGACTACGGAATAAACCTACAAAAAGAACACAAAAAAGTGTGTATAAAAACATGGCATAAATGCCATGAATAATGTAGATCACTAAAAGAGATCATAATGAAGCAGATGATGGTTGTCATTTGTGTTAAAAAATGAATGGGAGACTTTGGCTTTTAAGGTATTGGAGGTGACATAATGAAAAGTCCCAGCAAGGAACTAGGGCTTTTCAGCATTTCTTTTCCTTTTTATTTTTCTTTTAGTAAGATGGTATGTTATTCTACCTGATGACTGCTCCCACTATTCTCTCAGCATGCAGCCCAAATGAGATTAGCATCTTCCTTTTAATCAAACATTTCAGGCACTTGTCTAACCATCCAAAATGAAAGGCTAAAAATATACTCCATTTAGGAGAGTCAGCAAGCCCTGCCTAACCAGGAACATAAGAGTCCACAAACAGCAGATGTGTCTGGATGTGTTCAAAGCAATTCTGGGAACTCAGCAAAGCTCCAAAGCCTTCCTTGTGACAGGCATCTATCTCAGTACCATTTTCACAATTTAATCAATCTATGTTGTACAAAGTCTCTACCTATTAGAGCTGCAAATAGCAATCTTAACAATTGTTTACACTTGATTGTAATGAACCATTTAAAAGTAATTATTCCAGTTAATTTATCTTAATAAATGGCAATATTTGCAAATGTCCTCCAAGCTCCTGCTATATATGCAGAGGAAAATAGCAGTCATATTACAGTGGAATAATAAACTCTCTATGTCTTTATTTCATGTGTGTCAATATTCACAACTTTTGTAAAGGATCTCTGAGCATCAATTGACATTCCCTCTAATAATGCAGAACACAATCCAGAAACTTTTGTTCTTCCAATAATACACTTGTCCATGTCCTCACACAAGTATATCACAGGGGTTCCCAGCCATTCACAAAGGAACAATCAAGTGAATAAAAATAACTATTGTCCTCCCTGCAAGTTAAGAACATTATTTTCTAATTGAATGATTTTGATTTGTAATAATGACATTTTTAATTAGTATCTATTCAATAAAAACTTACATAACTTTAAAGTTTGACAATCCCTTTAATTAAGGAATGCTATACTATTTAAACCTCATAATATTAATGGGAGGTGGTTACTGTTTGTACACTTATTTCCATTTTACAGATGATTAAATTGAGACTTAAAGAGGTTAAATGTTTTGCCTAGGGCCACACCTCCTGCTCTTAAGTACCAGAGGCAGGATTTAACCCCAGGTTTTCCTGACTCTAAGTCTAGTAATACTTTTCATTGCCATTTGTTACAAATAAAATTATGTAATTATGCCTAATTTTGTTACACTCTTTATAAGCAAAATATCCCTAAGTCACATGGACAGCTAAGAGCTGAGAGAGATATTATTGCACAAGGTTAAGAAGTTGGCAGCTCACACAGAATCTTTGACATTTAGAAGTAAAGGAGGTCAAAGAGGTCATCTATGCTAACACATTCCTTAATTTCATATGTATCTTGACCAAAATCACACAAATATCATCAGCAAATGTAGGACTCAAATCCATGCCTTTGTCTCCAATTATAGTCTTCTTTTTTATTCTACATCCTGTCTCAATGAGAACTTAGGGAAATTCTTTAGTATAGGTTGCTCTCCAGACTGAAAGAGTGCCTCTGGATACAAAAGATTTACTGAAGTTGGAGAAAAGACAGGAGGAGGAAAAAGAGCAGAAGTATCTGATAAAATATGTTCAAATATATCTAAACAGGTCAGGATTCTTAGTAAAAATTTTTAAACAAACAAGAAAACCATGGACTAACATAGGCTAGATTGGCCAAAGGTACCTCAATCTCTTCTAATGACCCACTCAATCCTGTGGGAGATTACAAGATCTATCCCTTTCTTTACAAATAGGGAATAATCCTATATCTTCATATTGCTTGGTGGCATGCTATTTTAGACTGTCTAGAACATAGTCAATGTAAAATAAAAAATGAAAGAGTACTTGCAGATCTAATGAGTAGAAAAAATTTTTGTGAAGCTCCAATATAACCCCAATAATTAATGATTAACTAATTTCTTCCCAGATCCATAGGTCTGATAGTTAAACTCTTTTGTGCTCCCCTAATTGATTTATGGTATCATCTTTTATTTCTAAATTATGTATCTAGTATGACTATGTCTTGGTATTTTGTGTGAGGTTTTTGATCTTTGCCTAATTTCTGCAACATTGTTTTTCTAGTCTTCCCAGCAGTTTTTGTTAAAGAAGGAAGTTCTTCAAGAAGTTTGGATCTTTGATTTTGTCAAACACTAGGTTATTTATCATGTATTGAGTTCCAGATCTATCCACTTTAAAATAAAGCTTGAGAAGTAATACATCTCAAATACTTGCCTTCATATTTTTTCACTAATTCCCTTGACATTCTTGATGAATTTTATTCTTCTAGATGTACTTTGTTATTATTTTTCTAGCTCTATTAAATAAAATTTAGGCAGTTGAATTGATATGATATTGAATAAGCAAATTAATTTAGGAAAAAATTTAATTTTATCACATTAGCTCAGCCAACCCACAAGCTATTTTTTCCAATCCTTTAAATCTTACTTTCATTGCAAAGTGTTGTTTCTGAAATCTAGACTATAACTGCAGAACTTAAGTTTATAAAATTTCTACTATCCTAGAAAGGCCTGAAAATGGGTTTCATTAGTCAAAGTTACCACAGCTATATAATTTTATGGAGGAAAGGAAAGAAGTAGGAAATAAGCATTTACATCTAGCACCTAGAATATTCCAGGTTCAGTATTAAGCACCTAATAATTATTATGTCATTTAATCCTCACAACTCTATAAGGTAGTGTTATTACCTACACTATAAAATTGAGGAAACTGAGGTAAATAGAGGTCACTGTTTTGAGGATAACATTAAAAGTAGCTTGCCAAGGTTCACACAGGTATTAAGTGTCTAAAGTGGTATTTAAACTTGGGTCCTTCTGATTCCAGACCTATCCACTCTACCACTTAATTACATTAAGTTTAATAAAACCCCCACCTCCAATTTAAGAGATATGTGATCACATCAACATGAGTATTTCCTCAATCAACATAAATTACAACTGTGAAGATTAAATTTAACTCTCCCCTAATTGTGAAAATGAAATTGATTAACTCTCCTTTGATTGTGAAGATTAAATTATAAACCCTGCCTATTTTTAGATTTAATCACCAAAGGAATAGATAACCCATTCACACTTGAGTGGGGGGAGGTCTGTGATCCAGGAATGCAATAGGGGGTGACAAATCAGAATCAACTGACTGCCTCCTGGGCAGTCCCAAGCAAGGCTTTAGACTATGATTTGTCCATGTAAAAAGTGGAGGAAGACACAGGAAGTGATGCAAAAGAAAATGTCTTTAAAAGGGAGTGACAGCTTGCTGAGTGGAGTTCTACTGGCAGTTCTTTCTTTCTTTGAAGTGGAAGCTGGTGGAGAATCTGCTGACTGGACCCAAGATATGATGAGTGAAAGACTAACTCTTCATACTGGATTTTCTGAAGAGACTAGCCTCAGGAGAGACTTCCCTGGGTCCTAGGCTTTGCTGAGGCCTAAGGACTAATTCTCCCTGCCCAGGTTGAGCCAGGGGCCGGGAGTAAATTACTTAGTGCTTAGGCTAGATATCTTACCCTAACCTCTCTCTTATTTTCTTACATCACTCTTTCTATATTTTGTAAATAAATCTCTTTGGAATTAATATAAATTCCTGGTGACCCTATATTTAAATATAATACAGTCCAACCTTAAAAATAAATAACTCCCTTTTTCCCCTTATACAACTCACCCATGCTTTTCATAATGTGAAATTCTTATCCATAGATCTTACACACAAACACACACACTCAAAAAAAAAGATCTGTGGAGGCTTTGCTTGAAGCTTTCCTCTAGGTCTTCACAAACTATATCCTTCTCTGTTTTGACATTTTTTGACTAGCTACACTATCCAAGTAGGAAAAAAAAATCTAAAAACAGGATATTAAAGTCTCATAGCCCTACCTTGGCTCCTCCCACTTCCCACTCTTTATGCCTTTCTCCCTCACCTCCCACACATGCATTTCTCATTTTCTTAATATGATTCAATTCACTCTTTGAACTGATTTCCTTCACGTGAGCTGTCTTTGCCTACTACAGTGAATAACTACTTCTTTTTCAGGAATTCAATCTGTCCTATGGGATAAAACAAAATCCATACCTATTCCTTCTAATTATATTTTTTATAATTAAACAGCAGCAATCTTGCCCAACCTTCCTATAGCATAGTCATTTTACACAGCAGCCCTCCTGAAATAGTATCATTTGAGTCTAAGGTACATTGCATATGAAGGAAATAATGAGTGTTAATCTAAATTACAATAATAAATGTTTTCTTCTTTAATCTTTTTTTTATAAGGTCAACCTTTGAAAAGAATAGAACAATAAATTATGCAACATAGTCACAAAATAGAATAGTGTTTCATATCCAAGATTCTGGTTAATAGTGTTATCAATTATTATCAATTATACATAAATTAGAGAATATCAAAGAATTAAAAAACTAAATAGTGCCTACAATATCTTTCTTCTGTCTATAAACTTTTATATATTGAACTTATATTCCATGAATAATTATTGATTATTTTTTCTTGGTATGTTCTCTTATTTCTGACATTCAATGGTGCTATATGACATTTTAATAAGACAGTTTAATATGGTATTGAGGAAATCACACTGAATGTTGAATCAGGAGATCAGAGTTCAAATTCTAGTCCAAGAAATTATTATCTGTGTGACCTTTAGGAAATCACTTTTGAACTTAATTTCTTAATTTTGAACTTAATTAATCTAGATTCTCTGAATCTACATTACTTCATATGTAAAAGGGAAATAATAATACTTATAGAACCCAACAAATGAGGCTATTGAGAGGCACAAATAAGATAATTATTCTAAAATGCTTTCTAGACTTTAGTGCCAATGATGATGTTGAGCATGAAGATTTTATAAATGAAAAATTATGAGCCATTAAAATTTGAAATCTATTTTTCTGCTCCAGTATCTTAATTCTTTTCTGTTCCTTTCCATTCATTTCTTTTTGATTCTGTTCCCTTTTCCTTCTCTTTTCATGCCTATGGTAGATGATGACCTAAAAAGCAGTCAAATAACAAGAACATTAGGGAACCTAAAAATATTTTACAAAAATCTAAAATGAATCTCTAATAATGAACATTTCACTACAAATTAATAAAAATAAGCTAATATCTAATCTTGTTTTCAGAAAGAAATTTGTATTTCTAAGTGATACATGTAATCATGGCATTGAATTTCTCAGATATATCAAATATTCTGAAAATTTATGAGACTAAATGGTGATATACAATGTCTCATGTTAATCATCCAAAGCTTTTATAAAGCTTATGGGAAAGTTAAAATTCTAAAGGGAAATTGCCTTGTGTATATGTGTCCTCCAAAGATGGGATTTAATGCTTCAGCTGATTATTTTGACCGTTCATAGACAAGGTAAATCATGAGAATGTAATACACTATCTGTGACATGGTACTAAAGTAATTCAATATAAATATCTCTGTTATAATTTTCAAGTCTTAGGTAGGAGTTGCTTATTTAATGGAGTGATTTAATCATTACTGTCAATATTATCCCCAAAATTTTGACTCATAAAGCCATAATTCATTTTTCATGTTTATTAATGTTTTGCCCAAAGTCTTGATTTACTGTTGAATTTTACCCAATGATATATATGTTATGGTGAAAGACTGTTAGAAGTCTGAATTAAACTTTGGAAAAAGAAAGTGCTTAAATATAGTATTAACCCAGTGCTTTTAGTAAATAAATATTAGAAAGTTCAATAAATAAATATAAATATTAGAATGCATGTCAAATTGCACCATGGTTTATAAATGTGCTTAAATATGGAGGAAGTTAATCAAAAGGAAGGAAATATGAACTTTCTTCAAAGAGCTGTCTTTTCTTATAAAGAACTTCTGCAATATAAGCCAACCAAAGAGAAGCAATCTAGTTATCTCATCAACTCTTTATATAAAGAGCATGTTATATTTGAAATATGTTGAAGATAACACTATTTCCTATTCAAAAGTACATTCAAATTATTGATATCCTCTATCATTGAGCATTTTACTCTTTCATTCTGCCACAAATTATACCTTGCCAAGTCCCAGCCTTAGATGATTACGACCATCCCTACCTTCAATCTTCTTACTTTCATGATAACAAAAGGAGCAGAAGAAAATTTTTAAAAAATACTATGGAAAGGGTATATAATATAAATTTTTGTTATATGACCTGTGATAAAGGATGAAAGGTTTATAAAAACTGTTGCAAAAATTGAGAGATGCAAACTGTAGAGAATGATTGACAGGAGCATATGATCAAGGGTCACATGGGAGCCTGAGGGATCTGGGAGAAGATTCTATCTGCCCAAAGGTCATCTCTTGAAGGATTTGAGATTTAGATTGGGAGAGGATTTTTTTCCTGTGACCAACAGAGGAAAGAGGTATTCTGGATCTGTTCTGCTAGCAATATCAGTGAGAAGATCTCTGGACCTACTTGGATATCTACCAACTTGAGATCCTGGTCCTATTTGGTTGGACTCCTGGTGTGAGACTTGGATATTGGGAAGTTAATGTTTAGCTTAGTAATAGAGTTTAGTTAGTTAGAGATAATTAGCTTTTGAATTAAGTATGTTTATTCCTAAACCCTTATTCCTTCCTACCCTTCCCAAACAATAAATCATAATTTATTTACATGTTTCCCTCTTGTTCTTTCCTCACCCCAAATCCTACCATAACAGACTTCAACTGATTTCTTTCTTCAGTAAGGGAATCTTTGTGTATTTCCTTAATTAATTCACTATCTTAGCCATGATAATAAATGTTCCAAACCTTTCATCGATCCTCAAAACTTCCATGGTATACCCTTCCCTCACCCTCTCAGTTGATGACTGACTAATATTTCAATATCATTTTAAATTATACTAATTGTCAAGAGTTTCTTCTTCATTCTCCCTCTCTCACATTATTCTGATGCCTTCTACCATTTCCTCTTTCTTCCTCACATGAAGAAATCTTTTTTCTTGCCAAGGAAATCTATGGTATCCCATTAATTATATTTTGTCTCAACTTCTCCAACAATTTGTCCTAGTTTGTCTCATTTTCTTACCAATATTCACTCTCTGTCTATGTTTTCCTACTACCTACAAACTGTCCCAGGGTTTCCCCATCCTTAAAAACCCTCATTTGGGGGTAGGTGGATGGCTCAGTGGATTGAGAGCCAGGCCTAGAGATGGGAAGTCCTAGGTTCAAATCTAGCTTCAGACACTTCTAGTTGTATGACCCTGGCCAAGTCACTTAGCCTCCATTACCTAGCCCTTACTGGTCTTATGCCTTGGAACCAAATAAATGGGTTCCAAGGCAGAAGGTAAGGGTGTATAAAAAAAAATTTTTTTTAAACCTCATTTAACATCAATACCCCTGCTGGCTAATATACAATATCTCTCCTCCCTTTCATGGTTAAATTCCTTGAGAAAACCATCAACAATTGATGTCTCCACTTCTGTCCCCTTGCTTTCTTTTAAAACCTCTGCAGTAGGATCCTGTTCTCACAATTCACTTGAAACTACTCTCACCAAAGTTAACAATGATTTAATCACAGAAGGTGAGTTTGTGGCTATAACCCTTTTCCTCCTGACTTCCATCCTTGGCAGTATTCTATCTTAAGAAGTCTAGGACTGCATATTTACAGAGTAAAAGTCGTCATATTACAAGAAAATAACAACTCTTTTGCTTGCCTATTGCATTTGCACTTTAAGGACAGATCAAGTCACTCAAATTGTGAACCTGACTTACTTTTTAACTGAAACTAAAATCATCCCAGGGAGTGTGGAGAGACATAACTCATTTTTAATTGCTCACTACAATGACAAGTTCTGTAATCCCCAAACCTCCAGGTAATTTTGCATTTTGATAATGATAATGATGGATTAATAAAGTTAGATATCACCTGGAGTGTAACGCAATCAGAATAATAGAAAACTATGTAAGATGAAATAGGAGAGCTAGGGACTTTTGAAAACAGAATAATTAAAATTTTCCATCTTTAACAGACTTTGAATTTTCTGTTACTATCTTGATATTTTATGACACATAATTTATGATATAGTGGAAACAGCAGAAAGCCACTTGAAATTCATTACTCTAATTTTAAGTTTTATAAAAATGCTAGAAACTGATAAGGAAGTAGCATAATGGAATAGAAAGAACAACTCTGAAGCTGGGGACATGGGTTCAAGTCCAACCTCTGACATGTACTAGTTGTCTTATCACATTAAGCTATGTAAATGTGTACAAGGCACTTAACCTCAGCTCACCAAGCAACTCTGTGACCATGAATTACAGACACACTGTAAGTGTAAGTGTAGTAGGTGAGTGCAGTGTAAGAAGGAAGAAATTGTCTCTCAGAACTTCCCCACACTGATGAAATCATGTTTTAATGCTTAAAAATAAATATGTAAATATTAATATCAAAGAAGATATGACCATAAAAAACATTATATTTAACAAAGCAGCTAGGTAGCATGATGAATGGAGCAATGGGTGTGGAGTCAATTTGAGTTTGAATCTGGCTTCATATACTTTCTAGTTGGGTGACTGGGAAGATCATTTGACCTGTGACTGCCTCAATTTCCTTATCTGTAAGATATTAGCTCCAATTTCCCAGAATTATTAAGAATATTAAATGAAATAATATTTGTAAAGACTTCACAAACCCTAAAGTGCTATATAAGTGCTAGCTATAATTATTAATAAAATGTCTCATAAGAATAAGGAAGGAGACATTAGTATTAAAAACAAGCATGATTTAATGTTTTCAAAATACAAAACATTATCACATTTTGGTCCCACAACAGTTCTAATGAAGTAGACACAAGAAGTATATAGGACTGTATTAAGTAAACTCCAAGTGTGGGAATCCCCTACATTACTTACATCAGCAACTTTTCCATAAATTGGTGTCTTAAGTGTTTAGAGCAATGAGAGATTAAGTGATTTGTTCAAGGTAACACAATAGGTAGTATATCAGAAGAATAACTTCATCCTATGTCTTCCTAACATCAATGCTAGCTTGCTATCCCCTGTCCATTCAGTCTCTCATTAGATATGTGGTATCACCCTCATTTTACAGATGGGAAAGCTAGAGGTCAAAGGTAAAGCAACTCATCTATGGTCAAATAACCTATAAAGGTAGTGGCAGGAGGATTTGAACCCCAATCTTCCTATCTAAATCCAAATCCACCATTCTCCCTACTACATCATCCTGCATTTAGATCTATCGATTTCCAATAAATGCTAAAGTGAAATTTTTAAATGTCATGTGAATAAAAATGGTCCTCTTCATAAATAATATATTTTCATAAGGACTCAGTTGAAAATATTTTCTGTGCACACACATTTGCTTTCCAGTTTGTTTGCTGTAGAATATGGCCTAACAATTCTTTTGTTCATCAAAACCCTACATTTTCTATTTGCACAGGTTTTATTCTAGAAATTTTATATTATGACAGCCACATCCACTTGTAACATTTTTGACCTTTATATAGACATAAATAAATGACAGGAATTTAAGTAGCAGGTATACAGCATATATATCAGCTGAATGACAAGAATTCTTTTTGTGATTTATGGAACTTTTCATGACTTATTAATTAGATCCTTAACTTATAAATCACAAGTATGGCTTATAAATTTTGATGTGACCTACAAATCAGTGCAAAGGTGTCACTTTGCCAATTCATAAATAAACTGTATAAATGGCAAACACTGATAAACTATCTAACTAAACCTGAAAATGTATACTTTCAACAGTTCTGACACTGTACAATAAAGTAGAATACTTTAAATTAATCATCATGTGCTTTACCTTCTTATATATTTACTTATACTTTAATGCTGTGTTAAACTAATTGCTTGGAATGGAAATAATTAATATTGTTATGCAAACAAAGGATAGAAAGTTGAATTCCTTAAAATTAGGTTAAGATAATTTTCAAAATATTCTATCAACCAACAAATTCTCTGATCTCTACAAGATACCTAACTGGAGTAAACTGTGTTTTTGTTTTTTAACAGATTTGCTTATAAAATTGGTATTAATAACCTTATCCAGAAAAAAGTCAACATAAATAAAATAACATTTATTTGGTAAAAGAAGTATAGGAATGAAAGATTTTATACAAGGAGGAAAAGATTTTTTAAACACTTAAGGATGTCACACATATGGAAACCTGCCCTTGTGTTTTAAAATGAAATGTTAAATTCATAAGAATGATAGCTGCATACTAAGTTGGGAAGAGTCTTTTGAATAACCACTCATCAATGCCAACCTATCAATAGTGTCCCAGAGGTTTATGTTAGGTGGGCAATTATCAAAACTGTGTCTGGTGAATTAGAGGGTAATATGATGAATTTGTTTACTGATTTGGCAAATAGGAAAATTTGGTATTGCATAAAAACAATTAAAATAATCCCCAAATAAAAATTTTAAAAATTATTTATTGCTAATAAAAATCACAACAGTCAACAGACTCAAAGGCATGTTAGTAAGCTTGGGGATGGACAAGTAGTCAAACACAAAATGGCTATTCAGGGTCACTTTAAGTCCTCAGATTAAGCACTGGCCAGTCATATTTCAGTTTTTATGCCCTTCCAGTATTAGGTTCCATATGTATTTTAAATATTGTAGAGAAAATGGCATATAGACATCAACAAAGATGAATAAAAGGATTAATGAATAAAAATCATAGGACTTGAGAAAAATGGTAAAATGCATGTTTCCTAGAAAATGTAGTGTTATACCATAAATAGTGACCAATTACTTCCTCATCTGACAGGAAAAGTGACTAAAGGGAAATGGGTTTACATAATCTTAAAAGAGATATTATACTAAAGAAAGTTGTATAAGTTATTTTGAATTGAACTTATCAGAAGTTTAGGGGTTGTTCTTGTTCTACTTCCATCCCAGTGTTATTGTGAGGAAAGAACTTTATGAAACCAAATTCCATGGATTTTTGCATTATCACTATTTTTACTCCACATTTTAATGATTTTAGATGTTAATATAGTTCAATTGTTAAAGCTGAATGGCTAAAGTTGAAGAAAGAGGAATAGTATCTATTCTGTCTAAAATCTGTAATATTCTCTTTTTTATAGACAAATATGAACTTTGACCACTTAGAATTCATTATATATTTGCTTACATATATATATAATTTTAATAAATCATTTTTCATTGCTCTTTTTTAAAAAATCAGTATAAGGTAAACCGTATAGTCCCTAAATTTAGAGTTAATTTTTAGCTTAATAAAGATCTTAAGTACTGTATTCCTTGCTACTGTACTTCCAAGGTTATTCTACTAATATATAAGTATTTATAAAACATTTACCATCTGCGGGGCACTGTGCTACCAAACTTGATTATTTAAATTTCATATTTATCACACTAGTTTTGACATTTTCCCTTCAGTACATTTTAAAAAATTTAGGAAAGGCTGAAAAAATGTCTTTTTAGTGAGAGTAAAATCACAATTACATTCCCCACTGCTTGTCAATATTAATGAATAATTTCCGTATTGCTGTCAGATGTAGTTCTATTAAATAGATACATAAATAAACAAAAGGGAAAATAAATAACATTCACTTAGCAAGGATTATTAGAACATGATTTTAATGTATTTTTAGCCTGATTTTAGACAAAGAATGGTACTGTAGTTAGTGTGTTTGATTTGGAATAAGGAAAACCTGAATTCAATTTCTACTTCAAAAATATTACTGGGTGTATACCTCTTGGCCAAGATGTTTACTTTCCCTGACTCAATTTCCTGATTGGTAAAATGAAGCATTTAATTCATAAGGTTATTATGAGCATTAAATGATATAATTTCACAAAGTGCTTTGCAAACCTTAGAGAACCATTTAAATATATTGCCATCATTTTTAGTATTTTAAAAATCATAATTTAACCTTGAAGTAAATAATTATTACCTATTACTGAAAGAGATATCCTATGACCCTCTTTTATACTCTGGCATACCTTAATCTATTTTACTTGTGATATTGAGAAACTAAAGTAGCAGAACAAAATACTGAGAGACCAAGGGCTTCAGGATGCAGGGTTGCAGCCTCAAAGAGAAACAGAATCTACAAAAGATTTATGGAGGAAATGCCTTTAGATGCTCAGGACTGACAACAAGACTTTGAAAATGATAATGATGATAATCATTTAAGTGTACATATGTGTATCTGTGCACATTATAAGTATGTTAACCTTTGACATAAACACAGCAGCTTTACTTTCATATAGTTATAATTTAACAAAACTTGTAAAACAGATTTTTTTTTATTAGCTAAAAGAATAGATGTTTGGAACATGAGGTGAGGAGACTTTTGAATCAGTTATTTCTTACCTTGATAAGCAAGTTTGAATCCTTGCCTGTTTTGAGAATGATCACTATAAAAATGGATCAACGTTTCATGTGTTGTGCTTAGCAAGGCAGATGGGATATCAGTTCCACTAAACTGGCCAATCATAGGACTGGTATGAAAAGGTCCATTTTGTATTTCAAGATAGTCATGATTAGCTTCAGTAGAAAAATTCATAAATTGAATATGTGCACCTGTAAAAAAGAGAATGTAAAATCAGTAAATATAATATAAAACATAAAAATGTTTAGTCTCTAAAATATGCACCAGGAAACTGCCAACCACCTATATGCTTCATATATTTATGTTCTTATGCAAAAATAAATATATACATATGTGTATAAAAACCTTACACATTTGCAGATAGAAATGGCTGAAAGTTAGTGAATACATTGTCGGAAAAACAGAAATCCTTAAAGACCATTCAAATGCTACTAAAATCAATGCATTATTAGTTATGCAAATGTTTTAGTTACCTCAATTTGCATTAAACATTACAAATAAAAATAATGTTTTTATTTTTCAGGCTTTCAGAAGTTCACAAGCTAAAAGGCAAAATCATTTGAAAATCTTTCCTTGGTTATAACATTCAGTCAACTATATTAGAACAGTTCAGCAACATACAAAAGAAATTCCAATGCGTTTAGTGTTTCTGACTGTCTGCATGAAGTGTTCTGTGCTAACCTGAAATTGTATAATTTCACATTAAATTTCCAAATTCTTTAATTTTCTGAAGCTTAAGACTCAGATTAGATCAACTGACAAAGGACTAAATTGAAAAATAGCTTTTTCTCCCATACATAATTCCTTTTGAAGATTAGAGACTTAATTTTATTCTTTTAGACTTGTTACACCTGTCAAATAATAGAAGTTGAGTGGAACAGACAATATGTTTGCAGTTCTCATTATATTTCATAAGCTTGTTGACTACTGACTATATCGAGAAATATTCAGTTAAAGCATTCTGAGTAGAAACCTAGATTTCACACACACACAAAAAAAAGCTTAATGGAAGGAGAAGCAAGAAGTCCTATTTGAAAAGTTTAATTGGAAGAAAAATAAATAAAAGAAAAATGTTCATTGGAATATAAGTGACTGGTAAAGAAAACACACAGACACAGTAGGACAAATGATGGATGCATGTGGAACAGTAGCAGCTCACTCAGGAATGTAACATAGAATTGAAAAGCATGCCTGTTACAAACAAAAAAGAAAGGTAGGCTTTGAAAACTGACTTGCAACTTAAAATCAATGTAACTGGGAAGTCACTGTTGTTATCTGAATCTTAGTTGCTATATTGATAGCATTAGACTAATTTATTTCCTCATCTAAAATATTACAATTCCTAACAGTTGATATTACTATACCACATTAAGAAAACTGAGAGTTATAAATTTAAACAACTTCCTCATAGTTACATAGCCATTAATTATCAGACTGAAGATTTGAACCCTAGTTTCCAGACAAGTTCATAGTTTTTTTTTTCCTATTGTACATCATTACTTTTTAAAATTTGTCACAAGAACAATGAATTAGGAGCAGATTATCTGTATAGAAATACTTTTTTCACATTAAAATTTAATTAAAAAAAACAATTATAGGACAAGATAAAAAGATGGAGAAAATTTTTCTTTAGTGTCCAATGGCTCAGGATGAAGCCAAAGAAAAGAAAAGGGAAGGGGAAAATCTCTTAGCAATTCTAATCATCATTATCATAATAAAGAAAAACATTATTATTTGTTTATAGTACAATTTAAGAGTTTTTTCTTCTTCCTTGGAACCAAAAATATGGAGAAAAATCAATTATTACTTTGAATTTACTTATACTTCATAAATTTAATACATTTTAATGGACAAATGAGTCCTCAATCAAATAGTAAGAGCACTCTGCCTCAACTTTCAGAATTTTCAGTTGGTCATTATGAAAGAGAATTCAAATTCTATGTTTATTTTTAATCAATCAGCAACATTTAATTTAATCAATCAGGAATTTAAAGTACCCCTACTTAACAAGTCACTAAGTAAGAGAGTTCACAAATTACTTACTAGAGAAAGCTCACACCTCCAAAGGCCACAAGCACTGCCCCACCCTGGGCAGTACTAGGCAAATTGAAAGGCTGTGAAGAGGGGGAGAGACAGGAAGTGACTTGGGAAAAAAAGGGGGGGGGTAAAAAAGGAGAGATGGAACATCGTCTGGGTCTTTTTCCTAGATTCATTCTGCATTGATGAGCTGAGCTGAAAGGGAGATTCTTGGAGGCAGTCACCTTTTTCTGGACTCAAGCTTTCTGTGCTAGAAAGGCTTGCTGGGTGAGTGGCTGCAGCTTGCATTGGTGGAATCCTTGCTGAAGGACTCCTGGCTTAAGAGACTACTACAACTCCCACATGGAGAGCGGGACTTGAGGGAGCCCTTCCTGGATGGTGAACTGGACTTCTTAGGACAGCTATTATAGAGTAGCTAGCTAGGCAATATTTCCTATTTTTCCCTACATCTCTTTTTTTTACTATATCTCTATTAAACTAAATTGTTAAGAGCTAATAATAGGCTCTAACTTAAGAGGTTTGGTTTTTTTTTGTATAAACGGTGATAACAATTCAATTATTTTAATTCTTTTATTTAGTCAAACCCATTCTAAATCTTATATTTATAAAATATTACATGCAAGACAACATGTATGTGTGTGCATAAATACATATATATTTGTATCTGCATTAAATTTTTATCTTTGTTCTTATATGTGTGCATATTATATATGTGTGTGTATATGTATATATACACACAAATTTATTTAACTGTGCATTGGGATATATGTGTGTATGTGTTTTTCTCTTTTGGAACAAATCTTTATAATTTTGTTCAATTTTATTCAATTCAATTTAGTTTAATGTTCTATAGACTACCTTTTAGAATGTGTATGGGAATTGAAGTCTATTTGTGTCAAAACATGCTCTTTGCCCAAAATAAAAGGCAACTTTCAGTAACAGGCAAATTTTTTCTCAATTTCAACATGTTTGTCAGCCTCAGAAAAAATAATTATGACAATATTAAAAAAGACAGTAATAGAAGCTCTCTTGGATTCCTAACTTTTCAGCACTGCACATGATAGAAAAATGAGACAACCAATTACAACAGTAGATATCAAATCCCTCCAAAACCCCTCTCACCCACTTCCATCTTTTGCTTAATTGAAAAAGCATTTTTTTCCTAATGTTTTGTGTTTTTATGGTAGCATAACCCATCCCATATCACTGAGAAAATTTTGTCAGTAACAAGTGCCCAGGTTGAAATAATCAAATTCAATTTGGAGTAACCACCACTAAATGACTTTCTAAAATCTGTAGTCAGCTGAGCAACTTAAATACACTTAGTGATTCTTCCTTATCCCAGTGTGAGCAACAGCCAGATCTGTTGTTAGACTGAATGACAGTGAAAACATCCTATCCAGGATAGGATGGTGAAGATCCAGTGTTCAGAGTCAGAATGGGAGAGAAATTTCAAAGAAAAGAAAGGAAACAGCACTTATTAAATGCCTACTATGTACCTGGAACTGTCAAGTGCTTCATAATAATATCAGTTATGATGATCAAAATAACCCCAGGAAGTAGGTCACGTTATAATCTTCATACCACAGTTAAGGAAACTGAGACAAAGAGAGGTTAAGTGACTTGCTCAAGGTTATATAGCTAAGTAAGTGTCTGAGGCCAAGGCCAGATTAAACTCAGGTCTTCCTGACTCTAGGTCCAGTACTGCAACCAATGCACAGAATACAGAAAAGACTTTATAAGAGATAGAAAGCTTTAAAAATATTTCTGAATGTGAATAAGCACTGGAATGGCCTGGTGCATAATGGTATAAAGAGAACTAACTTTTGAGTTATAAAGCCTGTATTAAAATACTAGTTCTAGTTTTCTGTAACCTTAGATAGGGAAATTTAAGAACAAGATCCCTAACATTTAGATCTTTTCAAAGAAGAATTTGGGCTACCTCTAAGTGATGTACTTCCCCTCCTTGGAGTTCTATAAATAAGAATTTTCTTTATTTGCAGAGCCTGGATGATCACTGGCTAGAGATATCATAAAAGGAATTCCTTTTATTTGTCAGTTGATTAAAATTGCCAATGAAGTCTCTTCTAACTATATATTTTTTGTGATTCTGTAACATTTCCTCAGTCTCAAGTTTCTTTATATATAAAATAAGGATGTTGAATTAGATTATCTTTGTGGTTCCTTTCAGTTGTAATACTTTATTTCTTCAGAGGTTTATTCTAAAAATCTCCTACCATTGACTTATTTTTCCTTCTTCAAAAATGGAAACATGACAGGACAAAATGTATAAACTTGGTGCTAATTTGCAGCAGCAACTAGAATGTCAAACTGTACAATTAGCATATTCAGACCATTTTCTCTCACCTTCTGAATAAAAACAACATTTGGCAAAAATGCTTTAAAATGCAACAGTAAGCCAGAGCTCATTCTGAGTAAGTGTAAATGCAGTCTTAGCAAGATATAACGTACTCAGATTCAGGGGGAATGAAAATATTCAGGTCAAGTCTTAGAAATATAAGAAATAGTCAAAATATCTATTGCTTAATTTCCCCTACACTGGAAATTGAAAACAAATCATAGTCGTTGACTGTCAGTTGCCAAGATGGCCCAGTAAAAAATTCTTGTAGCTTGCCAACCATCCTCCAAATGACCACAGAAAAATCAAAGATCCTTAAAACAAATTCTGATGTGGGAAAACCAACAGAAGAAGGCGTAAAGTAGTCAAGTGGAGAGAGCAAGGAGGAAGGAGGACTCATCTCACTGGAGAATGAGGAGGAGTACTAAACAAACCTCTGTGGAATTCAAGTGTAACACAGAGCAAGTGTCAGGGAAAAAGAGCAGAGATGTCTTGCTCTAGCCTCGGGAGGGAAAGAATGCAAACCATTGCAAAACTTAAAAGGTAGCAGAGGGAAGAAAGCAGACTGGCATAGTCCAGTCAGATCAGAGGCCAGGTGTGACCCAGGACAGGCAGCAGCTGGAGGAACTCTTCCCAACAAGGTTTAGCCTCAGTGGGATTGGGCAGAATCCAATTCAACCTGCTGAACTAAATAGTTGCAAACCTCCACAAAGCAGGCCAACCAGGCCTCTTCTACAAAGTGCTCAATCTGGAACTGACAGATGAATACACAGACACAATACAAGTATGGGATACTACTCCCTCCACCCCAAGAAGACAGCTAATCTTCAGCATGTAGACAATATCAAGGGGGGGGGGGAATAACCCCCAAATGAGCAAAAGGCAGAGACAAAGCTGAAATTAGAAAACTAGTTCAACAAGAGAGATGACCAAAATGCAACCTCAAAAGATGATAACAATACAAAAATGAAAATACATGAACCCTTAAAGGAAAATGAAAGAATATATTTACAAAATACAATAAAGATATTTTCAATCAAAGGGAGAGATCCATGCACAAATAACTAGATTATAATGCAAAATACCAGGATCTTGTTTTTCTTGTATCTTGTTAACCTCACTCTTACCACAGTACCAGGCACAATAAGTATTCAATAAATAGTTCTTGTTTGAAAGCACCAAGGATAGATCCAGACAGTATTATTAAAAATGAGGTTAGGAAGAAATCCTTTCAGCCAGTAAGAATGAGGAATATCATTAAGACAGACACTTTAGTCAAGCCTTTCTGTTTTTCAGTATGAAGTATTCTTTTTGAAGTCTTTTATACCACTTCTTTTGAAGAAGTTATTGTTGAAACTGAGCTGCAACCTAGTACACAGTCTTTTTTTTTGTTATTCTTTTTTTAATTTTCAACTGTCTTTCTAATATTTGTTTCAACTCCACCTCTGATTCTCCAAACTTTTTTTTTTCTCTCATCAGTTTATTCAACATGGAAGATCATTTCACCCCATTATTCTTCTTAACTTGGAAGAAGTTTCTACCTCAACTGCTCTCTTACACTGGAAGCTCTCTCCTTCCCTGTGACCTCTGTCTCTGATTGGTTAATTTTCTGCCAAAACTCCATTTTAAAGAAATTGAGATGTGTTTCTAATATGTTGGATTATTTCTATTTCTGGGTTTTGAATTGAGGCTAAGACTTATCCCTCAAATCTCCTACCTCCTTCCTCTGTTCCTAGAGAATTCAAGGAATGCTCCTACCCTTGAGGATCTGCCATTGTAAGGTAATAAAAATTGAGACTATGTGTTCTCTTGCCTGATAAATAAAAAACAGATTAGGACAGGTTTGTCTGAGAGCAGCAAGAAAGAGTCCTTGAACCTTGCATTGAAAAGTGTTGAACAAAATTAGTCATTACTGGACAGAATCTGATTTCTTCTTTTGGATAGTGGAACCTAGGAGCAGGCATATGATTTTCTATTATCAATACAGGATTTGGGGAGAGAATGATGGGCCACTTCATTGGTTATTTACCAGATAAAAATATCTTGGAATATCTAGGGAAGAGCTGAATTATAGACTTCCAAAATTGTATTTAGTGACCTGCAAGGCTGAATTTCTTTGTCTTTGATCACCAAAAGATTACTAACCAAATTAATTGTTGATTATTGATAACCTGATCAATAAACTGATTTTCTTATCCAGAACCTCATCTCTTAGAATTTTTAATCATCACAAAAGTGAATAGGCCAGCCATGTTCACTGTTTCATTCTTTGTTCCTAATTATCCAGCATTCTTTCTTCACCATGATGAAGCCATCTTCTCACCATGGAAGATGATTATACTCAGGAGCCATTCAGCATAGAAGTCCACTCTGCTCAGTAGTCTTCTCATCATGGAAGATGCCTCATTCCCCCAGATCCCTTCCTTAGATTGGTTACTTCTCAAAAGCTCCATTTTAAGTGTCCAGGACAACCATGTTCCCAAGCTTTGAGAAGAGCTTGGTACTCTATCTTCCAACCCACAAAAGAGAACAAAAAGGAAGCTGAAGGAGGTAGAGTTCATTAAAACTAGAGTTACAAATTAGGGTGAGTTTAGAAGTGATGAGCTTACTTGGGAGGGGCATCTTGAAATGGAAACCCGGCAAGGCACAAGTGCAAAGGCTCTCCTGATCCACTTCTTCTCTAGTCAGACATTCACTGACTCGTAAACATTATGATTATTTGTATGTACTTTGAATATACTTATATATTTATTTTTGTCTTCCACTATAGAATATGAGTTCATTGAGGTAAAAAATTGCTTAACTTTTCTATTTGTATCTCGAGTGTGTCACCTTTTATCTGTGAATTTTAGATTTACTCCACCCTGCTTAGTCTTTAGAATTCTAGTAACCAAGAATGTATACACCCCCACTTAAGGATTATCTGTAGGGGAGGATGGTCTGTGACCTGCATGTGCTAGCAAGTGACAAATCAGAAAAAATTGATCCCTGAGCTGTCCTAAGCCAAGCGTAAGCCACCATTGGTACATGTGAGACACAGGAAGTGATGTAAAGAACTGTCTATTTTGCATCACTTCCTCTCTCTGTCTCTCTCTTGGAGAGGTTGGGTTCTCTCTGCGGCATTGGGAGATTACTTGACGTTGGGAGCTCTGGGCAGTGTTTTGGCATGCTTGTGGTTTTTGGTTCTGTGGCATGGTTTAGGTGAGGCGTCTTCCCTGAGCGACAACCACTAATATAATATATTCAGTCAAAAACCCTAATTTTAGCCCTAACATATCTTACACATATTATGTACAATAAAGTGTTTGCTGTTGATTGTTGACTATTTGCCAGGTGTATTTTAAAGGTATGAGACTGGATTTCATTGTCTCTAAAGTATCTTCTAAATATGAGATTATGTGATTCTAAATTCCTTAATTGTATAAATGGGAAAATTGATGACAAAGATGAGACATGATTTACCTATAGTCAAATAGTCTATTATTGACAACTGGGCCTTAAATTTCAATTTAGTGATTCCTGTGCTCTTTTTATTGCCCCCAAATTAATTTTTTAATCTTTGTTGTCATTAAAATTGTTTCCTTCCAAACATGTTTTATTGAATTACCTGCCAAGAAAGGAAAGAGAAAAAAACATCTCTAATAAAGTTACTATCCTCATATTCAACATGTTACTGCAATTACTAAATTTTAACCTTTGCAATTAACTGAGAATAATAATAGCTAGAATTTATTTACCATTCAATGTTTGCATAGCATTGTATAAGTTAATTCATTAGATACTCACAACAATCCTATAAAGTAGGTGCTTTTATTATTCCCATTTTACTGATGAGGAAACTGAGAAGACATAGGTTGAAGGGTCCACACAGCTGTAAAGTTCTAAGGCAGGATTTAATCACAGATCTTCCTGATGCAAAGTTGATATTTGTAGGACAATTTTGTGAAGGACTGATCAGTGTTTTTCAGTATGTAATATCTTCTTCTTGGATCACAGACTTGGAGCTTAAAAAAAAAACCTTAGGAAATCTGCATCTCTTTATTACTACATTGTTGATGCCTAATGATGTGTCTGGATGAGTTAAATTTTTATTTCAATCCTGTGGCTTCCAATGAATTTCTACTGATTTTAAATTTTGTATATATATATTTAATTTCTTAATATTTATAGGGATGAGAAAAAAATTACTTTTTTGAATTCCTGTAATAGAAATGGCCTCTATTTTCTTGTTCTATAACCTTTAAATTTTCTTTTTATGTTTTTCCCTCTCATTTTTGTCTTCATTGCTTATAAAACACATATTTTTTCTAGTTGAGCAATTTGCTAGACTTGTGATTTTTCTTTCTTTATTACCCACACTACTGTATTCTTTAGCAAAATAATTCCCTTTTTGTAAATTAACTATTTAGAAATTTATTTACAAAAATATAAACAGAATTATTTTAAATTATCCCTAAGATCTGCAATTGTGTTCATCTCCTTCCAAATTTGATCTTGTTTTATTTTTATGTGTCAATTTTATCTTTAATTTCCTCAATATATTTTGTCTATTTCCTTTTGCAAATTCAGGGGATTATATCTTTCTTTTTGATGTTATTGATGGGACTATTTCACTATATGATTCTTCTAGCATTGTTGCTTCTGGTTCTTTTATCTCATAATATATTGTTGTTCTGTACTTGGCCTTTTTGATGCTTGTTAAATTTCTTTGAATCATTTACTTTTTTTTCTTATGAGGATTTCTGATAGTTTTAAAGTTTCTTTGGAATATCTGTACTGCCTTTTTTCAGGGGAGATATTGAAGAAGAGGTTCCCCTATGAACCTTCATTCTACTACCCACTGAACTTCAGATGTTATTTCTCATTCTAAATACATAAAAAAAAATATCCTTGGCTTTAACAATGTGTTCTTACAGATATAGGTTTAAATGGGGGGGAAATTCATGCAAACTGTATATGTGCTCTTTTACCTTTTAGGTTTTAATTATCAATTTAAAAATATATCTAATATAGGGAAAAGGACTAAGGGAAATACCTAAAAGACTTAGATGAAAATTTCTACATTTAAGATGATGTACTTTGTCATGCTATTGTGATTGCTAAATTAAAGTCAGAAATATGTCTTCTATTAGTATTGACAGAATTCTTCAGCATTGTCCTATCTTCAGACTGTTCTTGATATTTGAAGGCATTAGTATATTGACAAATAATGATAACAATGGCAAGTAATTGTTTACACAATAAAATCCTTATCCCGAATAAATCTTCTGTGTAACACAGAGAACATGTAGACCAAAATATACAAAGTTCAAAGAAAGGTTTAGAAAAGTGCATGAATAACAAATAACAAATCAATACTAAATAATTAGGTTAATTTCATGGATATTTAGAGTTATAAACTTTGATATTTCAATTAATGAAATTATATGCTAGCAGCACCACTTATATAACACAATGTTCTACAGCATACATTCAAATTCCTAAATTCAAATTCATACCTTTAAAAAAATATTCTTGCAACCTAAAATTATAAAAGAATAAAAGGAAATAAAACTTGAAACATTTCCTAGAGTAATAATTCACATTTATGTTTTCCATGAAACTCCAGGCAGTCTCCAAGTTATTTCATGTACTATTGAGAAATTATAGCATTATTAAAGTAGTAACTAGTTAAATTCAAAGTGGATTAATTTTAAAAGATAATTAATACAACATAAACTTGGGGAGATATTTGATTTTAATAAAATTTGACAATCAATGAAATGGAATAATAGTTCTAGAATTTCTAGTTATTTCTGAGAATAATATAGTGAAGTGTCCTTGAACATGCTACTTGAAAGTAAGAAAGAAAAAAAAGAAATGTTGATGGGTTATAAGGTTCATGACTGAATAATATCAAAGATAACTTGCATGAATCTAAAACTAACGAAATTTCCTGTGAAAAATCAATTTTTTTTTTCCTGTGAAAAATCAAATACTTGATACTGTGACTGTGAATTTTATGCACTATCTAAAAATAATCATGATCTTTTGATCACATTTTTTAAATAACTATTTTCAACTGTCAGTAAAGGATATTTAAAAAAATCACTATCCCTTTAAGTTATTGAAAAAACCCAATTTGTTCTTTGATAACTAAATTATAATGTATATTCTTTATATTTTACATGATTTTGCATATGTAATCAATATCATATTGCTTGGCTTTTCAAGGGTTGGAGGAGAATAAGAAGGAGGGACAGAATTTGTAGCTTAATTTTTTTAAATGACAAAATATTTTTAACATGAATTTGGAAATAATGAAATAAATAAAACATTTTAAAAAGGATTATTATATTTGACTCCTATAACAACATTCAAATAATTAAATTGCTTTTAAAATTTCTGAGTTGTACTTATTTTTTCAAATATGCATTTTCTGAATATTTAATAGAGAGCATGTCAAATTTTCATTTTCATTTTTATTTTAAAAATAACATAATTTAAGTCAAAGTTTAAGATATATTTTTATTCCTGTTTACTACTATAGAATTTGGAAGTTTAAAAATGGAATTCTTTCCTATTAAAAAAATACTTTTACTTACCATAACCAATAGGCAATGAGATCTTCCAGGTGCAATCTAAATTGTTGGGGTAAGCTCCAGGAAAACCTGGACTCAAGATCACTCCAGTCATGCTGTTAAGTGTTCCACCACACTTTGCTGTTAAACAGACAATGATATTCAGTTTTATGGATTATTTGTACATTACTTTTTTGAAGAATGCTTGAAAGCATTGTGACATTAAATACAAATAAGCATTAAAATGTAAGTTTTGGTTGTTAAATAGTAGAGTTGAAATTTCAATTCATCTGGATTTTGGAATTCAGAGACTTAATGTTTTTGATATTTCACAACTACCTCACTCTATGTCTTCATCAGCTCAAGTTTGAGAATTATCATGAAATTCATATCCAAGTTTGTGCGTGACCAGAAAAAGAAGTAGTCTAATCATATATCATAAATTAGAGATAAAAATGAATAATCCAATTACTCTCAACAGCTTCCATGAAATATAAAAAGAATCAGTGGAAAGCTAGATCAAGTATTGGTTAGAAACTCTAAAGAAACCTTTAACAGTAAGATATGCACAAGATATCCATGATAAGAAACTGTATTTACAATCTATTTAGACTAAAATCAAGCAATAAACATCTGTTAAATGCTTACTCTGTTCAAATTGGATTCAGCATTTGATATCCAAAGGAAAAAATAAAACAATTTGTTCCCTCAAGGAGTTTATATTCTATTGATAAAGACAATATATACACATATATGTACATTAAAATATATACAAAATAAGCACAAAATAATTACTTTAGAAGTGGCGGAGTTAGGAGCTAAAAGTGTATAGAAGGTAGCAAACTAGAGATTCTAAGTAGCAGAGGTAAGTAAAAAAGTTGTGTATTCTGGTCAAGGGCAAAAGCCTATGCAAAAACAGAAGAAATGGGGGGGCAGCTGGGTAGCTGAGTGGATTGAGAGCTAGCCCTAGAGACGGGAGGTCCTAGGTTTAAATCTGGCCTCAGACACTTCCCAGCTGTGTGACCCTGGGCAAGTCACTTGACCCCTATTGCCTAGCCCTTACCACTCTTCTGCCTTGGAGCCAATACACAGTATTGACTCCAAGACGGAAGGTAAGGGTTTAAAAAAAAACAAAACAGAAGAAATGACATATGATTTCCACTGAAGGAAGATGAATCACCACGGATTGGATTACAGTTTCTCTTAACACCACTGGAATTCAGGTAGTCATGAGAAAGGTGATGATATATGAATTTCTCTCTTAAGAGAGTGTTTTGGATAGTAGACTGGAACAAGTGTCATTCTCTGCTCTTCACTTATTTGCTTGTGTTTTTAGAACCACACAAAGTGACTGATAAAACAATAAATGAATAGAAGGACATGTATATACAAATAAATGTAGTCCATCTCAGAGAAGATACCAAGAAGTTGTAAACATTAGAAGAATAAGTCCATACATCAACATCATTTTGAATCCTTTATTTTGGAATTTCCTTCAGAGTCTGCAGGATGATCATTGAAGTATCTTCAATAATGATAAAATTTCATCTTCTGAAATAGGGTCTAATTTCTGAAATTAGCTAAAAGTCTCATTTTTAGATCATATCTGGTTATATAGCCTCAACAAAGTTGGGTAGCATCTTTTTAAAAATTCTTATAAAGGCAGAGACTAAGTTTCTTGTGTTATTCATAAAATGTCTCTAAAGAGAGGCTGTTGTGAGCTGCAGCAATATGATAATATCACTAACAACAAGCTTGTATTTGCATAGTGCTTTAAGTTTTGCATAATAGAAATAAGCATATAATTTTCCAAAATGACTACAATGAAAATTAAAACATTCATTTTAAAATCTATTTTCTACTATAGAAGGTCCTGGGGTCAGGAATTTTCATTTTTATCTTTGTATTTCCAGGGCATAGCACAATGTCTGGCATGTGGAAGCCACTTAATAATTTAGTGCTGATTGATATAAAAAATGCTCTGTACAAGGCAATCTGCTAGCTACAGTTGGAAAAGCAAATGCATACAGGTCACTATTCTTGCCCTAAGTGATTTTGTATTCTAGAGAGAAGATAATAAATTTGCGTAGATACATATATCTATAGAAATATTGTCTGCTCATTGTCCCTTCATAGGAGATGTACCAGTATACTGAGATTCTTCATTTCTATCTCTTGACATATAAATGCCAGTGGATGACATGGGCATTCCGTCTTTTACCTTCATTCTATGACAGGTCTATATTTTTCCAGATTTAGATATCTGGTAGCAACTTTTTTACCTCCTTTTTAATAAGCAGCTATTGTCAGAGTTCTTAAAAACATAGGGTCATTTAATCTTACCCTTTCAATTTGCACATAATGTTATATGAATTGCCTAAGATCATACAAGTAGTATCAGAGATTGCATTCAAATGTCATCTGATGGAGGCAATATTCTTTCCCATTTGTCCCTAATGTATATTTATAAAAGGCTTCAGGATTTTGCTTTGTATTAACTATACTTGCTTAATAATATGTAATATTATTTATACATAAATAAATTATATAAAATGACATGACATAACCTAACATTAATAACACTTATATAACACACTATGTATAAAGTATTCTTTTTAAAAGTACTATTCACATAGTAGTATAAATGCTCATGAGATCAACTTTACCTACTAAATACTAGGACTTCACAATGGTTAGTCTGCATTAGACACATGGGTTCAAGCACAGCTTCTGGCTCATGTTTACTTAGCGACCTTGGGGGAGCAACTTAATTTCTCAGTAACTCAGGCAACTCTTTAAAGCTATATTTTGCAGAATCTGTGTTAATCTACAAAGATGGAGGGAATTCACATAGCAATGAAATTACATAATAGGAGAATGGGGGAAAATAGTGAGTCTTTTTTATCAGCAGCTCTGATGACTATCCAAGCAATTGCCAAATCATAACCTTTTTCAAATCTTACTCCCTTCACACAGCTATCCTCTTATTTCAAGCCCTCATCAACTCTTTTTCTAATTATTGTAGCAGACTCCTAAGTGATCTACCTTCCTCAAGTCTCTCCCCATTCTCAGTCATTCTGCACAGAGTCATCAAAGAAATTTCATTAGGTGCAGATTAGAATATGTGACTCCCATAACAACAATGATAATAATAATCCACATTTATAGTATCTAAAAGTTCAAGAAATACTTTATATATGTACATATATATTATTTCATTTTATCTTCATAACATATGAAGTAAGTGCTATTTATTATCTTAATTGTACAGATGAAGAAATTATGGCCAAGTATGTTTAAGTGACTTGACTAGGATCTTACCGCCAGTTAGTGTCTATGGTAAAATTTGAATTTAAGTAAACCTGACTCCTAGTCTAACATTCTATTCACTGTGTGACCAGTAGCCCTCAACAATCACCTCCAATAGCTTCCTGTTCATTCTAGAATTATATATACATATATATAATATAACATATATTCAGTCATTTATAAATATGTACATATACAGAGAGAGAGAGAGTCATCTGTTTAGCTTTTGAAAACCTATAGGATCTGACCTTACTATTAAGCCTTTCCATCCTTATTAAATATTACTCCCTCATTCTTCAATTTAGCTAAACTGGTCTTCTCTTTGCTATGCACCTGGCACATTCTCTTTCCCATCTCCATGTGCTTTAACACTGGCTATCATCCTGGAATGTGTTCCTTTCTTACCTCCATTTCTTTAAAGCTGGCATTCAAACATCAACTTCTCCATGAAGATTTTCCTGATCATCCAGGGCCCTCCCTTCCAAACTACTTGTATTTAATTACTTTTTTCATGCATGAATATGTATATGTCTATAAATATGTGTATACATATAAATATATACATATATATATGTATTGTGTAATTGAAAATGTTACCCTAAAAAACTACACCAAGAGCCCACTGACTTCCTGTTGTTACGTACTTCCTGTAGACAGGATATTAGTGAGTGGGCAGTCTAGTTCTCTTGAGTCCTTTTCTTGGGCTTGCAGCCAGCATGGTGGCAATGGTAAGCTAAGTGTAGGGATTTTGAAATAGCTAATCAGCCCTGGGCATGTGATCTTTATTTTGTATCCTCTTTATTCCTTGATTTCTAATGACCACTAATAAATCCCTTAAAATATATAATTTTTATTATTGACATTAATTTTAATTTTTACAGTATATACATACATATCTATAGTGGTACTCTCATCATAAGTGAATTAGACAAATTCATAGCCATATTGAATGATGGCTCATAGATTTTCATCAAGGAAGTGAATAATGGATTTGAAAAATTCAGTTTCATCATGTATCCAAAGGCAAGAAACATTTCATAGGACATGGCCAGCTTGCCATATAGTAGTCAAATGACAGTGGGGAAACTTGTGTAACTGGGTTACCTTGGAAAGTCATTTAAATTCTCTTAACCTTAGTTCCCAAATATGTAAAATTAAGGGGGGAGGGGCTGAAGAGGATGAATCTCTAATGGGCCTTCAAAATTCTAAATCTGTTTCTATAAATAAGTATAAGTATAAAGAATATGATGATAATAATTACTCATATTTATATATAGTACTTTAAGCTTTGCAATGAGCTATTCCTCACTATTGCCCTGTTCCGTAGATGATATAAAAATAAGCACAAAGTTTTTGCCTTCCTTTACTATATTGATGATTTAATGTGTTAGCTAACATTTGTTAACTTTCCCATGAAATATCATGTCTTACATCCAGAATTGCAATCATTTAACATTCTTAGCTTCTATAGCATTTCTATATGCTGTAGGTGTTATGAGAAAATGGTTTTCATCAAAGATGATTATCCCTAAACTATAATTTGTTAGTACATAGTGCATTTAAATAAACATTCATGAAAATCAAATTTGTTTTGACATAGAGTATATATAGCTACCAAACTAAAGCTTTTTTCATGAAATTTGAAAGTTGAATGAAAATATAGGAATGTTTGTTGAAAAGTGTTTTCATTTCAAAATAAACAAGTCAGTTAGGTGATCTGGTTTTTAAATGTAAATTTTAATGTAAATTTAAATAAATATAATGATCCTGTTCCTGTGCTAGTTGTAAGGCAGAAAAAGGGGATTCTGCAGAGGAAAGGTCTTTTTTGAATTATAATAAAATTACAAGAAAACTTAAAGAGATCCATATCCAGGGATTCATCTGTCTTGGGTCCAGATGAGCCAAAAAGAAATGGAGTTAATTAGGAAATACAGAAAAGAGAGGGAAGCACAGGATCTTTCTGGGTGCTCATTGCTCTAATGACCTATTTTAGTAATGGAAGCTTCCCTTCTCCAAACAGCCACACTCATAAACTTGGAGTCCATCTATATGGTTCTTGTTACATGTTTGCTCCACTCATTGAATAAGCTAAATTCTGTCATTTGTACCCTTTTGTTATCTTTCACAACCGGCCCCTCCACTCTATTCCAGTCCCATGTATTCTATTTCAGCCTCTTAGCTATTCTTGGTTTTTTGTTTGTTTGGGTTTTTTTCGTCATGTTATAGAAGTAGTTTATTCTCCCTCAGAAATAAATGTTAAGCATCGAAAAATAATGTTATGGACTAAATAAAGAATATAATCTCTTAATAGTGAGGTTATTATAAGTACTAACTAATCTTTTTGCTTTAAGGCTATCAATTCCACAATCTATCTTCTTCATCACTGATATAATCATTCTTATGTATTGTATTATTTTATTTAATTCTCTACATTTCAACAATTATTTGTTAAATGAAGAAGACACTTAATAAATGTTTATTGATTGACTATGTTTCAGTGAAATACAGTCCCTGCAATCACAGAGTATACATTCCATTGGGAATTAAAAAAAAAAAGAAACAGATAAGTTATCAAAAGAAAATAATTTAAGATAAAAACAATCTAATTACTAAGAGAATCAAGAAAGCTTTCTCTTAGGATCTAACACCCAGGCTATTATATTAGGTGCCTGTTATGTGTCAGGCTCTGTTGTAGCACCTAAAGATATACAGACAACAAAACAAAACAAAAAAGTTCTGACCCTCAAGGAGTTTCCATTAAATTGAGGAAGGTAAAATATATACATTTATATAAATATATGGACCCTATACAAAATACATAGAGAATAAATACAAAATAGATTTGGGAAGGAGAAGCCTTGAAGTTGGATGAATCAAGAAAGGCTTCATGTAAAAGATGGTACTTGACCTGAGAATGGAAGGCACCTAAAGCTTTTAAGATGAATTTAAATGACTGGAAAGTATATCATTGCTTCTCAGACTTTGCTCACACTATTCCCAATTTGTGGTATTTCACTGCTTTACCTATTGAATTTTTAGTCATACTGCAAAGTCAAATCAAAAGGCCACCTTTTTCTTCCTATCAGTAATTATCTCCTTTATTGGACATCACAGAGCATTTTTTACTATATTTCTCTAATGCATTCATCTTTCAATATTCTGTGTGATAGTTATCGATGTTTGGGACTCATTCTCTTACTCTACTATAAAGTTCTATGAAGATGAAACCACAGTTGACAATCTTGATATTTCTAGTATTGCCTAAGAAAACTTTGGATTTTGTAAACAACAGATATTTAATAAATGGTTGTTAAGTCAGCATCTATTTTCTGAGTCTGTTAAATAACCTGAGCTATAATTTGGCTTCTTTAATTTGATTTCTTAGGAACAATTATTCAACAAAGTACAAGATATATGATCTTACCAATGCAGAGGGGAGATGGATAATTCCAGCGTCTAACTGTTCCTGGCATACAAGAAATATGAGAACGACCCTGTTTAAAAGAAAATTAATTTCATACATTTTAAATTTAAATAGAAAAGACACTCCCATCTATAAGATTGTAGTTGGAGTTTCTAAGACAATCATTTTATTAGACAATAAATAGAAAATAATTATGCATACTTTTCTACTATTTAGGATGGGATTATTTTAATTGGACAAAGAGTTCTTAGGTGTATCACCTGAGTTAATTGCCACTTTGGAGAAGAGAAAATTATTCTAAGATACTCAACAGATTTGAAGATAAAATGTCAGTTTTTAATCAGTGTATAAGATAAGTAATAAATTACATACTGAGTACAAATCACTCAAACAAAGAATTTTTTTTTTTATTTTAACCAGAATGACATGAGACTCAGGGTTTCCCCAAACTCCAGGAGATTTCAGGCCAAACACAGAGCAGGAAAATTCCTTCCCTTCCTTGTTATTTTTGTGATACTGAGGAAAAGTTGTCTTTGGACCTATGTACAATAAGAAAAGACCCCGGAGAGAAATACTCCCCTAGGATTCTCCCCTAGATTTTAAGATAGAGATATATATCTTCCAGTTATGCCCTGATTCCATCGGGTTGTAATCTAGGACATCTACTTGTTCCTTAAACTATGCCTAGCCAAACCCCATGTCTTCAGGACACAAACACCACTCTATCTCCAGTCAGGTGACCAACACCCCCACTTCTAGCCAAATTAATACTGTTATGGGTATATTTGATCTTGTTTGGGTTTTATATTTATAGCTGATTGATCCTTATCAAGATAGGCTTGAACTTTTAAGGTAACCTAGTTGTAGATGGTTGATGAATTTGCTTAACCCAACACTTATTTATTATTAAGTATAAGAATAGACAGGGACCAGCTAAAGGAGGTAGAGATAAAGCAGGATTTATATTATTCTAACACTAATATTCTAGATAAAATCCCCCCTTCTAAACCCTTGCAGATTTGCTTCTTGTTTACCAAGAGTGAACCTCCTTAAAACTATTTTCAACTATCTAAGACCCAATTCTATCTATTTAAACTTATCCTAAGATATAAACATCAAGTATTATTAACCTCCTTAAATTATTTATCAAAATTCACAAGTTAGGGGACCCAGAGAAAATCCCTTCTCTGGTATTGATCTCTGCTCCTAATTAGGCTAGATAACTAATTAATAACTAATTAAACTCAACAATACCATCTCTGTCCCTTCATCAAATCATATAATACCTGTTGTCAAAAGAGTATAAAAAAAAATTACAGATCCAGACCTTTCAACATTACTCTCCAAATGAACAAATTTATCTTTTTATTTTAAGCTAATTTTTGGAGTCTTGCATTCTTGCAAAGGTACCCATCTCAAACCCCAAGGTCTTACTTCCAGCCCCCCACAACAAGACAAAAGTTAGGACTAAGGGACTTTGTAAAATGAGGCAACTTTGTCAAAGTTAATGAACTATCTTCTGCTCAGAGGAGGACTCTCAGATTATGTCTCTGTTTCTGTGTCTCTTTTGGTGCTCAGTACATAGGAAACTGTTAGCTTTAAAAAATGATTATTAAAAAACTGATTATTCTGTATTTCCTTAGAGCACAGGACCAAAACCAAAGGCTTCTTTTTGTGTTGATGATCCATTTGACAACAGAAGAGAAGGTAATGAGAAAAGAAGTTAATTTTCAGCCAAGTTTTTTAATTGACTGAAACTTTTGTTCTACATTTTTTATCCCCACTATGATTTATCTATGATACTTATTTAACTTACATATTTCCATATGCCACATACAAAGGCAAGTGAAAAATAAATCTTTAATTCCTGTTAAATATGTTATTATATTTTTATTTTGGGGATAATGAGGTTATCAGTGACAAATGAATTTCCTATGCTTAGCGTCAATGGACATACATTCTTTATACTTGACACAGTTTTTAAGGTTGCTTCAGCAAAAATTAAAAGAATATACACATATGTGCTAGGTTATTCTATAAATTGTCTTGAAGTGCAGCCCTAAAGGCATGCTTGCTGCCTTAGGAAAACGTTGTATAATATAATTTTCACTGACTTACAAAGACATACATCTCAACCAGTAGAAAAACACTTTTAAAAGACCTGCTCTGAAAAACAACAATAAAATTAGCAGTAACTATTAATCTAGGCCATATTCTGCTCTTGGTTTTGCTATGGACACATGTTCCTGTTGATTCTACCTGAAGATTTTGAATTAATCAAAAATAACACATGACTTTGTAAAAGGTTGTTTTTTCCCTAAGAGTTTATCAGTTCACAAAAGGGAATTAATTCTCTGTTATCAATTTGTGAAGCCAGGCTAAAATTTAGAAAGCTTGACATTTCTAAAACAGATGATTCTTTTCTTTGTTTAAGAATAATATTCTCATGCCAGTAGAAATTAGATAAAATTCATCATTTTAATGAATTTGAACATATAAACTGGCTTTTCAATCAGTATTATATCCTATATCAAAGAAGGACATTTTAAAAACTCATGAAAAAGGACAGAGGAAAAACCCTGTAGATTCTTCCCCCTCCTTTTTTTTCTGCAGTTATTGATGTGATCAAAGACAGTGAGATATAAGGAAAGAGATCTGGCTTGGCTGGATTATAGTAAAATCTCAGGAAAGCTCAAGTCCTGCCTCTGAAACATATGAGCTTTGTGAACCTGGGCAAATCATGCAACCTTTGAGGGAATCAGGCAACATGTATAGGGGACTCATTACACCAGCATGTGAAAACAAAAATGCAGGATTAAAATCACAGGTCCAGTTCAAAAGAAAAAAAAAGGAAAGAAAATTAATAGGAGACATTGAAAAGAAAATAAATTCTCAGATAAAACATGCTTTAATATTATGCATGTTCACATTTTGAAGGTGTTAATTTGTAAGTTTAAGTTCCCAAATGTTTGCAATTAAGAAGGGGAAAACCCAGAATCCTTTATGTTCATTCTAATGAAAGCATCAGCTTGTGAACCCAGAATTTGAATTAAAGGGGAAAATAGTTTGCATTTCAACAGAGATAGTAAATAGCCTATTTGGGGTTTGCAGGTGTGAGTCCATAGGCCACTCTCTGGAAATTGAATATTAAACAATTCATCATATGAAATACACTTTCTAAAGAAACTTTTATTATTTGTTTTTTAAGGACTTGAGAGTTTCTCTCAGGAGAGGAAAAAGACAGGCTTGCAAAAAAACATGTTAATAGAAATTAATGTGATATAAACAGTGAAGACATGAAGAAAATATGAAGAGGACAATGAGAAGATAAAAGACAATGAGGAAAAAAACAAAAAGCAGAAAAGGAGGCAGAAAAGCAGAGAACAATGAAGAGTTTAAAAACGAAAAAGAGAAGGTGAAGAGAAGACATGTTGATGATCATTGTTATGATGTTTCCCTTAATAGAAACCATTTTTGAAGTCATTGAAAGGAAAATACATTGAAAAGTTATATGGAGGAAGGAGGGGCTAGATGGCTAGGTGGATTGAGAGCCAGGTTTAGAGACAGGAAATCCTGGGTTCAAATTTGGACTTAGACACTTGCTAGCCATGTGATCCTAAGAAAATAACTTGGCAAGGGTCACACAACTAGGAAGTGTCAGAGACCAGATTTGAACACAGGATCTTTATCAAATACATCACTACCTGGTCTGTAGGTCTGGCTCTCAATCCACTGAGCCATGTGGCTGTCTCCTAGATAGTTCTGATGATTACGATTTTGTAATTGAGTTAGAGATCTGATAATACTAGGCTACTTTACTTCATAGGTATTTTTTTTCATTGATCCCTTGATATTCTTGATCTGATATTTTGTTACCACTAATTTTTATCTTTATAAAATGATTTTGGGGCAGTTTGATTTGCATGATATTGAATAAGTAGTTTAATTTAGTTAGAATTGTCATTATATTGGGTTGGCCTGCCCATGAGCAATTCATATTTTTCCATTTGTTTAGATTCAACTTTATTTGTGTAAGAAGTAATTTGTAACAATATTCATATAGTTTCTGGGTTTGTCTTGGCTGGTAGACTCCCAAGTACTTTCTATTATCTATGGTTACTTTAAATTGAATCTCTTTTTTTCTATCTCTTACCACTGGGCTTTGTTAGTAATATATATTAGTGTTAATGATTTATGTGGGTTTGTTTTACATTCTGAAACTTTGTTAAAGTTATTAATTATTTCGATTAGCTGACATTTATTTTATAATTGAAGGTCAGAGAAAGGAATTATATAAGATTTATTTCTATATAATTCTATAAGATTTAATATGGAAGAGAGCACAAGTTTTATGAATCACAGGCAATACTAGTTAGATAATATTTTATAAGTAGCAAAGCCCTGAAAATGCCAATTACACATTTCCTCCAATGAGTCTAACCTTAGGTAATTTGTGAAATAAGTTAGGCATTCCAGTTTGATTGTTTAAAAATGGAATTCATAGAAAAAATGCTTCTATTCATTATATTCTCCAAAAGAACAGGTAGTGATATATTTGATATATTTGTGTAATATTTCTAGAGAAAGAAGAATGACTTGTGTAATTGCTTTAATCACTCTGAAAGTAATCAGCAATTTTTTTTTAACTTTTTCAATTGGACCATTTCTGAGTAGCATCTTTTTGGTTCAGCATAAATTCTTCAGTCATGGAACTGAGTAAAAGGAAATATACTTTATCATGGTCAAATCCATAATCCATGGGCTTGTCATATGCTGATAATGTGCTTTCTGTGAACTGTAGAATGTTTTTTTTTTCTCATTTCTAATCTGTTCACACAGTCACATGGGAATAAATTTATAATTATTTTCTCCAATAGATATATATAAACTAAATTAAATGCAGTATAATCTCAGTAGTCTCTCCTTCACAGAAAGGGACAGGATGGATAGCTAAAGCACATAAGTTCAAAGCCTAGCTTGATAATTTTGTACTCATATCACCTGTAACAAGGGGCCTCACCCCTCTGGGATTCATTTTTTCATCTCTAAAATGAGAGATTGAACTAATTGTATTCCGAAGTGTCTTTAGTCTCTGAAACTAATAATCTTACATAGAAAATTTGCTTATTGATTTGTATTATGCTTTCAGATTGGACAATAGATATTGTTCAAAAATTTAGTTTTTCCTGAGTTTATATTTTTTGAAGATTCTCTTTAATTAGTCATAGATAAAAGTGATATGATCTGTAGTTATCTATGTTTTGATATAACATAGATTGATCAATGAGATCAAACTGTACTAGCAAGTATTAACTTTCATAGAATTGTCTTCTTTAATATAAAACTGGCTTTTTTGAAAATACTGGTATGAAACTATTTAAAATTACTTTTAATAGTTGCCATAATATAATTATTTGTTCATTTTTTTAAAAAAATGTGTTGAGAATAAAAATAGAGTGTAAAAGAAAAGTTTTAAATATCAATATGCTTTAGAGAAAGGGAATGTAAAAATCCAGAGATACCAAAATCCTTTTGATTTTCTTACCATGAGCTTTAAAGTTGGCATCATGAAGGAGAACTTTATCTTATTGCATATACTATCAGTGTAGCTGAAGCATGAGAAGAAATGCCTATTGGAGACATTCATTGTTCAATTTATTTATAAAATTGATGCTACAATGTCTAGGAAATGAACTATTCCACAAATTATGAGTGTCAAAGCTATCCTTTGAAACAAGGTTTTCTGACTACTGATTGAACACTATTAAAACACACTTTCTTCAATGGTGTCAATAAATTCTGTTTGTTCTGTAAGAAGTTAGGAAATTGATGATTTTGAAATGATGTGGAAAGAGTTATATGAAGTGATGCCAAATGAAGTGAACAGAACCAGAATAATTTATACTATAACATCAATATGATAAAAATAAAAACATTTTGAGGACTTTAATAAAATAATGAAAAATTAAAATGAGAAAAACCTGGAGAACAGTCTATAAAATAACAGCAATGTATAAACAAACAACTATGAAAACTATAAGAACTATTAAAACTATTATGAACATAATAATCATTCATTGTTCCAAAAGACTGTTGATGAAACATGCCATCCATAACAGAGAAGTAATGGATTTGGGGTATGGAAGGAGCTATAATTTTTTATATAGTCTCTGGGGGGAATGTTTTATTTTACTATTCATATTGGTTATAAGATATTTGTTTTTTTCTTCTTTTTTTCAATGAGGCAGATGTGATAGGGAGAGGAAGAAATTTTCTGAATTTTTTTAAAATAGAAAAGTGCTACAGATATAAATTGTTTTGTGAATTTTAGAGAAGTCAATGTATTATTATAAGTTATACTTGGGCTTCTTTACTTTGTCACAAGATACCTCCCATAAAGTGAGAGAATTCTATAAATGTTTGTTATATTAAAAAAATTTCTATAAAACAAAGTGAAAAATGTTTTTAAAATACTTACATACACCCTGACTTATTTTCTCTCATGACCAAAAGCATAAATTAGTGGAATAGCTACCCATGTTTATGGCACTTTTTTTTTTTTAACTACAAAATAAAACAGTCAAATGACTGACAGTTTATTTAGGCTAATCCATCTAACAGGCTACCTTAGCTTCATGGTTATAGAGGTGAACAAACTAATGACCACAAGATAGGCCCTTCCAAAAGAATAAAATGCAGAAGAATACCTGTAATGTATATCCTGGCTCACACTGGAAGTAGAGAACATCATTCACCATGTACCTGTCTCCAATTTTGATGCCATTGCTTGGAAGCACTGGTTCTTGGCATGCTGCAAGGCCAACAGCTGCAGAAACAAAAGTAAAAAGAATGACCCATTAAGAACAATTTACCTTGTCTTCTCAATCAGAACAAGATGTATCTTCTAGCCACTTATTTCTATAGAAAGAAAACAAAATGTACAATTTCACTGAGTTCTTTAGATAGAAGTGATATATATTTCTTCATCTATAAAGTTATAGAGTTAGATTCACAGGTCCCTTCTTACTCTAAAATTATTTTATGAGTTCAATCAAATATAGTAATTAATTTCTAAGCCATATTGTAATAAAAATAAAATATTTTTTAAATTTAAATTAAGCTATATAATTCATAAGGAGCACTCAAATAAATAAATATTCCTTAAGCATATACTATATTCAACTTTTTGTGCTAGAATAATGAAAAAAATATCCATCGTCAAGGAATTTACAATTTAAAGGAAAGAATATCAAATACACAACAGTCAAGTCAACAAAAATTTATTAAGCACCTACTATGTACCAGTCTCTATGCTAAGCATTGGGAATAGAGATAAAGGCAAATTATACATACATGCAAACATATGTATTTCTATATCTGTATATATGTATATCTGCTTTCAAGAGGCTCACAGTCTAAAACTCACAAACAATTCAGTACAAGTGAAAAATATATGTTCTATTGGAAATAACTGGTATTGTAGATGTGGGAATCAAATAGATTTGGAGAAGGGACCAGGCTTTGAATCCTAGGCCTGCTGCATATTCTACTCTTGGACAAGTCCTTCCCCATCACTACCCTTCAGTTTTGCCTTCTGTCAGATATAATCTTAAGATTGTTTTAAAATTTTGATTCCTGTGTATTATTAAATGTTAGCAATGACAGTAATTTCAGGTACTGGGGAAAGTCAACTGTGGAAATTTTAAGGCAGTGAGGAATAAAGGAGTTAATACCCAAAGTCAGAAAACTTGGGTTCAATCACCAAGTTTGTTAATAACTTGATTGTAGAAGTCAATCTCCTCTGGCCTCAGAATTTCTTCATCTGTATGATGAAGGAATTAGATTTTTAAAATCTCTTAAGCTTTATGTTCTATGAAACACATTCTAAATAAGAAAGGTGTCCACTCTCTAAAATCATTCCAGTTCTGTCTGCTATTCCCATGTGTACTGCTGGCCTAATCAAGGACATTATAAATTATGTTTTAATGTAATCAGAGTACAAAAAATTTCTCTGCAATACACACAAAGACTTTACAAAGGCATATGCTTTGTTGAATTTATCTTCTCTCTGGCTTTCTTTAATTAGAAGGTAATTATATTTCGATATTTTGAATTGAACTGCCTAATAAACTTTCATTAAAGTTTTGAGTCTAGCAAAATAGTTTTAAATTCTCATGAAACTAGATTGTGAAAGCAAGGAATAGAAAATGAATCCATTTTTAAAAAGCAGTGTTCTAATTGGACTGAGAACACTACTTAATGACCTTATCTACTCTTGATCATAAAATGTGAAAGTTATGAATCAGAGCACAACCATAAGCATCATCAGCTACTTGGAATCTGTAAGATACAGAGAACAAAATTCAAAGATAAGACTAGTTGTAAAGGAGAAAGCTTCTGAAACTTGTGATAAAAAATTAATATTCTCTCAGTAGATAGAAGGGATTTTTTTTATCAGTGATAGAATTAAATCAGATGCAGCTAAATCAAATAAATAAAAGTACAGTATTTGAGTTCAAAGTTTTGAGTTCAAAACCAGATTCAAATTGTTCTGTTGGTCTAACAACACAAAGCAAATGATTTCATTTTTGTCTCCATATCCTTTTCTGCACAATGAGATTAATAATATCAACTGCTTCCCAGGGTTGTACAAAGGATAAAATGAATTAATAGTTATGAAGCACTTTTCAAACATTAAAGTCCTATATAATTGCAAAATATTGTGCCAACTACATGTCATAGGAAAGACAGATCAAAACCAAATATTTAAATAGGTAGGAAGGATTATCACAAAGTTTATTGTGAAGTCTCTTTAGAAAAAATGAAAATATAGTCATAAATTATAGGAAAAAAGATTTAGTTTAGCCATATAAATGAAGTCCCTAATTAAAAAAAAATTGCTTTTTTGCAAATTTTAGAATCATTTATGGAACAAGTCCCTTTTTTAAAACTAAAAAAATAGATACAAATACTCTTCTTTCCAGGTAATCATATTAGTACCAAAATGTCTGAGGTCCAAGAAGAAAATTTCCTTGAACTCACTACACACATACTTTATTAAAAGTTAAGGTTCAGAGGCTATATAATAAGTGAAAATCAAAAGCAAAAGTTCACATAGGTTGGCTTCCTGTGAAGTCAGTAATCAAGGAAATAGATGTCAACTAGATGTCAAATATTTAATCCAAGTAATTTAAAATGATATTAATTGATTAACTCTCTTAAGTGTTATCTATTTCTCTAGTAGGAGAAAGTACACATATTCATGACCATTTTGAAAATCCACTTGATGACTTCATCCCATTTGCTTCCTATTAGATAATTTCTTTTTCCAAACAATATGATGAGACAAGTGTAGTAGCCTTTTATAATTATACAATTATCCAGATGGTCTCAATTACCTAAAAATGCCCTCTAAATATCACTGGTATTCACAAGCCAAAACAACAAGGCAAAAACTTTCAAGTGAAAATTTATAGGAAGTGTTGTCTTAAAACATATTGTCATTAAAACATATTGATTAAATATACTAGCTGTTTTTTTTTTAAAGAATGAAATCAGAAGAAAGGCATTTTCTTAGAGGTCATGGAATTAGGAAATTAATGTGGAATCTATATGTGTATTTAGGGCCCACATTTAAGTTTTTCAATCCTTCAAGGATCAACAATCTTGTCAGTACATTAGTACCTTTACCATTTCTTCAAGGTCTTGGTAAACATCTCTAATAGAAACTGTGATTTGGAGGGGTGGGGAGAGGGTTACCTTGAGGCAATTCTGGTAATGAGTCTTTTTGTATTTAGTTAGAACAGCCTTTGGATAATGTGTGTTGCCAAATTCAAACTCAAAACTTGCCTATCTTGGTACTATACTTGGTATCACTTGGTATACCAGTGCATGTATTCCATTGTCATTATTTGCAAATTCTCAGATTCATCTCTGTACACTTTAAATATATGCACATATGAGACACTTTAAATATATGCACATATATTTATTTGTTTGTTACATTAAAGTTCCCAAATACCTTCCTCCCTTCATTTTGTTCTCACATTAGAAAAAGCATCATTTGATCAAACACATAGTGTGTGTGTGTGTAAGTATATGTGTGTGTGTGTGAATATTCCCATTCTGATAATGAGTTATTCTTCAAACAAGATTTATGTTGCTGTATAAAATGTTTTCTTAGTTCTATTAGTTTCATGTAGATATTTTCATGTTTTGTTTTGTTTTTTAATTAACCTGCTCATCATTTCTTACAACATAGTAGCATTCTATATACCACAACTTATCTAATCATTTCCCAATTGATGAGCATTTTGTTAGGCTTTCCTTAGACTGATTTTACCCTCAATTTTTCTTTCTGATTTATGAAAAAAATATTATTCATATTCCTATGTTATATACTTATCTGATAAGATTTTATAGATTAGTTCATGTTCTAACTGCATGGACATTGAAAACCATCTCTAGGATATAAGTAAATTGTCACTAAGGTTCTTTCTGGGCTCCTTTATTGTTCTTGTAGCAATTAAATACCTAGTGCATCTTCAGGATGAAATTAATAAAGTTGGTATCAATGACATTTCTGTTGTCCATTTTGCCTTTCTTTTTATAGCTTATTTAAATAATAGAGGATTAAATATCTTTAATTTTATGTTATATATTTTCCTTATTATTATTATTTCTCTCATTTGTTATAGATTTTGATTTTAATTCTGGCAAGTGGGTGGTCAGATGATTAAAAATTGCATTTGTACCCTAAAATCGAGTACCTGAGGTACTGACAAAGGAAATGGTAATAGCACTAATGAGGAAAATCTGAGAGAAGATGGAAAGCATCAGTTATATAGAGAGGAGATCTGACATGGAGGTAACAAAAGAGCACTGACTGAGTTGTTTGCAAAGTATCTGTAGAAGGTGAAGATACAACATTATAGAAAGTATCTCATACCTTACTGATCTGAAAAAGGAAAAGCAACCAGGAAAACATCAACAACTACTGAACTATGTATCTACTCCACCATCTAGATGCAATCTTTATGAGGGTCAAAGACAAATAATATCTCAAAGAGGGTATTATTGGAAAATAAGAAGAGTTTTGCAAATAATATTTAAAATGGGGCACATTATTACCATCTTATAACTGTCAAAAATGGAGAGAATATAACATATCATGAGTTTGTTGTTTCTTGATTATGAAAATGAATTAAAGACAGGGGAACAAAATGTCCTCAACAGCCTCTTTTAAAATAAGATGTCCCAAAAAAAGTTATCAACTGCCTTAGAAGGAGCTGTCAAGAGTTTGAATGTAGATTGAAGCATGCATGCCATTCTCTATTTCTTCCAAGATTTTTTCTCTAGTGTAGCGATATGTGTAATCTTTTACATGATAAACATAGAATTATGTTTTTTTTATAATAACACATGTACAAGGTATATCATATTACCTCCAATCTTAGGGAAAATGAAGAACTACTAGGAAGGGAGAGAACATGGCTTGCAAATATCAGAAAACAATTATGGAAAATTGTACCACCATGCAATCTGGAAAAAAATATACTTAATTTAAAAACAAACAAATAAATAAATAAATTAAATATATCTATCCATATATCAAGATTATTTAAGATTCTATATAATATATAATAATAAAAATATTCATTATCAATGATTATGACTATAATAATAGAGGCATAAAATAGGGAGATGTCTGATTGCCAAATTATTCATCTCCATTATTGAGGATACATTGCAGAATTAGTTAATCAATAAGTATTTATTAAACCCTTATTATTGTAAAGTGGAAAAATGAAGGAAAGCAAAACTGTACATAAGAAAAAGCAAAGGTTTGCAGGAAGGTCTGATAGCATACACAGAATTGAAAGAAGAGTTCCAGAATCTGGGGAAGGGATAAGAAGCAGAAACTGAAGGCTCTGGGGGTCCATTGATTACTGGACAGGAAGGAGAGCAGAGATTTACTTCCTGTTGGCCATCTTGTTTAGGCCAGAAGGAGGTAACTGACTTTCCTGAGGTTCCTGTGTTACCTGTCATCAATATTTTTAAGAGCATTTCCATCCCTGACTCCAGTTATCAGTTTCTGTGATCCTGTGAGCTTTGGTATTTCTGCGACATCCTGAATCTGTGTGTGAGAGCTGCCAAGACCCAGCAACTCTACCATTGAGAAGAGCCCACCTTCTTGGCCTGAGGCCTCTGGCCTACAATGATGAACTTGTCACTGTTCTAATTATCTCATCCTTATAAACTGTTTATTAGTCTATAAGTAATTGTGGACCAATAGATTAGGGTTACCCAAATTTCAAAATACAAATATTTGGACAATCTATTGAGCCTATTCAATAGTACTTATGTCTGGGAGGAATACTATAGACAGACAATAAGCCTGATGAGTATAAAAAGGAGAAGCACAGGATACATTTCCTTTGGGAAATTATAAAATGCTTGTATTCAACCTAAATCTGTGAAAACAAAAAAGGAATTCTCAATTAAGCAATTTTACCAAGATTACTGTATGTCTTTTAAAACTTGGATGCCACTAACTTCAAAAAATCTACTTAAAATATCACATACAGCACAATGGAAAGATGGACAGTGAGGGTAAGAAGACAATCATATAACACACTAAGATCTCTGATAATCAGGAAAATAAGTAAAAAATAGGTTTTTCCAGGATTCCTAATTAAGTAGGATTATATTAGGTACATGAAATGTCAAATATAAGTAATAATTCTCAACACATATTTGGGAAAAAATCATTACATAAGATACATAAATTTATCAGACATGGACAAGAGTGACAGAAGATAAGAACATCTGTATCCTGGAAGTTGGTTCTATTTTCCAAATGAGAACCAGAATAGTTAAAGAATTTATCTTGATCTTTGTCACATAAGTGTGTAAAGTAGAGGTAATAACTAATAATAGCATTTATAGAGTGCTTTAAATTTATAAAACCTGGTTACATATGCTATCTGATTTGATGCTCACATCAATTCTGGGAGCAAGGTGCTATTATTATCATTATAAAAATGAGGAAATTGAGACTGAGTTAGGTTATGGGAAGTGTCCAGTGTGACAAAGATTGTAGGTTTCTAAAACAGGATTTGAACTCAGGATTCCAAGTTGAGGACTCTATCCTCAGTGCTACTTTGCTTCCTGATCTTACTTATGAATATTCTAGATAATTTACATACTAATTTGAGACAACAAGATACTCAGATTAAATAGAAAAACTTAATAGTTATAGTACTCAATCAAATTAAGTTATAAAAAAGCCTGAATTAAGGGACTTTGTTTAAATGCTGTGCTTGTTAACAAAGAATACACATAATCCTATTTAATTGCTGTAATTTGCATTCATTCTAGTATACTGTTACATTATAAATTGCATAATACAGAATTCTATTGTAGATTTTTGGTCATTGAAAGAAACAATTGTGCTATTTATTTTCTAGATCTTTGGGGAAATGGATAAGAATGGAAACATGATTCATTGTTTAATTTATTTTCATGTTGATTCACTTAGGGATCACTTTCTTTGATCTTTATTGTCAATAACAGTTTTGAACTGACAGGAACCATACAAAATATGCCCTGTTTGATAAATACACACACACATATACTGACAAATTCATATATATATATATATATATATATATATATATATATATATGTGTTTGTGTGTGTGTGTGTGTGTGTATGTGTGTGTGTGTGTGATTCCACACTATTGCCTTTCAAAATATTTAAGATCAATGCATGAATAAAATTTTTTTTAATAAAGTGCCAAGGACTTTGGTAGCAAGAAACTAAATTTCTGAGTTTTATGTAGCTGTGACTAAAGCATCTAGCATCTGTAGGAGCATTTGCCATGCTGCATCCCCACAGGTTTTGATTCTCTGGATCATGGCTAAGAATATTGAGTTGGAATCAATATTAACTGCAAGCCTCTTGGTTTCAGGGTCTTTGGTTGTCTCCAAATCTGAGGCAAAATCATGGTCCAAATGGTGACAATGGCTAGATTAGGCTATGACCTCCTAACTCTCCAATAGGGTATCTTGTTACTTTAGGTACACTAGAATGTCAGCCCTATGGGTTGACAGTAAGGTTGACTTGTCTCTTCCCTAGGAATTGCTTCCCCAGATAATGGTTTTGTGGACTGCTCTGGAAGAGAGATTGGTGCTCTGGTCAATCTTTCTACTTGGAGGATTCCCATCCTTCTCTGTCTGCTGGTGACAATTGACTAACAGTTATTGCTAGAGGTAATGAGAAAGTTGGAAATCCTCTCCACAATGATTTCTTCCCTCAACAATATCTGTGGAATACCTTTTGACTATTATTAATATCACTTTAATACCTGGTAATAATATTTTTATTACACCAATTACACCAAAGAAAAATAGCATATAATTACTTACAAGGAAATCCAGTCTCATTCCATTGCTCACTAGCAGATGTGGTCACTGTCAAGACACTAATGACTAAATGGATTCTGAGATCAAGCATTTCCCTTCATCATGAATGGAATAGATTTTCCTGATAGCACCATAACTAGGTTCATAAGATTTCAAAGTAGAATGTATTAGCACTTGAGCAAAATGTATAAATCAAAAGGTAGAGGGAAAATGGATACATGGCATAGAAAAACCCAGAACTCTGGAAATATGGGTAATTTTGGAAATTATCTGAAACTACATAAACAGTAAAATATCACATTAGATGACCTTTTATTTTCACATAGGCCATCACAAATACCAGAAATTATCACAGAACTAGGAAGGATGATTTTTAAAATACCTTTCTCCCAATGTGTTTATCTGATTAGCAATCAACATATTATTATAAACTCTTCTAAATGAATAATCTACTTTGTTATGAACATTTATAATGTACAAGGTCAAATAGTAAATACTATGAGAAAAACAAAAAAAATTGTTGTACTTTCTGACTTTAAGAACTTTATCATATAGAAAAGAAATTAATTAAAAAGGTAATTAACCAATACTTATTCTTTCAGGACTAGTGATTTAATCAATATGAAAATTTCCACCATTAAAACAAAATCATAAGAGTTCAGAAAAGTTGGGAAGATACACAGGAACTGATGTAGAGCAAAATAAGCAGAACTGGAAGAACACTGTACACTGTAACAGCCATATTGTATGATGATTGTGAAAACTTGGCTAAGTTCAGTAAATCAATGATCTGGAAAAATCCTGAAAGACTAATGACAGGTAAATGCTACCCCCCTTCAGTGAAAGAACTGTTGGAATTGACTTTCACATCAGTGTATTTTTGTTTATAAATATATTTAAAATATATATAAGATCACAAAGGAAGCCACATGTTAGTGACAACAAAGAAATACATATTTTCCAATCCAATTGATGAGCCCCAAAAGGGTCCATGGACCTCAATGAATTTACTTTTGTTGTTGAATATTTTTAATATTAGAGGCAGTAGAAATATTCCTGAAACTAATATGTCTTTTTTTATGAGCTACCTTACTATACAGATGCATTTGATACAGAATAAGACTGTAGAAAAGAGTCAATCAGGAGCAATGAGTGAGTGAGAAGTCTTGCTCACTCATGGAGGCCATCACAGTCCAACACAAACCCTGTCTGAAGCAGTCTAAGCTGGCTTAAACCAAATATTCTGAAACATCCAGAAACATCTTTCTTTTGTGTTTCATCTGTTCCTAAAGGACACTGCTCATTCTCCATCCCTTACTCCTCTCTAAACTACCCCTTTGTGGTTTAAAAATATCAATTGTTCTTAGGCTAGGAGGTTCTATAGTGGATACCCTCATAATGTAGATATAATTACATTCCCTTTTAATAATCTTTTTAACACAAACTGAACTCTATATTTTAGGGTTGGATTTTTATGTTGGACAAGGGAAAATTTTTCCTTACAGTATGCTTAAGTTTGTTTCTTTGAAACTTTCTCCTATTGCTTCTAGTTCTAATTTCTGGTGTCCTGCTGAAGACTAGTTGATTTTCCAAATGAAGCTCTTCAAATTCCTAAAGACAACAATCACTTCCACTCCCTCTATCTTGTCTTCTCTAGATTAAATGCCTAATTTTTCTAAGCATTTCTCTATGATCCCAATCCTTCCATATATTTTCAGATTATCTTCTTGAGTTATTAATAGATTATAGATAGATGGATTATATGTTATATAATATATAATATACCCATTATATAATATACTATGTATTTATATAAATTGATATATATAAATGGATAGATAGAAAGATAAATGGATAAATGAATAGACAGAGAGATAGATAGATAGATAGATAAAGAAAGACCTATAGATGGGCAGATAAACAGTTGGGTACAGAAGTAGATAGGTTGATAAATAGCTCTAGATATACTGAGTGATCATTCAATGTTGCTTGTTGTTTTTATTAGCATTGATATTCAATAATAGTATTTAGCATTGTAAATCAGACTATAGAAGGATTTTTCAGTCAAGTTCTGCTAAAGGACACATAAATTCAAATCTGGAAAACTAGAAAGTATACTGAGCTTTGGGGTAGAAAACCTGAGTTCAAGAGTTTGCTTTTTACAATTTTGGTGCCCTAGGGCAATTCATCAAAAATATTAACAATAACTGGAATTTGTATAGCACTTTAAGGTTTACATAGTAATTTCCCTATAGGATTTTAGATTTTGAGTACTCTATTTGAAGCTCATAAGGGTGTTGAATTTTTAATTGGTCCATTAACATATGCAAGGATCAGGAAACAGATCCTGGCTTTGTCAGTGTCTATAAAAGACTTAGTTCTTTAGGACTTAACACTGGGACTCTTACAGCATTTCCAAAGAAGGAGAAGGGTTTTTCTCTTCCCCCATGTGCTTACATGCAGCCTAAGAGGCAAATGAAGGATATAGGTTCTTAAACTCCAACATTCTGTGTTTATAACAAACCTGGAGGTAACTACTTGGTGCTCCTAGGATATGGATCCTGTGAAAAAGAATTCTTTACTCTATTGTCTATCCTGAGTTAACACTAACTTAAGTATCCCTACTTAGTACCTCACTAGACTGAAGAGAGAATTTAACTCCCCCTTGTCTACTTTTGATTTGAATCAACAAAAGATTAAACAACCTACTTAGTACTAGGTGAGAATTTAGAAAAGAATTCACACCCTTAGAAATTCAACCTGCAAGGAATCTTTTTGATGAGAACTTAACATTTAGAAGGTGAGAACTACAAACACTGCCCACAGGGCAGTGCTAGACAATTTGGAAACTGTGACTGTCCTCTGTGAAGAGGGGAAGGGACAAGAAGTCACCATAAATAGTAAGCCCCAAACTCCTTCAGTGCAGATTGCCTTTGAGAAAATAGTCTGAAGAGATTGTCTTCTGAAGAAAGTCTTAGATAATCTTCAAGGGAGCTTTAGTGGAGACTACAACTTGGATCTTGGGCTCAGAACTCAACTTCTACTTGGACTTTGACTCGGATTACTTTTTTTGGTGAGTAAAAGGTTGACCTCTTTCCTAGCTTCTGGAGAGACTAGTTTCCATCTTGGAGGAGGCTGTGTGGTTACTCACTACCAGCCTTGCTGGTTGAGAGCTAATTAATCTCTACCTGGATTAAGCAGACCTGGACCAAAACATTTAGGTTGACAGGATAGATAACTTCTCTATCCCCCTTTTCTTTATTGTTTTCTCTCTATTTGTAAATATTTGTAAATAAATTTCTGACTCAGGATATAATAAATACTGGGGACCACAAAATTTCATATAATCATTGTCCAACCATTAATTTTAACCTTTACAATCCAGAGAATAGAACTTTCCCTTGGCCAAGAATTTGTTGGTATTATTGTTTGCTTATTTATTTCATTTTTTTTAAAAGGTTAGTCAAAAGCTGGAATTGGCAGAGATTAGAGACCTCTGGTAAAACAATGTGTCCAAGAGAGAAGGTCCAATGATTCCAACAGAAAGATATACTTATCTTTGATATCCTACTCCTCAAAAAGTAGCTAGTAGATGTCACAAGCCTTTCAGTGTTCAGTTGCCCTATCTCCCACATGTTAGTCCCTAATATAAACATGTCTTACTCACTTTAACCATTGATGGTATGTGTACATGAAGTTTCATTTTTTTGGTGGAGGGGGATGGGAACTGGGGAATGGCTTTATTATAATATGATTATTATTTCATTCTAAGAGATGCCTTTGTTTTGTTTTGTTTTTTCCTCCAGCTGATTACTGAAAGGTAAATCAAAAGGTGGCTGGTGAATTATAGCTTTAAGAGAAAAGATTCACAGAATTCATCAACTAGTCATCCAAACTTGTTAGCATGAGTTAGGGATATGGGAACAGGAAGAAGTAATCTTGGCATATTATGTTCGTCACTTAACTTAACAACACTATGTAAGAGTCCCTTATCCTCAAGTTTCTACATTTATAAAAATAATAAAATAAAAGGACTAAAAATTGTTATACTCCCTGTCTCACTTTCACTAATGTACTACTTGAAAACTTGTCATATGGAAGAAATTCTAGTAAGTTATTCCCATTTAGTTCAAACTCCAGAAGTTTCTTTCAATGTTAAAAGCCTTCTAGTATGAATTTGATAACATGTGTCTTTTAATCATGAATCTATTAGGATATTCTATTAAGATTACCATCAAGAGTGGCTTTTTTTGTCAAGAGGAGTTCATGTGAAAGTATACCAAGGTATGAAGGAACGGATACCCACATTAATGAAATTAATCCCCTTTGAAATATTCAGTTGAGTTTGACATGGGCACTGTACCCCAGAAACCCAGGCGAACTATTATCAAGGAAACTCCCTTGTTTTGCCTCCTCCTGACTCTGAGCCTAAAAACACCCAATGACCCCCTCTAGGGTCCTAAGATGACTATCTTCCTTTGATCGTCCTCTAGATGGACAGAAAGATGCACCTTCAAGCCACACCTTGATCCTATCAGACATCTGTTTGTTCCCTAAAACTAAGAATCTTTATGTCTCCAGGCAGACCCCAGTATGATCACCCCACCTCATGCCTGAGTGACTAACTCTGTTGTAAAAAGTATAAAATCCCCAGACTGATGTCATCTGGGGGAACAGCCTTTCCTTTCATGCTGTCCTCCCAAAGAACTGCTCCCCATCTTGCTGTTCTACCTTGCTATCCTCCTGGCCACTCTCAACATTACTTCCTATATTAATAAATCTCTTTTTTGTTTTTAAGCTAAGTTTTGGAGTCTTGCATGCTTGCAAAAAGTATCCTTCCCGAACTCCAAGGGTATCCTTCCTGACCATAACAAGTTTATTATTTTAGTTCTTTAAAAAAAGAGAGAGAAATACTATCTTTGTTTAGATACCTTTTTTGTTTGTTTTTAATAAAAGAATATACAAAAATCAAATAGAATACAGGCATTCTATGAAAATATTTTCTTTAAAAATAAGCCCAACAAGGATAAAACAACCTAAACTTATTTTATATGTAGCATGTATTGAAACAATTTGAAAAAAAAAAACATAAAAATGTTTTTGTTGTTACCATAAAATTGACTAAATCTTGAGTACATCAAATATGGACTATAAGAAATATACCAATAATTAAAGAAATATCTGCAATTAACAAATAGATAAGTCTTTGTGCATAAATAGAACAGCTGACTTCTAACACAATCAAATTTAAAGGATAAGAGATACAATACTAAAAAAAACCCTCTCATAAATATATGATCTTAAGACAATTAAACTTAGTATTATAATTTTATTATTAGAAGAGAATTTAGAATGTATTTTAACTCTGTTTTTTACAGGTAAGGAAAATGAGACTTAGAGTAGGGAAGAGAAAGGTAAGACAACAATTACTTTAATTTTTTTTATTACTATTAAAATGAAAACCCTTCAGCAAATGGTATTACTCTAAACTAGTATTAATATTGATCTCCCTTATCAAATTGACCCAAAATATGATTCTTTTAATTTATTAAATTAGAATTTAATATAAAATAAAAAACTACATTTCTTTCTTTATACCATGTATCTTGACATAGTTTAAGGAATAGTGTAATTGCTAAGCAAACGTACACTTGCTGGTTGATGGTTAGAATGCAATATACATTTGCTGGTTGGTGGTAAAAATGAGTGAATAATATAAGGAAGCCTAGAAAACAGAAAAATACTACTTGTTTGCTAAACCATAAAAGAAGGATTGAGTTCTTAGAAATCTGTTCTTGAGAAGGAATCTTGGGAATTTCCCTGACAACCTTATAAGGACTATCAACTGGTTTTTGTGGAGATCCATGTTTGCCTTAGTCCCTTGAGAACTTGCCTTTAGTGGAAATCCCACACTGACTTTGTCTTAGACTGAACAAGGGAACACCAGGAGTGCTTAAGTGTTCTAAATAGGAATGAGAGAAATGCTCAATCACCCTTTTTGTCTTAGAATTTCCCCCATTATATCAGAGAGTCATTCCCAAGAAGACCAATACCTGGTAGGAACCATCCTTTTTGTATCCATTGTCAGTTAAGCCACTCCCTGCTGCCCTAGCCTCTAGCTACATCCTCTTTCTCAAGCCTGCTTGTAATCAGTCAGTGATATGTTTGCTGTACTATTTTCCCCAAAAGGTATATAAGTCCCCAAGTTCTATTAATTTTGGAGAATCATTTTTAGTGATGATTCTCTCAGAGACACTGTCCCCAGAGCCCCAGAGTTTCAAATCTGTATGGTATTCAATGCTGAGCATTTTGTGGCAGCCCAATAGTAATGATTTGTCTCTTTTCCTGATTAAAATGACAGGATCTTAATAATTTATGACAGAAAAAATATATCAGAAGATTATTTTGGTAATAATTCATTCATTGAGAATCTAATTTGCCCAAGATATACTGTTAAAATATTAGTAGGTATGGAGATATGGTCGAATATCCACTTAATGCATTCTTATAGAAAGTCATATTCATCTCTTTCATGGTTCAAAGTAATAATAGAGTTAAGACATTTGATTATTCTTTTTATGTGTTTAAAGTTCTCCCTTGTGGTCATGGTTAAAATACTATGTGTTTTATTACATAGTAAACTTTGCAAACAAATTGATTCCTCTTATATTTGCTATTTCAAAAATGACCTAAAAGAATATTATAAAAATGATTCAAAGTTTCAATGAAAATAGCAATATAGAAATTCCTTTTACAAATGCATGGTGTCTCTATCATAGAAAAAAGCTTCCCACACAAGGGTAATACAATCTTTATAACCAATCAGTTAACAAACATTTATTGAGTTCCTGATATGCTCCAAATACTGTGATTATCCAGACTAGGAATATAAAGAAATGATAGGTCCTGCCCTTAAGTAGCTTTATACTGGGAGGTAATATGTAAATTTGTAGATATATCAAAAAAATATAAAAAACAGATACAAGATGACTTGGGTAAGGAGTACAAGGTATGAGAAACTAAGTTATCAGAAAAAAAGTTCACAAAGGAGGACTTGAGCAAGCTGAGAATGGAAGAAAAATAGGAATTCTAAGAGACAGAGTTCCATTCACATCACCATATAATACCAGTTTGATCAGACAATATGGATCATGAAGAGGAATAATGTAATAAGTCTGGGAAAAAAATTGAGTCAGATTTGGAAGGGCTTTAAATGGTAGAGGAATTTATCTTTAGGTTTAGATGTAGTGAAGGTTAAAATGAAGAGAGTAGAGAGCAGGGGACATATATAAGGAACTGGATACTGAAGGGATTTTCACCAGTTGGAGAATGGGTGAACAAGTTGTAGTATATAATTATAAATGAATACTATTGTGCCATAAGAAATAACAAGAAAGATGATCACAAAAAACCCTGGTTATATGAAGTGATACAAAGTGAAAGTGACACAATTAGGAGAATGTTGTTTGCTATAACAGCAGCAATATATTCTAATCATCTACTAATGAATGAATTATTGTCAACAATGAAAGGATTCAGGATAACCCCAAGGGGCTCATGATAAAGAAGAAGGAACTGATGAAGTCTGAATACAGCTTGAAGTATAAATTCTTGACTTTGTTTTCTCCAAGATTTTTTCTCTAGTGAAGTGATGTCTTCCTTCACAACATGATGGATATGGAAACATGTATAATATGATAACATGTATAATTTATATCATATAACTTGTCATCTTAAGGAGGAGGAGGCGAAATGGAGGGAAAGAACATGAATTGCAAAATGTCAGAAAGAAGTTATTTAAAAATGTATCAACATGTAAAAAATTAATAAAATTCCAACTATTGCTTTTAAGGAAAATCGAACTGTCCTGACTAATGAGTGAGCCTGATATTATTTTGAGAACCAAACATTTCTAAAGCCTAATGAACATTCAGATGATACAGTGGAGTGAAAAGAAAAAAAGAACAGAAAAGAACATATGAGAACCAAGAAAGGGTGGCATTTGAAAAACTCAGAACAAAGAGTATACAATGTCAAATGCTTCAGATAGGTTGAGTATGAGAATTGAGAAAAGTCCATTAGGTCTGGCAATGATAACTTTAAAGAAAGTACTTTCAGGAGAATGGTGAGCTTGAAGAAGACATACTGTAGAAAGGTTAGAAGAAAGGAGGAAATATAGTTATATGCTTATACTATAGAATAAGAATAATTATAAAACATTCCCCACAGAAGTCTAAGAAACATTCTTCCACAATTACATATAAAATACAGGAGAAAGTGTACTTAAGCTAAAAAAGTCCATGTGTCAAAGGGATAATTTATAGTCCCTAGCTGGATGGATGAAGGTCTTTTTTGTTTTTCATGGAATCACCACAAATTTTCCTAAGGTATGGTGTAGCTTTATTCTGGATTTCTTATAAAGTCATGAGGCTAACATGCCCAAAGAAAGTCCAAAATCTTCCCTTTATTTCCAATTTTCCTTCATCATCTTCTGGATAAGGGGGGTGATTCACTTTTTAGATCATCCCTAAAGTTGTTTTATCATAAAGTCTGAATCTCTTACTGAAAAGCTAGTTTCAAAACTGGTTTGCTATTTCATTCATGCCCCCAAAGGAATCAATAAATCTCCTCAACCAATTCTAATATACTTCCCATATAGCATCATTTCATTTGTGCAATGACTTTAAATCCTCTAAAACTGATCAGACTCATCATATTTAGATTAATGTTTTGATTCATTCAGTAGAGAGGTTCTCATATGATAAAAAGTATTGTTATTAGTATTTAATAGTATGTTATTAATTGAACGATTATATTGGTTTTTACTCTAATGCTATGAATAAATTTTAAGTTCCTACTAAATGCCAAGCAATGTTCTAACCATTGGTTACTGAAGTCAAAGCATCCCTTTGACATGGGCATGGTACCCCCAGAAACTCAGGCAAACTATTACCAGGGAAATTCCTAAGCTCCCTTAAACCTTCTGACTCCCAACCCAAAACATCTGATCCTGAGAGGATCATTCTCCTTTGATTGTCCCATTGATCCAAATCATGAGAACCACCCCCATGCCTTCAAGGAAAACTCCTCCCCAACCCCTTGCACCAGAGCCAAGTCTTCATTGAATATAAAAACCCCAGAACTGAGAGGCATTCCATTCAGGGAGCAACCTCACAGGTTGCTCCACTCATGTTGCCTTGCTTGCCAAAAATGCAACATTATTAATAAATCTCTCTTTACTTTTAAGTTAAGTTTGGAGTCTTGCATTCTTGCAAAAGGTATCCTTCCCAAACCCCAGTGGTACACATCTGTACCCCACAACACCTTATCTTCAAAAAACATAGTGGAGGAAACAATATATACATATTAAACATATATATGTGTATGAATATATATGTGATGCTTATATGTGTATATACATAAGTCAGAGAAAATATAAGCTAATTCAAAGGACAATATTGGTCTCATTTTGCAGATTTGAAAACTGAATCTCAGAAAGGAAAAAGTTAAATGTCATAGCCAGGATAACAGCTGTCTTCAAATGTTTGAAAGGCTATTTTCCAGAAGAAAAAAAAAAGATTATTAGACTTATTCTGCAAGTCTGAGGGTTTGAACTAGAAGTAATCAATCAGTCAATAAATAGGCATCAAACAACAGTAAAAATTTCAAAGAGGTTTATTTAGCCTTCAGGTAGGGACAAAACTAATTTATGTTACTCTAGTCTTTTCCTAAAGTAGAATGAATTGTCTATGGAAGTTTTAGGTTCTCTCACTAAAGGACTCTGAGAAAAAGGTGAATTACTACTTGACACATATGATGTAGAGAGGACTCTTACTGAGTTCTGGCTTGGATTAGAAGGGATCTGAGATTCTGTGTTAAACTCCCTAGAGTGAGGCATTAGAAAAGAATTTTAATGACATTTTAAAAGAGGATAAGATAAATGAGACTTACATCAAAAAAACTAGGGTACAGGGGCAAAGGTGTTGGCAAGGGGGCAGAGAGCCTAAACCAGGGATCCCCAAACTATGGCTCAGGGGCCATATGTGGCCCCCTGAGGCCATTTATCCAGCCTCCACCGCACTTCCGGAAGGGCGCCTCTTTCATTGGTGGTAAGGGAGAGGAGCTACAATGAGTGCGGCATTGCTCATGTACAGTACTACTTCTAGTGACATAATCCCTTGCATGGCACCTTGTTCTGAGAGAACGAGGTACCATGCAAAGGATTATTTGGCTGCACAATGGAAGATATCAGCATAGTGAGCAGTAATATGGGGGAGGGTGAAATGGGCATTGTACCCCCAGAAACTCAGGCAAACTATTATCAGGGAAACTCCCTTGTTCCCTTACATCCTCATGTCTCTGAGCCTAAAAACAGCCAATGACCCCTCTAGGGTCCTGAGATGATAATACTCCTTTGATCATCCTTTAGATTTGAGATGGACAGAAAGATGCTCCTCCAGGCTACACCTCGATCCTATCAGGCTACTTCTCAGACATCTGTTTGTTCCCTAAAACTAAGGAATCTTTATGTCCCCAGGCAGATGATCACCCCACCTCACCAAATGCCTGGGTGACTAACATTCTCTGTTGTAAAAAGTATAAAATCCCCAAAACTGATGTCATCTGGGGGAACAGCCTTTCCATTCATGCTGTCCTCCCAGGGAACTGCTCCCCATCTTGCTGTTCCATCTTACTATCCCCCTGGCCATTCTCAACATTACTTCCTAAATTAATAAATTTCTCTTTTTTTTTTTAAGCTAAGTTTTGGAGTCTTGCATTCTTGCAAAAGGTATCCTTCCTGAACCCCAGGGGTACACATCTGCACCCCATAACATCTTGGCACCCAACGTTTTTTGCTCTCCTGAAAGCTACTCCTGTACCCCGGATTGTCCATGAGGACACAGCTTCTCAGATAGGAAGGAGCCTTTTCTTTGACACCAAATTCATTGAAGGTTTTAAATCCCTTGCCCTGCAGTTTGACCTGTCCTAGACAGATCTGCATATTATTATCTCCACCTGTTGCACTCCATATGAGAAAAATCAGATCTGGGATTTGGCTGAAGAAATGGGTGATGAGAAGATCCTAAGTAGCACATGGGCAGGAGTTCCTGGTGCCACCACAGTCCCAGGGTAAGATCCTGGGTGGGACTATATGAATGAAAGGGACAGACTTAGGAGAGACCTCTTTAAGGCCATGCAAAAAGGGATTAGAAAGCAAGTAAATTACAACAAGCTCAAAGAAATTACTCAAGGAAAGGAGAATCCAGCCCTCTTCCTGTCCCAATTAGTAGAAGCCATGAAGCAATATACAAATGTCCACCCAGAGACTGATGAGGGGGCATTTATCTTAAGACTCCACTTCATAGGACAGTCAGCCCCAGACATCAGGCTAAAACTGCAAAAGCTGGATCTCTGACCTCAGACTCCAATAAACCAATTAATGGATGCTGCTTTTAAGATTTTTCACAACAGAGACCTTTTTGAGACAGAAGGACAGAAACGTGAGAAACTTCTCACCGCAGCTCTCACCTCTCTGACTTATGGGCAGAGGCCAAGGGGCTCTTGCTATGCCTGCAGGCGGGATGGGCACTGGTCGAAGGAAAGACCACCAACGACTCCGTGTCCAGCCTGTGGCTGAAAGGGACACTGGAAACAGCAATGCCCCGCCAACCAGAGACCCCAACGAACCCAGAGGCACTTTCCTGACCTCCAGTATCCTGAGGACTTGGAATAGGGATGCCCTTTTTGCCTTTGAGTGGGTTTTCCCCTCAGGCCCCCCCCCCAGCCCCATAAGTTCACATGGTACGTGCTCCTACAGGGTCTAAGGGACAGCCCACACTACTTTGGGGCTGCCCTCAACAAAGATCTTAGAGCCCCGAGACTCATGAGCAGCTCAATCTTGCAGTATGTTGATGACATTTTGATATCTAATCCTTCTGAGGCTGCTTGTATCACAGACACCATTTCTACCCTAACTTTTCTAGGAGAACGGGATTACAAGGTTTCTGCTTCTAAAGCCCAACTTGTCTCCCAGTCTGTAACTTATTTGGGACACACCCTAACCCCAAATTCCCACTCTCTGACCACAGGTAGAAACAGGTCATACTGTCCATTCCTGTCCCCTCCACCAAAAGTCAGTTCCAAACTTTTATGGGTATGCCAGTGTTTTGCTGCATTTGGATACCTAATTTTGGGATCATTGCAAAACCTCTCTATGAGGCCACTAAGGAGCCTGATTCAGAACCTCTAGATTTGGGGGGGAGACCAGGAACAAGCCTTTTCACTTTTAAAAACCCGGCTTTCTTCCACCCGGCCCTAGGGATTCCAGACCTTGAAAAGTGGTTTTTCTTGTTTGTGGATGAGAGAAAGCAGTTTGCACTAGGGGTTTTAGCTCAGTACCTAGGACCTGACCTTTGTCCCATTGCTTACTTCTACAAGCAAGTTGACTCAGTTAGCAAAGGATGGCCACCATGCTTGAGAGAAGTCTCTGCCATGGTTCTCATGGAAGAAGAGGCATTTAAATTAACTCTGGGTGAAGCCCTAGAAATTCGGGTCCTCAGTATTCTGGAGGCTAGGGATCTAAGGTGGCTCTCACTAAGTACCAGGCTCTTTTACTGGACACACCCAGGCTTACCCTGAAGGTATGCAGGACACTGAAGCCAGCTACCCTCCTCCCTCTTCCGGGAGATCCCCCTTCCCATAACTGTGAGGAGCTGATAGACCACACCTTCTCCAGCAGACCAGACCTCAAAGATTCTTCTCTCTCTGAGGCAGAGATCAGCTGGTATACAGACGGGTCCTCCTTTATGGAGAATGGGGTGAGAAAAGTCGGGTACTCCATAGTCTCTCAGACAGCCACCATTGAGGCAAAGGGACTCCCCCCAGGGACTTCAGCACAAAAAGCAGAGCTGATCGCCCTCACAAGAGCATTGCAGCTTACTGAAGGGAAAAAGACAAATATTTTCACGGACTCAAAGTTTGCCTTTCATATTTTACGTGCTCATGGTGCCATATGGAAAGAAAACTACCAAAAACTCTCCCTTGAAACACGGGAAGGAAATTCTGAGTTTACTTGAGGCTGTCACTGTACCCAGCCAAATAGCTGTCATTCACTGCAGAGGACATCAGGGTCTAGATTCCAACCTAGCCCGAGGGAATCATAGGGCAGACCTAGCCGCCAAAGAGGCTGCACAAGCCACTTCTTTGACTGCTCTGACCCTAACTCCATGACACCCCCCCATACCGAAAGGCATTTCTCCCTCTTACAGAGGAGGAAATTGCACAGGCAGAACTTCAGGGATTTACCCTTGAAAACAGCGGTGGTGGCGTTCTCCCTCTAGACTTCTGCTCCTCCCTAGTAATTTAACGTGGAAATTGGTTATGGGATTACATAACTCCATACACTTAGGCAGAGAAGCACTAACCACTTTGATAAAGCCACTTTTCACAGGCAAAGGCATCTCTAAAACCACCTGGGAAATTAGCAGATCCTGTGCCCTCTGTGCCCAAACTAGCAGCACTGGAGCTCTTAGGCCACCTCCCCTCCTTAAGCCCGTCCAGAGGCAGATAGATTTTACCCACTTGCCACCTTGCAAAAGGTACAAGATCCTTTTAGTCTTTGTAGACACCATCACAGGCTGGCCTGAAGCATTTCCCTCCAGATCAGAGAAAGCACAAGATGTCACAAAGGCCTTACTCAATGAAATCATCCCTAGGTTTGGCCTTCTTAAGACCCTTCAGAGTGATAATGGTCCAGCCTTTATTTCCCAGATCACTCAGATGGTTTCTAAGGCATTGGGCATTACTTACCATTTACACTCAGCCTGGCATCCCCAATCTTCAGGGAAAACAAAACGTATGAATCAGACCCTAAAAAGAGCCCTCACCAAACTATGAGAGGAGGCAAGGATTGATTGGATCCAAGCTCTCCCCATTGCCCTAACCAGAATCAGAATTGCTCCCCGGGGAAATTTAGGGCTGAGTCCATTTGTATTGCTCTATGGGGGACCCTTTCTAACCTCTGACATTCTTTTAGATACAGAAATACACAGCCTTGTTCGGTTCTCTAGACAACTTGGCCCAATCCACCAGGTTCTGAGAGAATGCGCTAATCAGATCCTCCCTAAACCCTCCACAGAGGATACAGAGGAATCTCTCCACCCAGCCCAAACAGGAGATTTGGTATATCTGAAGACATGGAGTGGATCAAACCACCTGACACCCCGATGGGAGGGCCCCCATAGGGTTATTTTGTCCACTCCTACAGCTGTAAAATTAGAGGGGCAGAATACATGGACTCATGTCTCTTGTATTAAACCCTTTATCCCTCCAGAAACAGGTAGTGAAGGGGGAACGGAAGCCACTTATTCCTGTGAGCCACTGGAAGATCTCAAATTCCTCTTCCGCAGAAAGACCCAACCTAAGAATACTTTGGAATAAGTAGCTCCATCCCCTCCTCCTTGTTATCTTAAATTTCTCTTGCTGTAGCCTTGACTATCTCTTTCCTTACAGTCTTTGTCCTTTTTGGAATTTTAAATCATGCATACCAAGTCAGCTGGAAAGATAATTTTCTGGTTCAGCTTGGGGAAGCCAAAGTGGGTCCCTCTAACTGTTGGGTTTGTATGAAGCACCCCCAAAGTGGAGAGAACCCCAGGTCTCTAGCCCGAGGTCTCAGTGCCTCCGAGGTATATCCAAAATATGAGGTTTTAAGGAAATATGGAACCATTCCAGTTTTAGCTACTCCCCTATGGGATACCTTGAAGGATGCCCCCTTTTTTCTCACAAGGCAACCTTTTTTTTTTTAATATATCCAAGCCCAGCACACCGGGTTGGCACTTATTAAGGATGGGTGGGCCAGAATAGAACCCTTCCGGTATAAGTGCTTTGATAAGGGATGGGGTACTGATCCTTTTCCTTTTATCATGACTCATGCACTATGTAGGAATTGCTCTGAGGATCCAGTCACCTTTGCTGAGGCAGGTATAAAGATGTTTTCCTCAACATATATATACTGGTATCCTAATGTAACCATCCAAACTCCTGGGGAAAGCTTCAAGGAGTTCTCCACCCTCACACCTCCTCTTCACCCCCCACACTCATGGTCTGTGCTGAAAACTTTACACAAGACTGGCCTTAGACCTGGCAAGTTAGTCTCCTATAATAGTTCCTCTGAATGGGGAATTAATGTTTCCCAAATGCTAAAATCTGCAGACAGATCTCTTTGTGCCCCTGCAGGATACAGATTCATCTGTGGCTATCACATGCACCTCTAGCCTCTCAAACCAGTACCCCATTTTATGCCCCAGGGTGGTCACCTCAAGAGTCTTTTGAGTCAATAGTTTTAACTACATCCTGCCTTAGCCCCTACATCAACTATGGGGAATGTACCTTAGGGCTCCTGGACCCCCAAGTACATTGATACCAGAATCCCCTGACTCCTTCTCCCACTGAAGTACAGAGAGTAAAGAGGAGCTCTTGGGATAATTTCCTCTGCTGGATGGAGAAGTCCATATCACTGACAGTTCCCTGGGTAGGGTACTTAAGCCAAGAGGCTGTGCTTAGTAACCTGACCTTAGCTATTGAGAAAAATTTCCAATGTGACAACTATGGGCCTTGAGGATCTTCAAGAATCTTTGGATTCCCTGGCAAATGTGGTGATGGACAATAGAATTGCCTTAGACTATCTATTGGCAGCAGAAGGCGGAGTTTGTATGGTTCAGAACACTTCTTGCTGTGTCTATATCAATAATTCCCACAAAGTGGAAGTAAGAGTTATCCATTTGGATGGCTGATGCCTGTAGAAAGATATTTCCTGGTTCATCTTCCTGGAAATCCTGGCTATATGTCCTCCTTGCCCCTTTTATCCCTATCATCTTGATAATTGGGGGTATCTTGATATGTGGACCTTGTATTTGTAATCTTGTCATCTCTCTAGTTGCTTATAGGGTAAAAGCACTCATGGGAGTCACAGAAATGCCATTGCTACCTCTGCAACCTTCCCAGCCTAAACCCCTGGACATGGCCTACCACCAATAACTCTCTCTCCTAATGATAGGCAGGGAATACTCTGTTTCCATTCTCATCTGAAGAAGTTACAGAAGACTGAGACCATCGCCCCTTTCCCCTTACATATTAGGAGAGTGGGGAGATGACATGGGCACTGTACCTCCAGAAGCTCAGGCAAACTATTATCAGGGAAACTCCCTTGCTCCCTTACATCCTCATGACTCTGAGCCTAAAAACATCCAATGAGTCCTGAGATGACTATCTTCCTTTGATTGTCCTCTAGATTTAAGATGGACAGAGAGATGCACCTCCAGGCTACCCCTCGATCCTATCAGGCTACATTTCATACATCTGTTTGTTCCCTAAAACTGTGAATTGTAAAAATATTCCACTTTAATCAGACCATTCTTTAGAAGATTTGATTTAGCTATTTCCTGATCAATAACAATAGAGATACTTGAAATAACAGAATCAGGTCTTGGAAACTCTACCTTTCTTCTCCCTTCTTAGTTGAACAAGATTTGGAAGGTCTGTATCAAACTCAAGATTTAATTATCTAAGGAATGGCCTTCAAAAGACATGTGCAGAACAAAGGACAGACCTCTGGGCTATCCTAAGTCAAGCTAAGTCCTCATTGGTACAGATGAGATGCAGAAAAGTGACGTAAAAATGTCCATCTAAGGCATTTCACTTCCTGTCCCTTCCTTTTTCCCTGGAGAGGCAACTCTGGCTGGCAGCGTGCTAGGTGTTCTGACATTTTGGGAGTGGTGGCAATTATTTGTCTGGGTTTTGGTGGTGAGTTATGTCCTTGACCTGATTCAGGTTCAGGCATCTCAGCTGAGCCACTTTTGGAGTTCAGGTTGATTCCTTCCTCCTTCACACTCCAAACCCTTACTTTCTAAATCTTCTAATCTTCCCACCCGATATCAGCCAGGTGGGGGGAGAAATCCTTCACCCTTTCCTTCACCCTTCTTCTTAATCTTCTCCACTATATCAATTAAATCACCATAAAATTTGGCAGCTGACTTGGGTATTTTGTTATTTGGTTTTTCATTAGAATTTTTATAAATAAAATTCTTGTCGACCTAAATTAATTATACATTCAGCCTCAGCAATAAATTCACCCTTTGCAAAACTAAGGAATCTTTATGTCCCCAGGCAAATAATCACCCCACCTCACCAAATGCCTGGGTGATTAATACTCTCGGTTGAAAAAGTATAAAATCCCCAGAACTGATGTCATCTGGGGGAACAGCCTTTCCATTCATGCTGTCCTCCCAGGGAACTGCTCCCCATCTTGCTGTTCCATCTTGCTATCCTCCTGGCCACTCTCAACATTACTTCCTAAATTAATAAATTTCTCTTTTTGTTTTTAAGCTAAGTTTTGGAGTCTTGCATTCTTGCAAAAGGTATCCTTCCCAAACCCCAGGGGTACACATCTGCACTCCATCACAAGGGGATTCCACACTGTGTATACTGCTGCTCGTATAGTGGTGGCAGTGATGGGCCTGTGCAAGGTGTGATAGGCCCATCACAGTTAGGGCTGCAGCCTCCACTATCCCAGACAGCGGGATACAGATTTGTTCATAGTTTTTTTTTTTTAATAGTCTGGCCCTCCAATGGTTTGAGGGACAGTGAACTGGCCCCTGTGTAAAAAGTTTGGGGACCCCTGGCCTAAACAGTGGAAAGGTAGATAAAATTGCCATTGGAAAAGAAGGTATTCCAACCCTTGCCCTCTCAGTATTGGAGGAGTTCAGGTGTTTCTGGGAGAAGTAAGTCATAGTGATGAAAACTTGGAAATACTCCAAGGACAACTATTGCAAAGGACCTAGACATCATGGATAGTGATTACCAGGGAAGAGAGGGTAGAGCACCAAGAGTCAATACATGGGGACAACAATTGTTGTGGGGATATTGGCATAGAATTTTCTGGAGAAGAAAGAAGCACACTCCAGTGGAGAAATTGTAGTTCCACCCTCTCCAATCTTGGAGTGCAAACCCCATAGCTCTACACCAATTATAGCACTGATATAAATGCTTTCTTTAGTAATGCCAATCAATCAGAAAGAATTTATAGAGCATCTCATATATGTTAGGCATCATGCTAGACCAATATATTAAAGGCATTAAAAATGCTACAGGTGATTCTAAACAATGCCATCCTTTCACTGGTGAATTCAGTGACATTTATTTTACTATATTTCCAGCTATTGCAATCAAAATAATAGACATAGAAATCATCATCCTTGACAACTAGAAAATGAGAGATGAAGAGGTTTGAATCTGAAAATAACAACTAGGGAAAAAGAAGAAATGTGTCAAATTAAATCCACATACTACCAAAGAAAAAATGCAGAAACAAGGACCTTGAGTTAAGTTTTAAATGTTTCCTTTCAATGAGATATATTATTTTTCTTCTAATAAATTTCCTTACTGCTAATAAAACTAAACCGCAGATGACAGTGTTAGTGAAGCAAATGTCCATAGTTCTCTATGAAAATTAGAGACAAATTATTTTAATAACACAAGTTCACATTGGTAGTAGAAGAGAATCAAAAAAGTCAGGACCACCTTGAAAGTGCTAGCTAAGAGCATCCATCAGCCATAATGCCACTACATGACTGAGTACATCTGTTAAGTCATAGTATGAAATGAATCTCATGATTTATCATCTACAGATGTTAGAAAAATGTGTCAAAGGGGGGAGAAAATTCTGTATATGTAGGCCATGTAAATAATATCCAAGGCTTTGTTTTGCACAACCATTAATGGAATCTTATTCAAATAAATTGATGCAAACTTGCATACAGATGCTGTCATTAAGAAGGGGAATTTAACTAGAATGTGAGATCGTCCAGTGGTTTATGTGTGGTTCTGAATGCTTCTCATCAGCTGGAATCTAGCCTTTTAGAAACATCTTTGCATTTACATCCTCAAAAACTGTTTATCTCAATTCAAAAGATCACTTATTAAAGTTTATCTATGTATTTGCTTATTTGCAACTGCTTATTAAGAGAGATGAATATCAACATTAAGCATTTTTAGTGCTTGAAAACATGTCCTAAAATAAACTTCACTCTCATTGGAAAGTCTTATTTTTTCATTTTACAGGGTTTACCTGCATAATCAAACGTCAAAGAAAATTTGTGAATTTGACCTTTGTCATCCCATTTATCAGACTATTAACTCAGCCTCACATTCATTTTTAAAAGGTTAGAGCTTCCTTTGCAATGCCTACACTCCCAATTAAAATGAATAATACACAGGCATCAGCACTGGAGTCGGTGCTCTTTGCTAATACAGATTTTTTAAGAGTTCTTTGAGAAAGAAAGAGAAAAGTTATGCAAATTAATACATGGAGTTATCTGTATTTTTTATGTATTAATAAGAATATATGTATAGATTTCACAATAAAACTAAATTAATTTTCAAGGATGTTCTAAAGTCATTAAGCTAACTACTTTACGTGGGATTTTTATTTTAAGACACATTTTCTCACCAAGATACAATGCAATACATTTTCCTTGTATTTTCTAATAAAATTTCATTGAAGTGATTTTCTGCTAGTTCTAAAAATAGTTTCTTAGTTAATATTATGTTCCACCTTGAATTTATAGCATAAAATAATTTTCTCATAGAACCAATGACAATATGTCAAGTCTTAAAGGGCAGATAGTAGGTCTTACTTTTGTATTCCAGGTGAAAGCCAGCTGCTGCCACACTAATATCAGATTGAAAATGCAAATAGAGTTGATTGGAGGTACTATTCAACAAGGCTGGCACAGTAGTACCTGCAAGAGACAAAGGAGTTTAATCTTAATCATAATTCATGCAACTTTTAAACATTATTCTTTTTTACATATGAAATGTTTTTTAAAGTATGCTGATTTCTCCAAATCAATTTAATTCACTTCCTAAATACCAATTATTTATCAACTTACTGTATGCAGAAAGAACACTGTCTTGATAGAGAAGTACCTTTTCAATTAGAGATAAGAGAAAGACTCCCAATAACTAAAACAAAGTTGCAATACAGTGAATGAAGATGGAAAGAGACAAAGGGTAGAATGCAGATGTGAGAATAAATTGCTTCTTTATATTTGGAGGAAAAATAGGGAAAATTTTGTGGATAAAGTAGTCTCAACTTGAAATTAAAGAATGATAAGAATGAGGGTTCTATAATGGGGGAATAAAATGCAAAAAGACATAGAGTCAACATGGTGCATGGGAGATGGAAAATAAACTTTGAATGAGGAAGACTTAGGTTCAAATATTATATGAGCTACTTATTGTATAACCCTAGGTAAATTACTTAAACACTCTGTGGCTCAATTTCCTTATCTGTTAAATGAAGTGGTAGAGTGATCTAAAGGTCTTTCTAGTTTTAAATCTTTGATGGTGGTGTTCTTTTAGTTGGATTATAGACTATAGAAATGTATAGAATATAATGTGTAAAAGGTAAAAAAAAAATATTCTGATAAATTGTGGAAGGTCTTAAATACCAGCATTGGGGATTATTTCTAATTAAATCATTATTATCAGGAATTGTCAAATAATAAAAGAATCTTCAGATATCTGTGTCTAATATAGTGTCAGTTTTCATTATTTCTATGGTTCAATATCAGTTGCATTTCTACGTATGATTATAACAAAGTTATCTCTTTAGTCCTCCACCAAATGTTTACCAATGTGCCATGACATAGAGGACACATGCCGAACACCCAGAATCATATACAAACCACATGAGCACTTATCACTTAGATGGTTTATTCCCTATTTTGGTTTCTTTTTACATTTTGAAAGTCTGCCTTATTCCATTTGGTTTGACAAGGCCATCATGAGGAAGAACATTTTAAGACAACATAGAAGTCTGGCTGGGGATAGTCATTCAGGGAAGATGTTGATCTAATGCATTATTCATGGGGCACAGCTTTTGACTGGTAACCTCTTTTCTATTTCCACTGTGACTAACACTGAATGATGTTCCCACAGAGGTCTCTGAATGACTTCAACCAAAACTGTGTGAAAAAAAGGAAAGTATAGATTCATTTATATTGAGTACTTTCTGTTCACTTAAAATGCCCAAGCTCATGTTATACCAACCGAAGAATCAGTAAGAGACACAGAGGAGCTAAGGTCATATTGGGAAAAAGAAATTAGAATACTGGAGGAGAGTTTGAAACAAGAAAATAACAAAAAAGGGACATTCCCAGAATATCAGTCTTGAATTATAAAGTTCCATAAAATGTACTCTTCAAAAGGGATAAGCAAATTAAATAATTTTTTTCTTTGTTATAATACATAAATGAGGAAATCTTTATTAATACATTGTCTTATAGTTTATTAATTTAATTAATTGATTCAGATGGTTATTCTTTAGAGGAAATTGACAATAAAGGGCCCAGAATTTTAGGGTAGCTACTTCAAAAAAAAAAAAACCCACAGTGTCAAGTCAAAAATGAAAATACTTATGGAATAATAAAATCTCTAACACTTCAATAAAATAGCACTTTTTCTACTGTTATAAATCTCAAATTCTAAACAACTTAGTGATAGATGGGATCTTAATGAATTATGGACTTAAAAAGTAATCTTTTGGTAACCAGCTTTAATGAGGAGGCTCTCAGCCCTTAGGCTGAATATCATAGCGATTATAACCAAATTCTTCTAGTCTGGTATGTCCTGTCCAAGCTTGTGAAATGACAGCATTGTCTACAGGAACCCAGAATCATCTTCACAAGGCATCAAAGTAGAGCTTTATTGCAAAAACTATTTCTTATATACCTTAAGCAAGGTAATTTATACCTTTTGCTAAATTACCAAAATTTATATGTAATCATACACATCAAAAAGATTCACAGGTTTCAGTTCAGTAGAAAGGCACTTCTCCTAATATATTAATACCAGAGAGGTTTAACTATTAAAAGCAATGTATCCAGTGATTTCTACCTTAACTAATGAGGTTTTGGGTCAAGGGTACTGAACTGGTCGGCTATCATACTTTGTACTCAAAGAGAACCAAAATGGCATTACTATGTCTGGTTCAATGTAACAAAACAAGCTCAGAAGGTTGAGTACAAATAGGCCATAACAATATTTGGAATGGAGATGTCTAAGTTTCACATTTCTCACATTTCTTCTAAGCTACTCTAATTTTGCTTTGCTCTTAGAGCCCAGAGCCACCTTTGATATATGCAGTCCATGGGGGATTTCCTGTGCCAGTATCTCCCATGACCTGCATGTGAGCACTTTCCTGGTATGAGTTCTCTGTAAAATAATTTTTTAGCCAAATATATATTTGACATTCAAACAATGTGGCCACTCATTTTACCTCTACAACATGTCTCACATTTATCCTTTTCTCTCCATCTGTAACATAACTACTATATTTTGAACCCTTACTACTTAGTTTGAAATATTCTCCCAAGTTGAAGGCATTGTCTTCCTTCTCTTTATTATCAACCACATAACCACTAAATTAGTATTCTTAAAGCAAAAATGTGCTCATGTTACTCTTCTGTTCAAGAAAATCCAGCAGTTCTTCCTAGATCTCATCCTGTGTAAATTTAATATAAATTATACCCACTTGTTGTATTTTTTAATTGTTATTAGCCCTATTCTGTGACTAGGAACTATGTGATTATCTGACTTGGTGTCCTGGCATTAGGGAAGGGGTCTAGTGGAAATATTGTTGGACAGATGGCATGGCAAAAAGTCAGGACTTGGACACTGAGAGTGAGGTTAAGTGCCCTATCAAAGCCCCAGGAAGAGTGGCAAAAAACAGCTTTCCAAGAGAAGGGACACAGGAAACTCTCACTCTTTTGCTAGACACCTTGTCCCTCTCTCTCCCTTCTTTGAAGCATTTAACTTTTGACAGGCACTTGGTTTGGCACTCAGAGGGTTGTGGATAAACTGAGGCAGCATGTGTAAAATGTCTAATAATTAGGGCAGCCAAGTGACCATGTGATCTTTCTCTCTAACCTTTACTAATAAATAATTATAAATTAATATATCTCCAGATAATTTAAATCATAACAATTCTTCGTATCCTTTACAAATTTTTCTCTTTGACATTTAAAACCATTCACCATCTGGCTCCAGGATTACTTTCAATTGTTGTTGAGTTGTTTCAGTCCTGTCTGGCTCTTTATGACCCCTTTTTAGGGTTTTTTGGCAAACATACTGGAGTGGTTTGCCATGTCCTTCTTCAGCTCATTTTGAGGATGAGAAATTGAGGTTAACAAGATTTGCCTAGCATTGCACAAATTAGTAAGTGTCAGAGGCTGGATTTGAACTCAGAAGGTGAGTCTGTCTCCCTGATTCTAAACCTAGTGTTCTAGCCACTTGCTGCACCCAGCCGTTCCTTATTCTCTGTTACTCTGCTTCAAACACTACATTTCAGCTATACTAACCTGCTTGCTGTTTGCTATAAAAATCATTATCTTTACTATTTCTGTGCCTTTGAACTGGCTGTTTTGTCTTTTAGATAATCTAGCTCTCCTTCAAAGCTTAGCTTAGGTATTTTAATTTCTCCAGGTAGTAGTGTTACTTCCAGAAATTACTTTGTTATCTACTTTATATTTAATTTTCTGTGTTTGTATATATAGTATTACCTCCATCAGAGTACTTGAGGGTAGGTACAATTTTGTTTTTCTCTTGGTATTTCCAAATCTAACAGTGTCTGGTATATAGAGAAGATTTGAATGAATGAAATGAATGAATAGCCCTTGAGAGCTTAGAATTATTCTAACTGCCAAAAATCAATTAGCTGAATGATAATGGGAAAAATCACTTGAGATTTTTCTCCCTCAGTTGCCTTGTTTTTCAGATAAGTGAGCTGAATTGGATGACCTGTAAAGTATGTTTATAATTTTATAAATAATTCAAATATCTATTTTTAAAACTTCTGATACATAAACATATATCATGCATATATTCAAATATGTATATATGTAATATACACATGCATATATATATCCATATATAATCCGTCTAGGGCCAGAAAAAACATAGACAGGTGCTTCCAACACACTGAAAATTAATAAAATTTGTCATAAAACAATAATATAAGTTACTATAAATTGTTTCAGGTAAAATAATACTATTCATGATCATTGATAACAGCATGTTATAGTATTTTGAAGATTCATAAATAAATTCTAGAAAGTAGACACAGAAAGTATAGGGGTACATTGTCTAAGGCAGATTCTTATATTTGTTGATTTATGAGTAATAAAATATTATTCACATCCCCCCTATCATTATAATTCTATATACAAATGAATGCAGTTGTGTATTTGATACTTAACTGTTTTTAATATAAAGCATTTTGATAACACCAACTAATAAATCATTACAATGAGACAAGCAAGTGAGGCTATGGCATATTTCTGTCCTGAGGGATTGAGCACCTCTATTATGGTGCTGGCACTGCAAATAGAAGGGAAGCAATAGATAGGAGAGAAAATTATAAAGGCAGAATGATGAATGGCAAGGAAAAGGGTAAAAGGAGAGGTTGTACTATTGACTCTCTCTATCATGTCACAGAAACTTCCTCACCCTGAAAGTTCATTTCCCCTCTAGATTTTTCCCACTGGAAGTGTACCCTCTATCCTTATTGTATATATATTGATATAAGGATATCCTTATATCCTTTCCTCTGTCTGGATGGTTCCTCCCAGGTTTTTGAGGACAATATCCATGCCAGTCTTTTCTCCATTCCTCTCCAGAATATATCCCAGACTTTCTACTTTCTCACCCAATGCCTTCTCCCAGGTACCTTCTTCCCTCCCTCCCTCTCTCGCTTTTTAGTTCTCTTTTATGGGTTGTCTCATTCCATTAGAAGAAAGCCCTCTGAGGGCAGGAAATGTCTTTCTTTCTGGTCATATTTGTGTGTCCATTACTTAGTATAGTGTCAAACACATAATAAGCTACAGTAAATTCTTTTTGATGGATAAAGTTGAAATCTATTCTTAATGTATTAAAGCTTGAAGATAACGCAGATGAAAACTTATTTTATTGTATTTTTTTGAGACTAAGTTTCTCTAACCTCCCCATGCCAGAAGTACAATAGCCATTCACAAGCCTTATCTTTTTCTTGAACATTATTTCTGTTTGTGTGTGCGCACATGTATGAATATATGTCTCTCTTTTTCAGAATTGAAAAGAAGGAAATATTTTTCTTGGCTTTTACCTAAAGGTTCTGCTTTTTTTCCCCAAAAAATGAATCTGATGTTCTGATATTCTTTTGTTTATACATTTGTAAGATTTCTTTGTCTATCAGTCAAATGTTCTAGAATCTACATGAATCATCAATATCTGCTAATACCAACTCAAATGGCAAATTGGCAATTTTCACAATTTTTGTTTCAAAGAGGAAGCACTAAGTGGGGAAGATGGTCAAATGGTAACTGAGGAAGCAGCTATCATTTGCCATTTCACTCCCTTACACTTTCTTTACCTGTTGAATCTGTACTTGTGTCTATGTAAGATTAGTATACTGTTTCACGTTTTATTAGGAAATAGAGGGGAAAAAACTACCTGCTTTGAAGGATAAGTAGTATAATTTACAGTATCAATTAAAATAAACACAAAATTGAATATCCCTACAAGTAAGTATATATTTGGAGATATTCTGATGCACATTAAATAATTTCTCAAGTAAATATGTAATATTAACTTCATATAAAATATAAACTAATAAAATTAATTAAGTGAAATTTTAAAAAGATTTTATTTGTCTTTTGGGGTATAACATAGGTGTTATTTCATTTGATTAAAAATATTCAATTGGGTTCTATGGATACAAACTGTTACTTTTATTACCTGAAAAACTTCCAAGTCTTGGTGCTGTCATATCTGCACCATCATAGATTTCAAGGGAATCCCAGTTTTGTTCTGTAGCAAAGCTGATTACTTGAATCTAGAACATAATGATATTAGGTTATCTTTTTTTTTCATTTAAAAACCAAAGTTAACTAAATAAATACTCTCAACAAAATAAAGGGGGATACTATATATAACATCAAAGAAATTAATCAAGGATGAAAAATGAACTCTATTAATAGAAAACTTTAGAAATACATGGAAATGAAGACAAATATAAAGCAATAAACAGTAATATAATCAAGGATAGAAACATAGGAGGCAAAGTATAGATATTGACTAGACAAATACAAATATAAAATAATATTAGAGAATCAATAATGGACACAATTCCATTGTACATGAAAGTGCACATATATAGGGTTAGATGTAGGCATAGATAAAATGGATTAGAAATTCATATGATAAAATTATACATTGAATAATGTCAAATAAAGCAAGATTATATGGACACATGCTTTAGATACAAATTGAATAATATTTATTATAAATTAAAATGACAAAATTATAATAGTAAATTAACAGGAAAGTAACCAATGTTAGATTGTACAAAATATAATGATACAGATATTTAGATAAATATAGATATGATATATAGATAAATTAAAGAAAATATAACTGATAGATTTGATTTTCGCTTTAGCTGAGAAATTGTGCTATACTATTATTTTCTGAACTAAAAAAGAAGATTGGAAACAATCAACAAAACTAATAGAAGACAAATTATTTTCTGCAAATTTATATTACAAGGATATCAATAAATACTTCCAAAGTCCTGAGACTTAGCATTTGAAATTTTGCAGGACAAGGACTTGCCTGAATTCCTGATCCTTCTGTGACTATGATTTTCCATATACAGTTCAAGTTGTTGCCATATGGCTCAGGATAACCGGGGGAGAGGATAGTGCCTCTCCTTTGTGTGAAATTGCCACTGCAGGGAACTAGAAAGCATTATTATATTTAAGCACATAGGTTGTGAACATGAAGTAGAATGTGTTGTATTTTTGAGTGTTCTGAAACTCGGATTCATTTCTAAGAGGGTTTTAAGAGGGAACACATAGTGACCATTCATTTTTAGAAGGTTTTATACAACATAGAAATTCAACCATATTTTCTTAGTTTTAATAATCAGCTGAAGTAATTTACTCAATTATTTATTTTTATCGTACTGGTAAAAAAATATTTTCTAAAGACTATAATAGTTTTTAAAGAACAGTTGTGTCACTGAAAAGTGTGTTGTTTAGAATAATTAATCCACCAAGGCTTAAATACTTGGTATCTTATTTGATATTAATGGAATTTATGAGCAAGACCAGAGAGAAAATATTCTTATAATGTACAAATGAATTCAAAGGACTAAATATGATTCTGCCAAAGGCTCTTACATAAAATGAAGTAAATAAACTACAACTTACTATACCATTGTTATTTGCTCAGGATTAGCATATGACTTTTCAATAATTAATCAGCACAAATTTATTAAAGAGACTTCACAAGAGATCTAGCCAATCAACATTATAATACTTTCCCCAAAAAACAGAATTATGTACTGTATTTATAGCTTTAGAGTTATAGTCACATAGTTAATAAATATTCAAAGGTGTGGGGAAACATATCATACTTGTTCATCTAATGGGTTATTATAAGAAACGCCATATTTCCTACTTTCCAGCTGGTACTCAATTATTTCTGACATGACAAATTGCCCTTTTAAATTGGACATGACCATTATTAATTGATGGTGGATGAATATATAGGTAAGGGAAAAACTATTTTCTGAAACTGCTATCCAATTCTGATTTAGGGCTCATGTGCACTATTAAACCCAGCCAATAATTGCTTACCTACACAGCTTGGTATTGTGTCATTCCACTGAGCTAAAGCATTAGGCACTGATTGGCACCGGATTGCTTTGGAGCCTTGAAGTAGATATCCAGGGTTGCATTCAAATCGAACAATTGAACCCGCTGAAAATTCAGAGCCAATTCTTCTTCCATATCTGGGCTCTGGGACAGAGCTGCATTGTGTATCACTTGTACGAGGAACAGCTAAGGATTGGCGATGTGTTTTTTTTTTTCCCAAAGAAGGAAAAATAATATTATTTCTATGTCATAAAATAATAATGAATTTAAAATTAAATTTAAATGAACATGGAACACATTGAATAATACTTCCTATGCATATCAAACATCAATTTTTCAAAAGATTTTCCCATTTATTATCTCATTTTTAAACTCCATAATCCTGTGAAGTATATCTATAAAATGTAATTTATAATAATCTCTATCTTATACAATTTGTGATATATAATACAGATAATTTAAAGTACTAAGCCAACACCACTTGGCTAGAACCATTTGGAAACTCTCAAAACTCAAGTCTCTGTGATTCAAATGCATTATCTTTTTACTTGAAATGTGTATGTGGATATATGTATGTGGTGGGGGGAGAATCCATGTATGCCTTTTAGTGACACAGAAACAAGGAACATCTTGGAATGTTGCATTGAAAGCTTGTTTCACAGTTGGAAAGACTCAAATTCAAGTCTCATCCTAAGCAAATCATGGGACTTCTCAGTGCTCCTGGCAATTCTTACCATATAAGTTTTAAAGAAGCTACTGATCTGCACTGGTAAAGGAACTTCTTATTGAGGAGTTCCCTAACCCATTGAAATCATAAGCCCAGACCAAATATTAATAAATATGCACATACTAATATATATTTATATTCACACATGTCATATATAAGTATATGCATATAATATGCATTGAAATTTTTTTCTTGTAGAATTCAACTAACTGTTAGAAATTCTTCCATTTCTCTCACCTGATATTAATGCCAATATTTATTTAGTTTTAAAGTGGAGGAAAGGTAGTGCAATGTAAAGAATTGGAATCAAAATCTGGGTTCAGTTATTCTGTGCTCTACAAAATTTGTCTTGGGCAAGTCACTTCCTCTCTGGATGTCAATAAAAAGGACTGCAATAATCTCTAAATTCCATTCCAGCTCTAACATACTAAAATCTCTAGAACCATATTTTCATTTTCCCCTTTACCTGCTTCTCTTTATTCACAGCATATGAACTTAAAAAAAAAAGGCTCAGAATACCCATTTTTTCTTTCAGAATTATTTCTTTTTCTTGCTATGGAACATTGTCTTGTCTTGAAAAATGAATGATGATGAACAATGCCATAGCTTAGATTGTGAAACAAGGTTAAGAAAACAATTCATTTAGAGCAGTTGTAGGGAAATTATTTAGATTGATCTAAGTTCCATTCAGGAATTAAAATTACATTCAATAAAATGCTCCATAATCTCAGCAGTGAAAGAATTTAAAACACTATTTAAGTCCTATATCTCCTTTTAAAAATAATTAAAATGGGAAGTAAAATGCTAGATGTCTATAATATTGCACTAATAGGCACTATAATGGATATTACTTTAAAATAAAATTTATCTTTTTCACATTTCTTGGACTACATTTTATGAATGCAACATGGGAGAGAATGATTTGCCAATTTTTCCACAATAAACAATGCTTGAGAAGCTTTTACAATGATGAAGAAATATCCCCCTGGTATATTTCTATTTAGATTTAAAGATTAAATGAAAGAAGATAGTTTTTTGTAAGCAGTTCTATGATTGTGCAAGAGGAAGTAGAATCTTCAGTAAATATTTTGGTCCATGCATAAGGTACAGGTTGTAAGGAGAGGGAGGTAAGATAACAAGGTGGGGAAGGAGGGTCCATGTGCTAGTAAAGTTTTCTTTTGGCTTGTTTCTTTCTTTTTGTGATACAGATTGGTGTATTAAAGACAATTAAACAGAACCCATGCCTGAACAAAATTGGAGAGATCTGGCCATTTGAGAAAGAAGATCAGAAAATAGAAGAGAAAACAATTTCAAATTTCTTAGAAAGTGGCGCAGGAGTTAAGCATGCCAATAGTGCAATGAAGCGCTGAGTTGAAAGCTGAATTTTCAGCCTAGGTGAAATAGAAAAATCTGGTATGTAATTAAATTAAATGAAAACTACAATAAATAAAAATAGGGCAAGAGAGACATGGAATCTAGACATAAAGGTATCTTTGTAATCTGTGCAATGTCTTTGTGAGAGGGGAGATGAAATGATCTTCTCTTTTTCCCATCAGTCATTCTCCATACTTCTTTATGTTAAGTTAGACATTTCCAGCACGACAGAAATTCTATTTACTAGAGTAATTATTCTCCATCTTTTAGTAAACATTTCACACTGCTGTGAAACAAAATTGAAATCAACTCAGTGGAAAAGTGAAAAAGTATAAGGTCAACCTTGAATTGAGGGTGATAAATAAAATGATTGACTTTTGTAAACCTTAAAATTTCTTAGACTTATAAATGTTGAAAATTTCACCATTGGGAAATTTCATACTTGAAAAATTTCCTACTGTTAGTCTATTGGAATGTGAACCCCCTTGGCATGGGAGGGTCCTTCTCCTCCCTACTTAAGATTACTTTAGGACAGAAACCTTTTGCTGAACAATGGAAAGGGCTTTGACCTATGCTTAAGCATAGAACAGGAAGTTCTTTGAGTCATGAATGATTTTAGAATTGATACAATAGAGATACTTGGAATGACAGAACCAGGTCTTGGAACTTACAATCTCCACCCTACTCAGTCCTAACAGGATTTAGGAAGGGCTGTAGCATAGATCAAAATTTAATTATTTGAGAATATGACCTTCAACAGACATGTGCAAAGGGGCAGACCTCTGGGCAGTCCTGGGTTAAGCTAGAGCCACCATTAGCACAGGGAAGACATGGACAGTGATTTGTAGATGTGAGAACTTAGGGGAGGGAACTGAAATGGTTCCCTTAAAGATAGCGGGGTCTGAGGACTGAGCGGTGTTTTTGAGAGGTTTTGCTCTGAGAGGTGGTGCTCTGAGAAGTTTTGCTCTGAAGGAGGCTGGAGGTGGAGGCCCCTGAGACTGTTTCTCCATTTTGGTCATGTGAGTGATAGGGACTGATCTCTTTTCTTTGCCTCAGCTATCTAAGGGCTTGGGCCTTTTGGCCCAGCCTAAACAGAGGGGGATATTTAAGCCCTATTCCCTTCTCTCCCCTTTCTCTCTCTTTCTCTCTCTCTCTCTCTCTCTCTCTCTCTCTCTCTCTCTCTCTCTCTCTCATACCTTTCTTTCTTCTATTTGTAATTAAAAACTCCATAAAAGGTTGACTGCTGACTTGAGTTTTCATTTAGGAATTACATAGCTGAATTCCTTGGCGACCTTAAAATAATATATATCAGTCTTTTAAAGTGATTTCCTTGTCACACTTTGTAGGCCAAATTAGTGTGTTCACAAAGAGACTGGATGATGATCTCTGGGATGTTTATAATGGTGGGAAGCAGGTAATCCTGAAACTGTATGCATACTTTTAATAAGAAGAGAAGAGGGAGGAAAATGTAGTAAGCTTATTAATAATCATACCGAAAGCAGACTGAAATTCAGAAAGAAATATACTTGTGCCATGTATCCCTCTTAAAACTAAATGTAATAAAAAATAGAAATCTACACATTAGCATGCAAGCAAAGTCAGCTGATGATTCATTTCACAATTCAAAGCTAAAATGTCCCATTTTCCAAAATCTATCTTTTTTTCAGCTACTGAAAATTATTTTTTTAACTATTCTGTCTACATCTAACAAATGAATTAAAATCAAATTCCCAGGAATACAAACTAAACTTTTATATACCATCTTCATTAGGGGGAGAAAAAAATAAAATTCATTTCATACTTTTTATATAAGTTTAAGTTAATCTGCAAGCAAAAAATTAACTACTAAGATTGAATATGTTATTTTTAATAACTAAAAAGAAATGATTCCTGGGGGAAAAATCAATAGTAAGATGTATTTGCATGTCAATGAACAAGAAGAAAATATAAAATAAAATTAAAGGGTGAGTCCTATCTGCACAGATGTTGTAAATTTTAAAACTAATCCACCCTACTCAGACTGTACTTTAGAAGATCTGACTTAGCTATTTCCTGATTAGTAACAATGTAGATACTTGGTTTAACAGAATCAAGTCTTGGGAACTCTACATTTCTCCACCCTACTTAGTTTAACAAGGTCAGGAATATCTGTACCATACTCAAAGATTTAATTATCTGAGAAAATGGCTTTCAACAGACATGTGCAGAAACAGCAGACAGATCCCTGGGCTGTCTTAAGTCAAGCTAAACTATTATTGGTACAGATGAGACGCAGGAAAGTGATGTAAAACTGTCTATATAAGGCAAGTCACTTGCTCTCTTCGCCCTCTTTTCCTGGAGAGGCGTCTCTGGCTGGCAGCATGCTAAGCATTCAGAGATCTTAGAGTGGTAGCAGCTGTTTGTCTGGGTTTTGGTGGTGAGTTTGCCCTTGAGCTGATTCAGGTTCAGGCATCTTGGCTGAGCCCTCTTGGAGTTCAGGCTGATTCCTTCCTCCTTCACACTCCAAACCCTTACTTTCTAGATCCCCTATCTGCCTGGCCGGTACAAGCCAGGTGGGAGAAAGCCTTCATCCTTTCCTTTTCCCTTCTTCTTAATTTCTTTCCACTATATTAATTAAATCACCATAAATTTTCAGACTGACTTGGGTATTTTTATTTTATTATTTGGGTTATCCATGGCGACCAATAATTAATATAATTTAGGTCACAACACTAAAATTATACTTTACAATGCATAGAAAGACTTATTCTTTGCTGAGTTCAGTTCTCAGGCTATGAATTTAGAAGCCATCTGGTCCAACTTCCTCATTTTACAAATATGTTGAGAGACTTATCTAGGATTAAATTACTAGAAAGTATTTAAGGTGAAATACAAATCAAGATTTTCCAGATTCTGATTTGTGTTCCACTATGTCATGTTGCCTTAAAATTATCTGACTAAAACAATTCTGAGTGTGGGATTTGTTTTTTGGGAGATCTTTTATTTCTTCCAATGGAGTCAAGGAAGAATGTTTACAAATCATCATCAATAAAAGACATTTGGGACTGTCTTATTACACATATAAAGAAATAGAGACTCCACATAAGACAATTTGTCAAATATTATAATTAGTTTATGTCTGAACTCAAATTAGAGCTCAGTTTTCTACCATTGCAGGTCACTTTCTTTCCCACATTTTTGAAATTCAGGTACTTCATTTGGGAAGCTAGAATGAAAAAATGAAAAAGTTAAAATCTACACCATTTTTAAGCAATGCAGTGAGTGTATTTAGTGCTCACTGCATTCATTGGGATAGGAAGCAGACTATATCTTCCAGGAGCTCATAATCTAAGAGTCGGTGGGAGAAAAAAAATACTTTACTAACTCCAGAAATGTTGTTTCCCATCCTGAACCATGAAGCTCCATGGAGGAGAATGGCAATGCTTAGTAATTGTAGTAAGTAATTGGCAGTAAATGTAATGATCATTTATTATATAGTATTTGAAGCTGACATAGATTTAAATTAATGGAATAGCACAACTTATTATGTTAGTATATCAACTAAAAAATAACAACAACAATAAACCTATTTACTAAACCTAGAAGTAAGATCATTCAGTTGGAGGGCAGAGATAAAAGATATATCAGGAATTAACTAAATAGCAAATGAAAAATTGTCACTCCTGAGAATACATAAACTAGTTATTTGATAGAATGATGAATAAATACTAAAAAAGGAGTTTGAGTATGAGGACAATTAATGTCCAAATGTAATAATTTCTACATGAAACCTTTCTTAACTATCAGGCTAGGCAGGACCATTGGATTTCTTCCTTCTTGATCTGTACCCAAGAGACAAAGTGTATAAAGAAAAACTTTCAGCAAACTAGTGAGAATTAGCCTACCTCAGAAGGCTCCTTCCAACAATTGCTGACTTCTCTGACTGCCATCAAATTGGGAAAAAAGGATTCCTGGATTCATCATTTTCATGTAGAACCTGTTCCATCTATTGATAATGAGTAACCCCATCTTTTTTTTTTTGGACCTGTAGCTGTGCTCCCATTTTAAAGCTGTACTAATAGAAAGAACTGTCTGTACTTGTTGCTTATATCTCTTCATATCCTACTAACTTCCTTTTTTTCTTTAAATTTTTTTTTATTTTTACCCAATTACATGTAAAAACAGTTTTTAACATTTAAAAAAAGAATTTTAGATCCTGAATTCATTCCCTCCCTACTTACCCCTTGCTGAGATGACAAACCATCACATACAGATTTTACCTGTAAAGCATTTTTCTGTATTAATCCTTCTGTAGAAGGAGACTCAAGAAATAACTAATTGAGAAATATAATGAAAAAAAGTTTGCTTTGGCATGAATTCAGATTTGTCACTTCTTTCTCTGGAAGCAGATGGCATTTTTTATTGTGCATCCTTTGTTATTATTTTGGAACATTATATTGCTAAGAATAGGTATTATTCACAATTGTTCATAGTATTTCTGACACTGAGTGCCATCTTCTCTTAGTTTTACTTATTTCAATTTGTTTCAGTTCAGGTAAGTCTTTCCAGGTTTTTCTGAGTTCCTCCTGCCCATCATTTCTTATAGCACAATAGTATTTCATAGAAACCATATATTATAATTTATTCAGTCTTTCTCCAGTTTATGGATATCCTCTCACTTTCTAATTTTTTGCCCCACACAGTCATAAAGAAAGAGCTGCTTAATTTTTTTTGGGGGGGGTACCTATAAATTCTTCCCTTTTCTGTTTTTTTGTTTGTTTGTTTGTTTGTTTATCTCTTTGGGATACTGTTAAGGTCCAGGAATTCACCCACCACCAAGGAAGACCATGGACAATGCAAACAGGCAGAGAAAGGCCATTTATTGAACTGATACACATCAGTGGGAACCTCTTCCATCAGAGTTCCAAGTTGCTTCTGAGAGGCTGAGCCTTAAGTACTCTCCAGCATGTATGGCCCCCTCTTCTAGCCCCTTATCTGCTACATACGATTCTTGGAACGTTGCTGGCATGTTTGGCTCCCCTCAGCCCTTATTGGTTACATTCTATTCTTGTGACCTTGACAATCTTATGTTATTGGAGTCTTCCTGGCCTTTATCTGGTACCTACTGCAGCTGCATGTTTATTGGGATCTTCCTAATTTCTAAGGCCTGCCAGCTTGTTAAGGTTTTCCTGTATTTTCAAGGCTGGTCATTTTGACCCCCCTCAATACAAACCTAGTAAGGATATTGCTGAGTTTGTATTATTTTATAGCCTTTTGGGCATAGGTCCAAATTTTTCTCCAGAATGGTTGAATCACAACTCCCCCAACAGTGCATCAGTTTCTCAATTTTCCCATATCCCTTCCAAACTTTGTCATTTTCCTTTTCTGCCATAATAGTCAATCTGATAGGTATAGGGTGGTATATCAGAGTTTTTTAAATTTGCATGTTTCTACTCAATGTTAATTTAGAGCACTTTTGTGGCATAACTATACTTAGCTTTAATTACTTTGATAAATGCCTGTTCATAGAGTTTGACCTTTTATCAAATGAGAAATGATATATTCTTACATATTGACTCATTTTTCTATGTAGTTGAGAAATGAGGCCTTTATTACACTTGTAATTTTTTTGAACTATTTTGATTACTGTATATTACTCTCCATGCTCTTTCTCCCCTATTTTATTTCTAAGCACCACATCCCCCAATTTGCTCTCTTTTCTATCAGCCACCATACCTTTTCTTATCCTCTTTCTCTTCTTCTTCCCTGTAGGGTAAGACAGATTTCTATAACTAAATGATTGTGTGGGTCCTTTCCTAATTAAGCCAATTCTAATGAGAGTAATGTTCTTATGTTCCATTCCCCAGATTCCCTATCTTCTACTTCAGACTGGAATAGACATTAGATGAGGGAATCAATCCCTTTTTAATATTTCTGTCCCTCTTTTTCTTTGTAATGGTAGCTTTCTGTAGTAATGGCAGATGTTGGGTAATTGCAACATTATTTTACCTAGCCTATGTACTTGTAGGATATAAACTTTCTACTGGAAAGTAGAAAAGTGTCATGAACTTATTACCATTTTATTACTTTTCTATACATATGAAACATAAATATTTATGAAACCATTTAGCCATGTTAAGTCTGAAACCTTTTCTTTATCACGATATGTTTTTAAAATATATTTTCTCATCTTAGATAACTTATTTGTTATCTAATTTGTTAACATTGTTAAAAAAATGAACTAGTCAAATGTACATCCCATACCAACTCTATTATTCTACAAGAATATACACTGTCTGGGAATATTCTTCTGTGCTACCATCAAGCTCAGACACATAGTCCCCATTTGTAAAAAAAAGTGTTATTATCTATGTGCTTATGTAAAGGCCCATTGGGAGACCTAAAGAGGATGGGTCACTGAACCTCCACAGTTCATGGGCTTTATTTTGTTTTGTTTTTTTGTAAGATCCTTTTGCCAAAAAAGAAGGATGTCTCCTAGTGGTTCCCTGTCAGTACTTTTACCAATCATATTTCATTTTTAATACTATATTAAGAAACACTCAAGCATAGTTAGATCCTGAATGAAACATATAGTACCTCTAGGTCCTTATACATCCTGGTGAATTAATCCAGAAATTTATAGATATTATAACTGAATGATTAATTGACGTGAGGGTGGGGAACTATGTCTCTCAATGAATCAGAGAGGGGAATAAGTAAAACTACGATTATTTTGTTATAATTTCTATATGTAACTTTTCTTAAACATCAGTTTTGAAAGTTAACCAGTTTCAATGCTAAAGGAATTCCTTCCCAGGCCTCAAGGCATCTCACTCAGCTAACTTTTGTTAGAGGCAGGGTGGAGATCTGCTCCTTATTTATCTGTATACAAGAACTCTCTTAGGTAAGGGAAGTCAGCAAGCTCTAGCAATCATGTTGAACTGACTTAAAATACAGTTGTCTGTTCCCATTGGGTCTTAAAGTAGACATTTTCCTCTTGTAATGAAGTGATAAGGAAGGATTTGAAGCCTCTAAATCTACTTCCTCAGTGCCTATTTATCAATCAGAGGTGTCTTGGGATGACCCAGGAAGAAACCAACTGATGAGCTCACAAGGAGTATGTATAAACTTGTTAGAAAGGAGGTTGCTCTCTTTTGCCCTTTTGGATTGTGAATGTTTTTGACTGATCAATTAATAAATTATTATAAAATTTAAGAATATTATCTCTCAAAAATTTCAATCATTACAAGTATGAATGAATATATACATTTTCCCTGGAATTGAAATTAGTCAACACCACTTTTGCCTCTTGTAGGGTGACTACTAATTCATCAGTTTCCAAATGTCTTCAGAAAAGAAAAGAAAAATTTTGAAAAGGAAGAAAATTAGACAAGAGAATGATGATAGTTATAAGCTTGAATACACAGTGAATAAGCCAATATACCCAACTAGGAAAACTGACTAGAGAAAAATGCTATGCCATCTTGGAAAAAATCATGGGGCCACTATATAGTATGCTTATAAATCTTAACATTGGATCTCTGCCCTTTGAATTTTTAAGAAATCCTTGTCTTCTTTGGAAATGATGGGAGCTTTCATAATGCTAAAGAAAGGGGAAACTTACAAGGCCTTCCAAAAGTGCCATAGTCATCACAACCTAAACAATTCATAAAATGATTAAAGATATTAGAATTAAAGGAGAAATTACATTCTATCTTTGGAAAATGAGTCTCATAAAGGTAAAATGATCTGCTCATGATCCCATAGTTAATAGTACCATAGAGACCCAATTAAAAAAAAATACTATATAAAGACTGAGATTAAAGATACCATGACAACCTGACTCAATTTGGAGCCTACTAGACAATCATTTATTGACAAAATGCTTGATAGATATGTTAACATTGTAATTAAGGTCCTTACTAAATATTCTTTGTTACTAACAATGAAATATCTCTGTGATGTTTATAGAAAATTAAGACTTTATAGAACTTAAAACACTAGTCCTTTTTTTCCTGTTTTCCACAAAATAAGTGGAAACAATATATAACTGTCAGTCTCTTAACAAGGGTTAGTCATTCTATAACTGGGGTATTAAAAAAATTCTTGTGCAATTTCTAACTTTAATAATTTAGGAAAGTCGCAAACTCTAAGTGGTATAAGAAAGCACCATTCATAAGAATTTTATACACTACAGTTCAAATAATTTCTAGGCTTCAATATAACTCCTATCTTTCATGAAAAAATGTTCAATTTGACTTTTCATATGTATTGAAAACTTTCTCCAGTTGCTCTTGAGTGATTTCTTAAATTGCATTTGTGATCAGGGACCTATTCCTCCAAAGAATATAATTTTGATGAAAAGACATCAGTTTTAACATGGCCCCTGGGGCAACAGATCAGAAAAATGAAGTACACAGGGCCTTTATAAAGTGCTTAGTCTAATACAGACACACATGCAGAGCATCTTTATACATCTTTATGTGTGTACATATATGCATGTGTATTATATGCGTATATACACACAAATTTACATATATACACATATAGATAGATTTAGATTCACATTTCTGGCTTAAGAAAGACATTCAGAATTCTATCCTTCTCTCTGTTCTAGCCATTTTCTCCACTACTTTCTAAGGTTGCCTACTGACATTCAAATAGTAAGGTGGGTACTGTAACCTCACAATATCTAGATTCCTAGTCTTCCTAAGGGAGTTCTAGCTGCTTTATGATTTGCCATTCTATTCTTTGTATTTGCAAGAGAGGGGAAATGACATCACCTCTCCTGATACTTTTTTACATAATTCTTTACTTTGCCATAATTAGGTAGCCCAGACCAATTAAATAACTAATTTTAACTCAGTGAGGCAGTACCATGTGTCAGACAATTGTTACTTACTTTAACCCACTTCAGAGACTTCTTAAAATTTTCTTGAGTCAATCAATCATTCACAATCACTCTTTATTACTGTCGAAAATACCCCATAACTGAACAGTGAGGGAGTTTTATAAGGAAATCTTTTCTGGGGAATTATTTTGCATTCGATCCAAACCAAACGCATTAGAATAGAATTCATCTATCAGCAATGTAGCAGACTTCAGTTGCAGCTTTTTTTTTTTGTCACCTTGTTTGTTTTCTAGACAAAGAGGGAAATGTAAGTAGCCATCTATTCCCTTCCCCTCCATGGGAAGGTGAAGAAAAATCAAAAAAATATATATTTTTTAAATTTACATCTTTTCAAAACAAAACTATGGTTAGCCCAGACAGGGGAGGAAGAAAGGAAGGGGAGTAGCCCAGGTGCTCAGTGCAGGGGAGGGAGAAAGTGCCTCTATTAGGCTGCCAGGCAGTGAGGCTTGGTGGAGAGGGGGAAGGGAGCAGCTCCAATGGAGTCCCTCTTCTTTCTAGTAACTCACTCTTCTAGCAGTTAGATATGTTCCCCCATTACCACATTTGCTCTCTAAATGGTAGTCCATTTTCCTCTGAATTCTATTGTTTTATATAACATTTTCTTATTGTAGCATTTTAGAAAGCATCTCTTTCTAACAGCTGCTTAAGGCTGGAAATAAATAATTCTCGACTGATAGTCTTTCTAGAACACTGGTGAGAGTAAGCTAAGGGCTTTGGAGAATTATCCCCCCACCCTTCAAGACTACAGTCTTCTAAGACTGAGACTCTGTGGAGCTCATGTGTGAGGGTGGCTGGGGAGGGGATTCTCAGATCTTCTGTAGTGTGCATTATAAACACAGTAAGATCTTTCTTACTCTAAAACAAACTAATGACATTTCCCTTGAGCCTTCTTCCGCTACAAGTTATTGTTCTATATTATACCTTTTATAGCTAGTGTTTCAAAATGTAATCTAAACTTGTTTCCTAAGCTTCCTAAACATCATTTCCTTCCTCAGCCTCATGCCAAATGTTTTCTGTCCAATAAGAACTGACTCCTTGAAGATAAAGACTAATTTTTCTTTAACCGTTCTTTGTGTCTCCATCATAAGGAGTAATCTGGTATGTAGTAGGCATTTAATGGATGCCTTTTTTTTTTTAACCCTTACCTTCTGTCTTAGAATCAATACTCTATTGGTTCAAGGGCAGAAGAGCGGAAAGGGCTAGGCAATGGAGGCTAAGTCACATAGCTGGGAAGTGTCTGAGGTCACATTTGAAACTAGGACCTTCCTGAGTAGGTGATTAATATATACTTGCCAAGAAAATGTACTTCAGAAATGAGTCTTGAACTTGGAAATATATGAAAAAGAACTTTCAGTATCCAAACTAGCTGTAAAAAAGAAAAAAAAAGCCCAAAACAAAAGAGAGAGGAATAGAGAACAAAGGGAAGAAAGGAGGAAAATATATGTGAGTGAAACACTTTACTCCTTATCCTTAACTCAGAGATTCACTGGCTTGAACATAATATAAAATTTTCTGTTATTTGATTTCTCAAGCCACAGGAGAAAAGAAGCAGCTGCTTCTATTCATAGAAGAAAGTGGGGGGAGGCTGTTTGTGTCAGATAGTTTGACAGAAGAAATTGTGATTGTTGATATTCAGAAAAATAAAAGAAAAAAATTTTAATGAAAATAAATTCTCCATAAAATAATAGTGCATGTTCATAATAATGATTTTTAATTAACAAGAAAAGTAAGCCAAAAAAATTAGAACAGATTTTAGAATGAATTACATAAAAAATTAAGTCTATGGTAAAGGGGATAAAATAATGATTGAAGAAGCAATCTTAAGTTATCTAGAAAACATCCTTTATATGCTGACATCAGGTATATAAAGCTTTATTGTAGCCATGAATTTGAAATTAGAATCCATCCTGATATTCATTTCATATTAAAACAATTAATCTTAAAGTCAGTATTCTAATTTTCCTAAGCATATTTGATTTTCATGAATAAAAGTATGCCCCTGCATTTGTATATTAATTGCAAATTTATACTCAAAACCTATTGGTATCTTGAATTACATAGATATTTAACAAAAACATTCCCTACTACAGTTTATACGCACACTGCCATATGTAATTGGCATGGGCACTGTACCCCCAAAACCAAAGAAGGGTTTTAGGCAAACTATAAGTAGGGAAATTCCTTTGCTCCCTTCTATCTTTGTGACTCCTAAGGAAAAACATCTGATATCTCCCATAAGACGTTGAGAGGATTATTCTTTGGATTCTCCTTTAGATTTGAGACTGACAGAGAGACACACCTCCTGGTTATCAAGTTGTATCTCAGACATCCATCTGTCCTCTAAACTATGAGGGTCACTTCCTATGTCTTCAGGCAAACCTCCCCCCAGCCCATGCCTCAGTGCATACCACTCTAGAGTCACTTCTTCACCATGGCACAGTCATGTCTTCATGTTGTAAAGTGTATAAAGACCCCAAAATTGATGTTAACTGGGAACAGCTTTCCATCTCTGCTGTTCCACCTAGAAGGCAGTCTTCCACCTATGCTATCCTCCTGGCCAGATTCAATATTATCTTCTAAGTTAATAAATTTCTCTTTTTGTATTTTTAAGCTAAGTTTCGTAGTCTTGCATCCTTGCAAAAGGTACTCTTCCCGAGCCCTGGGAATCACCTCAATCCCCCCACAACATAATAACATCATATTTTGGAATCATAACTTTTAGAGCTGGAAGGAATTTAAGAAACCATTCAGTTCAAAGTTCTAATTTTATAAGGATTAAACTAAGATAGAAGAGATAAAAAAAAAACTTTGGCCAAACATATACAGCTAGCCAGTGCTAGACTTGAGATGTGTGCCAAATTCCAGTTCAGTGAACTCTCCAGGAGACTACACTTCCTCCTAGTTCACAGGGAATAGACTAAAGCAAAATATTTTTTGCTAAATTTACCTTGGTAAACAAAATGGAATCCCCTGGCAGATGCACCACTTTTTGCACTGAACCTCAATAGAATTTGATTAGAAGTAGCCAAAGGCAGTGTTTCCCCTGCAAATAAGAAGAGGCAAAAAAAAAAAAATATATATATATATATATACATATATAATATGTATGTATGTATCATGGGATTCATTAAACACACCAATCTACAGTACATAATACAATTTCTGGGATAATGCTTCTGAAAATAATTAGTTATGTTTGCAATATCACTTTATTATATCACCAATCTTTTATAATTTCTTCCCTTGGCCTTATCACTGAAATACATTTTTGTAAGCCAGGTTTAAAACATTTTGTCCCCTTTGGAATTAAAACATTTGGCTGTTTATGAAAGAATGTATCCTTATGACATATAGTCACTTTCAGTGTATTTTTTCTATCATTTTTTTCCTATTAGTTGAAAACCATATCTTCTACAAATTGCTTTCTTGAGGAATGATTCAGGGGTTGATTTACCTAAAGAGAATAAATTTAAAACTTTTTTTGGGAGTTGTTGCCATCTTTCTTAAAATCCACAATATTCCAAGAGAATTAAGAGGATTAGAGAAAGTCTTTTATAACTGACATATCCCACACCCTACCTTCTATAAATCTAAATTTCAGATAAACACACTGTGGGGGAGGGGAGCTGTAAAGAAGAAGAAAAAGAGAATCAAGGACTTAAAAATATGAGTAAATTGTTATCATTCCATTCCCTGGTTGCTCAATTTAGTTTTGTCTCTGATGGGGCCCATACTACCAACCCTTTCTCATGATCTTTGCAAAACACATTTGTAAAATGTGCTCATCCCAAACAAATGTAAGTTTATGCAGTTATGGGATGTGAATTCTATTTTGAAGAGATATGTACACATTTCATTAGCCTTTATTCCTTTCAAATTTCAGTAGAGATACCACCTTTTTTTTATGAAATCTTCACAGAATCTCCTAAATACTAGTGTCCTCCTTGCCCTCCCCAAAATATTACCTGGTTTTTACTTGGTATATACTATTATGTGCACATACCCCTTCCCTGTTAGTTTATAAACCCTGTGAACTTGAAATCTGGAGACCCCAAGTTTGTTCCTGTTTCCTAGAGAATTCTCCAAGAGGGAGGTTTCTGATTTAGCCATTTCAGATTAAGGACTCTAAATCCAAATCAAATGTTAAGTACCCTTTTGTCCGGGTTGGACCCTTTCCTTTGTATCCATTGTATATTATCCAGTCTCTCCCTGATAATCCTGTTTCCAGCTTTCCCTTTCCTTGTAACCATGGTAATGTCAATCAATCATACTTCCCAGTCCTTAGTTCCCCAAAATGCATACAAGTCCCCCAAGTTCTAATGTTCTTCGGGGTATCATCCAGCACCATGCATGCTCCCAGGGGAGGGATATGTTCCCAGAGTCCCCAGTGTGTAGTCCCTCCCTGTGACGTTTCTGACCCTGGGCTCTGTGTAGTGGCCAATCCCTATCGCTCTCCTGATTAAAGATTTGGTTTTTCTGACTATTAAGAAGTTCTGTGTTTTTATTAACAACCTGTGAAGGTAGAAATTATCTTTGCTTTGGGGTTCCTAATGTCTATCACAGTTATTGATACATAGAAGGTATATAATAAATGCTGGTTGACTGAAAGATTATTATGAGGGGGGATTCCCAAAAAGATTGATTTCAAATACATGAAAATATTTGATATGTTAAAAAAAAAGGAAGTTAAAATCAAGAAATCATTTTACACCTTCCTCTGCATTTTCTTGAAGTCATAATATTTCCCACCTACCTTCTGAAATGTTCATGCCCTTTTAAGTTCCCCCTAAGTGTCTTTGTGGGCTTCTTTACCTGAATGAAAACCAGAAAGTGAGCTGAGAAGTCTGGCTTGTGGATGTGCTCCATCAAATAACTCTGCCAAGTCATTCAGGGCTGTCTGAAAATAGGCAAACTGCCCAAACACAACTGCAAAATAATAAGGAAAAAATAAGAAAATCTCCATTCAAAAACTAATAGGTATTAAATATTAGGTGATTGTGAAATTAGGTTCCTGCAAATTCTAGATTTCTGGTTAGATCTTTAGTTGAAGAAATCTCATGTAAGCAAAAGAATTTTTAATTATTTTATGTCTTTAAAGATAAATGTCAAAATTTTCCTCAGATGTTTATAAATTAATCAATTCGATTTTACTTTTTCCTCTGTGACACTAGAAGTGTACATGCTATGACAATATCTGATAGCATCATCAACTGAAGTAAAGGAAAAAGGGCACAGGACCTCCAACCCATCTGATAAACACATCCTCCAGCTATGCTGCCCAATTGCAAACATTTCAGCAGATAGCTGACCACAGGGTGTTTCAGGACTTTGCAACACCAGTTGCAACATTTCAGAGAAATAACTAGCCATAAAGTGCTCTAGGGTTTAAACAATCATCCAGGTTAAGTAACATTGTGAGGTATATATGTAGGGTCCCAACTCTGGGAAGATGGAACTCCTTGGCTGAGCTTTCCCCTAGCATGCTAGTGATAGCGTGATAGTAATAAAGGCTTCCCCTTGCTTGAATTGCATTGTCTTCGTGTGCTCCTTGGGTGGTCTGCAACTCAGACCCTAACACAATCTTCTTATACAATTAGAAGAGAATTTATATTTTTTGTCAATTTGGATGTTCATTCCTTCACTAAATTCTTTCTCCAGTAGCTTCTACCTCAAAAACAATGTCAATAGAAAGCAAACTACTTCTACCAAACTAGAAGATTTGAATGTAGAGATGTTAATGACCTCTATTCTGCGTCATTCAGCTAATGACTATAACTCAAAAAGATGATCTTTTAAGGCACAAAAAACTTGGCTAAATCACAGATCTTGAAGTACTGAAATAGAGTTGTTGCATCTGGATCAGGTAAGAATATCAAAAAAGCTATGTTACTTACTTGAACAATTTTAGAAGCATTCTAAGATTCTTTCTACCTTAGATGTGGGAATAAATAGCAAAGGTCAAAGATTAGTGAGCCTCTGAGGACATCAGTCCCATCCTCTGATTTTACAAGTGAGAAATCTCAGATCCAGAAAATTTATTTTTCAGTAATATTTGACTGGCTGAGTTTCCCATGGTCATTTAGACAGCAGGAATTGAAGAGCAATAGAATTCAAACTTAAGTCAACTGATTGTAGAACCAGAGTTAGGTTTAACTGTACCACACATATTCAGTTGGTTTTTATATAAAACTTATTCAGTATGGAATGTTAAATTATATAATAGGGACTTCCAAAGTCATTTGAACTATATCAACAAATTTCACTGGACAAAAATGTAGCAATGTTTTAAAATTCTTTTTTCTATAAAGTAATGATGGAAAATAATTTCTGAAATCATAGCAAATTTATGTCAATAATAAATATACATATTACATTACATAGCCATGATTGTTCTTGATCATAAGAATATATAAATTGTATATCTAGATAATATATAACTATTATGCATTTTAAAAATAAAATCAATGGCTTTTTAATCTTGTTTTTTTTTTTAACCCTTACCTTTCATCCTGAAATCAATACTGTGTATTGGTTCCAAGGCAGAAGAATAGTAAGGACTAGGCAATGGGGGTCAAGTGACTTGCCCAGGGTCACACAGCTAGGAAGAATCTGAGGTCAGATTTGAACCCAGGACTTCCTCATCTCTACAGCTGACTCTCAATCCACTGAGCTATCCAGCTCCCCCCTTTTTATCTTATTTTGAGAAAAATAATTACTATTTAAACCACCATAAGTGTTTATTTTTCTTACCAATAAGTAAAATTTCAATTCTATAGAAAAATAATTTACTTGGATCTAAATAATTCCTTACAACCTGAAACAATATGCTATATATATACATATATCTCTCTCTATATATTTTTTAAACCCTTACCTTCCATCTTGGAGTCAATACTGTGTATTGCAGAAGAGTGGTAAGGGCTAGGCAATGGGGGTCAAGTGACTTGCCCAGGGTCACACAGCTGGGAAGTGTCTGAGGCCAGATTTGAACCTAGGACCTCCCGTCTCTAGGGCTAGCTCTCAATCCACTGAGCTACCTAGCTGCCCCCAATATGCTATATTTTTATTTATAATTGTATAAGAATGATAAGTATGTTTATTTAAGGAAAGAATAAAAATAGAAAAATAATTTTACACAATAATTTTTTAAAGTACCTATACTGGAAGAAGCAGTGTAATTTCTAGCCATGAAAAATTATTTTCCCCATTCCTAAGAGTTTGAAGTGCAAGGAAGCAAATAACAAAAGGAAGTAAGAAATAAAACTAACCTTAGACCTGAATTTGGAATGCAGGGATGTCGGAGGGAATAGTTTTCAAAATAAAAGAAAACAAAAAAACAAACCATGGCACTATGGGAAAGAATCAGCAAGCTTTGGTTTTTGTGTCATTAGAGCATCATAAGTATTTTTAGTCAATTGAGCATATATTAATTGCCTATGAAATGCCAGGCACTGTGCTAAGTTTTTAAAAGTGGACTTCTTGGAACAAAGACCCATACTGCCTGTCCTAGTTATACTTCCAAAGCTAAACTTCCTGAACAAAAATTGACAGATTAAAGATGTTTTCAAGACTGAAAGACAAACATTATAATTAAATACTACACATCTCCTTTTAACTTTTTTGCTTCCTTCAAGTACATATAAGATTTTTTTTGTTATGCAAAAACACTTGAAGCTTAATTAACTGCAATTAGTACTTATAAATAGAAAAACAAATTTTCTCCTCTCTGGCAAAGGATATAACTATACATTCCAATGATAAAAAATATTTTTATCTTTTGCAAATTATATCTTTAGACTATTTTATGAGATGGAAACCTCTTGAAGATTATATATTATTCAGGAATAAATATAAAATTATGAGAAAATCAATGTCAGATATATTCTGAGACAGACCACAAAGAGCAGAAATAAGCATCACCATATCCATGGAAGAAATTCAAGCTTCAGAAGGGAACCTGATACAGAATATTTAGCAAGCCCACAAAAAAATAAATCTACATTCTATTCTCAGCTCCTTTATTTTAATTCTATGAGATATTATTAATTTTGTAGCCCAATATCTTCTCTATTTACAAACAAACAGGATAAATTGTAGAACTCAACTGAGTATCTTAAGGTAAATCCAATGTCTTAAAGCATGTCATAAAATAATTATGATAAAATAATAATAGTATAATAAAACCCCAATTGTCAAAACTACTCTACTCCTATTTATCTGATTGTTTCTAGTGAAACAGTTCACAAATTCACTCAAACTATGACTCCTATTAAGCATATTATAGACATGCAATAAATAACTTTTAAATTGAACTAAAAATCAAAGTATGACATTTATCTTTGACTAATGCCTAGTTTTCTAATTTTCAGAACTATGTAGTAACATTTTAATTTTTAATTTGCTCTTTATTCTTTTTTTAACTCTTACCTCTTATCTTCCATTTTAGAATCAATATTGTGTATTGGTTTTAAGGCAGAAGAACAGTAAGGACTAGGCATTGGGATTAAGTGACTTGCCTGGGATCACATAGCAGGAAGTGTTTGAGGTCATATTTGAACCTAGGACCTTCCATCTCTAAGCCTGGTTCTTAATCCTCCAAACCAACCAGCTGCCCCCTGAATTTGCTCTTTAAATGGAGTTAACATAAATGCCACTTTGATTTAGGTCATATTTTGATAATTATAACTAGCATTTATATAGTGCTTTAAAGTTTGCAAAACAATTGTAAAATGATTTCATTTTATCATTACAATAACCCTATAAAGTAGATACTATTATGAGACCTTTTTTTTGCAGATGAGAAAATGAGGCAGACAGAAGTGACTTGCCCTAGGGTAACACAGTTATTAATTGTCTAAAGGCATTTTTGAACTCAGGTCTTTCTGACTCCCAGTCTATTATTCTATACATTACACTAACTAAATGCCATGTGATTTCCTTTGTATACACAGGTCTTTCAGGGAAAAAAAGAATGAACTCATGTTCAGGGATTTAATGATAAAAACAGGTGGAATTAATATATCTGGTCTGACTTCTTAGTTTACAGAAGAGAACACAATTCTTGGTTCCCTTTTCATGAATTTTCTCCCAGAGGTACAGAATATAGACATATGAGCAACTCATAACTGTAAGAAGTATCTGATAAATAAAGGTGATAGTATAAAATCAGGACACTTAGTGGATGACTAAGAATACATCATGTATGAAAGGCTAAGGCTATGAGAACCCTTCTGATTTAAGATGTGCTACTTTAGATGAATAATGTTTTAGGTATCATTTAGATTTTAAAAGCATTGTAAGTAGTAAAATAATAAATATTCCCCATGAGATTATTTATCTTACAGGAGTTAGCCATTTATTTTTAGAAAGTAATTTACTTGGTGTAAGCTTTAGAATATCTTCAATGCTTTAGCTTTATGGAAATATTTATGTTCTCATCTCTTATCGATTTTATTTCCATATGTATGGTAACTATAATGCTTGGAATATTCGAAAACGAGTCATTATTAATTGTGTCTAAAATGTTCAGGAAGAAAACAGCCAGGGAAAATATAAAAAGCATTGCACTGGCATGCAGAATTCAGCAAAAGGCTTCATTCTGTGTTAAAATGTCCTACTCATTAAGAAGGCAAGGAAAGCCCAGCAGAATAATTAAGTACAAAACAGAGAAGGCCCATGCCAAAATCTAACTTTCTTTTGGTTATTGATCCTGATTTATAGGTATAAATCATGGGATGAGGGAAAGGTAGTGATTCAGAAATTAAGCATTGAGTAAAGTTTTCACTTTAATTTTGGACACAAAATTAGCCTTTAAAAAGTTTTGAAAGATTATTTTTTAAACTAGGACACAAGGAATAGAAAAATCCTCTGTAGGGAATTCAGAATAACAGATCTCATTTCATAAAGTGAGTATCATACATATCTGTCTGAAACTATAAACCAAAGAAAGAGACCACCTGTACCTACCTTTAATTAGGTTAAGTAACCAAAGGAAACTAAAGGAGAAAACCCTGACTGAGGATAATTTGCAACCCAGGTTTGCTTTTCAACATAAAAGTCATAGGCTATATAAGAAATCATAATGCTGCACTTCATCCAGGAATTGCTAGTGTATCAGAATAATTATTTTTTAAAAGCAAAAAAAAAATTATAAATTTACAAAAAAAGTGAACAATTTTAAAAATCCAGTATACTTATATAATTGGTTTTTCTCAAAGACATAGATTCACAAAATTAAATGCCATTTGAAACGAGAAAAAAAAATTACAACACTGGAAAAAATACCATGTACCTATGTAAATTGTTAAACTATATTAGGAACTATTGCCCACTGTGAACTCTCCCTTCTCTGAAGTCCTATGCATTTATTATAGCATGCTCCTGGCACTTACACTTTGATATCATATTTATTATAAATATATTTTTGCATATTGCCTATCACTTTAAATGGAATGTAAAGTCTTTGAGAACAAGAAATCATGATTACCACTTTAGAACTATTTTATCCTTTCAAAATCATGTGATTCCTAGTGGAGGAGAGAGAGGTTACTGTGAATCCAAGAAAGGATGAAATTTGTCTTTAGATAACTGTATCTCTCTAAAATTCTGGAGAGCTGTCTCTGTCTCTATGTCTATCTCCGTATGTCTCTCTCAATGGTTAATAAACAGAACGCATGGATGGCACCCATCATATAAACTAATAAGCCATCACTATCTAATGATAGCATGACATTTTGTGGGGTTGTGTGTGGGTGACCAGTTGAGTTGCAATGGGAGGGTCCCACCTTGCCATTCTAGTTCCTGTAAACTAGAGAAACTTCATTGTATCAGAGCAGAGAGGCATCTGTTTGTCAACTCACAGAGTTTATTGCTTCACTAAGAGATTAAGTGAAGTACCTCTAAGTCACACAGAATTAGCAGAGACACACAATGTAACCAGATCCTCTGGGTTCCAGGGCTGCCTGTTATAGCACAATTCTCCAGGCATACTGTCCATTAATTGAATTATCTCTCGGTGTCACTTTGGACCTCCCTTTCCTATTTGTTTCTGCCCAATCAATTCTCAGATGTGAATAGCCTTTGCAGATACTAGAAATAATTACTATTAGCTCTACTTATGGCTTGCTTTTATTTTGTGTATGGAAAACAATAAAAAACTATGTATGTTCAGGGGAGAATTGCATATGAGATCAAATGAAATAATATATGTAAAGTATTTCATGGAAAAAGTTAAGTAGTTCCATAGATAAATATCTGGACTTGAAGTCAAGAATTTCTAAACTAGAATCTGCCTCCTGACACTAGATAGATATATGACCCTGAGCAAGTCATTTAACTTTTGATTGCCTCAGTTTCCTTATCTGTGAAGTGGAGATAATAATAACACTTATCTTCCAGAGTTATTATGTGGATATAATATGATAATATTTATAAAGCACTTAATATCATGACTGACTCATGGTAGTTTGTTATTGCTCAAGTGAGATATATGTAAAGTGCTTTACAAAACTAAAAGTGATATACAAAGTCTAGCTATTGTCATTTTTTGTTGTTGTTGTTGACTAGCTATCTTTTCCCCCCCAAGTCTTCTTTTCCCAAGAGATGAGTATGGATGTAAAGAGGAGGAAGAACAATTCATGGGAGGAAACAAGGAAAACAACTCACAAAAGTTAATTTTCTATTTTTATTTTTCTCAATGGGTAGTGCTTTCTATTTCTGAGTGGAAACATATTGAACTAAGATTAACAATCTCTCCCATAATATTAGCAATACTCCTATGTACCCTTACTATCTATTCTAAACCAGTATATACAGATAGCATCCTCTGAGAAAAGTTAGAGACATGAAAATAGATAGTCTCAGAAACATAGAGGTGACTATTCATGTTTATTTTCACATTTATCTTCAATGAACTATAGTGAATACAATCCAAGTTCCTCTGGGAGAAGTGTTTGTTATAGAGTTGAGTATAAAGTAGGACAACTTAAACCAAAAAAGAATAATAACAGTGAATTTAAAAAGCATGTAATAGGAAATTCTTACCAAATTCCTTTGGTACAGTTATTGAATAGTGGCACATCTGACCAGCTGTATAATTGTGTGGGTAATTTGGTGACAAAACAACTCCTTCTGATCCAGTGTACTGTCCTCCGCAGGGAGCTGAAAGTAGAATCAATCAAAACATCGTATGTATTTCTAGTTTTCTCTAATGTTAGAAATAGCATCTCAGTTTCCCCTTTAAAGTCTAAGCAACAAATAATAAATTGACAAGAGGAAAATCTCAGAAAAAAGCAAAACTATTCCAAGTTGTCATTTTTATATAGTCATGAAGATAAATCAACATTAATTTTTAAAAATTAAATGAAATATTGGCAAATAGGTTTCAACAATATAGTAGAAATATCATAAACTATCCACCTGGATGGCTTTATAACAGGAATCAAAAATTTGTTTGAAATAAGAAAAATTATAAGTATAAGAAGTCAAATAAAGTAAAACAGTCATATTAAAATAATGAAAAAAACATAATTATATCAATAAATACTGAAAAAATTTAAACATCTAATTTTGTTCATTTTTTAATATCTGTCTAAAATACATTATGGTACATAGAGAGAAATTGAAATTTTTTAATGAAATAAATAATATCTATCTAAAAACCAAGATGAGCATTCTTAGAATACAAAAAAGAGAGACCATCTTAAGACAATCAGAGGCAAAGCAAAAATATTATTATTACCACTAATATTTAACATAATCCATAAAATCCTAGATATAGCAATAATGCAGGAAAGAAACTGAGGAAATAAGCATAGGCACAGAGAAAACAAAATAATTATTTTTGTAGATGAACTAGAAACAGAAATGTTATTCAAAATAGATGGTATAAAATGTTTAGAAATTTATTAAATGACAAAGCCAGAAACTATTTTTAAGAAAAAATTATAATGGTACCTAAATTAACATATTTAGTATTATATCACACCATGAAAGGATTACTTCATAGAACTAGAAAAATAATAACAAAATTCATGTGGAGGGGGGGAAAGTCAGGAATACCAAAAGTTAAATAAAAAAACAAATAAGAAAGAAAAGAGAAAGTCGTATCAGTACCAGACTTTAAATTATACCATAAAACTAGTCAATAAGATTATTTCATATTGGCTATAACATGGGGAGATCAATTAATGAAACAGATTAAATATACAACAACTAAAAGGAAATGAACATTGTAATATAATTTTTGATAAGGCAAAATATTCCAATGAAAAGTCTGTATTTGAAAAAAAAAATTACTGGGAAAACTGCAGAGCATTTTGGCAGAAACAAAATATAGTCCAACATATCAATCCATATACTATATGGATAAATGATTTGTAAACAAGAGGAGACAGGCATTATATAAACAAACACATAAACAAATTAATAAAATAGAGAAGTAAAGAAGAATTTACCTTTCAGATTAAGGGGTAAGGGAAGGGTTCATGGCTAATCAGATGATAGAGAGTATAACAGAAGCTAAAATGGGCAGTTTTGGATTATATTAAATTTAAAGGTGTTTGCATAAATAACTCTAATGCAGTTAAAATGAGAAGGAAAAATAGGTAATGGGGGAAATCTTTAGTTTCTCTTACAAAAATCTCATATTTAAGATATAAGAAATTGATTCAAATTTGTAAGTCTACATGCCATTCCCCAAAAAATTAATGGTCAGTGGATATTGAAGAAACCCAAACAAGGTAAAAATGAATACTCCCCTTTTTTAGAATGCTATTGGATTTCAAAGGAGGGCAAAGTAATTTCTGTCTAGGAGATAAGGGATATTTACTATACTAGTAAAAATGGTTTTTGTATCATGTTGTTGTTTAGTACCTTTCAGTCCTATGTAACTCTTTGTGGTCGTTTTTGGAATTTTCTTGTCAAAAATTCTGTTGATTTGCCATTTCCTTCTCCAATTCATTTTTAAGGCAAATGGACTTGAACATGTGTTAAGAGTTTATGGCCAAATTTGAATTCAAGATGAGTCCTCCTGACTCCAATATCAACATTCCTCTCCACTGCACCACTTAGCTGTCCTTTTATATCATATTGCTATTGCAAATATAAAAATCTTAGTTGCACAAAGTTTTTGATCCATCTCTTCTTGCAACCGCTTTCGTGTCTAGTGATCTTTGTTTTCTCTTTGAATAGAATTTTAATAAATAAGTTGCCAACTTGGAGAAGTCTCAGAATTTATACGTATTTTATTCTCATATCATTTTTTCTACTGTATTCATATTCTGTACCACATTATCTGGAACTCTGAAATATTCTTCTTCGTTCTTCTCTAATTCTTTAAAATCTTTTAGATATACTCCCTTACTTTAATATAATAGTTAACCAAGATCTGATACCATTAAGCCTTCTCTTCCTCCTAGATATATTAAAAAATTATTTTTCTCTTTTTAAATTTCTTATAACATGGTACACTTAGCCACCTATCCTTCTTATCAAAATAATTTATGCATTTTACTTTCTCTCTTAGAATATGAGTTCTTTGAAATGAAGACTTGTGTGTGTCATATCAACTCTGTGAATCCCCATGGCTATATGTAGTATACTATATCAATATTCCCCTCCATTTACAAAGAAGTTGAGTAATGTATTTTCTCATAGCTCTTTTTTGGAAACAAGATCAAAATATACTTACTAAAACTCTGGTGTGCCCAGAATTTTTCTCATAAATATGAGGTAGAATTTTAGATTTTTTAATAAATAAATTTATTTATTTAGAATATTTTTCCATGATTCCATGATTCATGTTCTCTCCTTTCCCTCTTCCTTCCCCCCTCCCAGAGCTGACAAGCAATTCCACTGGGTTATACATTTATTGATGCTCAAAATCTATTTCCATATTATTCATATTTGTAATAGAGTGATATTTTAAAACCTAAACCCCCAATCATATACCCATAGAAGCATGTGATAAAAATCATATGTTTTTCTTCTGTGCTTCTGCTTCCACAGTTCTTTCTCTGGAGGTGGATAGCATTCTTTCTCATAAGTCCCGCATGATTGTCCTAGATTATTGTATTGCTATTAGTAACAAAGTCTATTATATTTAATTGTGCCATAATGTTTCAGTTTCTGTGTACAGTGTTCTTCTGGTTCTGTTCATTTCACTCTGCTTCAGTTCATGAAAGTTCTTCCAGTTCATATAGAAATCTTCCAGTTCATCATTCCTTATAGCACAGTTTATTCCATCACCATCATATACCACAATTTGTTCAGCCATTCCCCCAATCAATGGACACCCCCTCATTTAGAACATGGCTATAAATATTTTTATACGAACATTTTTCATTATTACTTCTTTGGGGTACAAACCAAGTAATGGTATAGTTAGATCAAAGGGAATGCAGACTTTTAAAGCCCTTTGGGCATAACAAAATCTCAGATTTGTTTTAATTTGCATTTCTCTAATTATTGGTGATTTACATTTTTTAAAATATGGCAATTAATAGCAGAATAAAGGGGTAAAATGATAAATTTTGAAAGAAGAGAGGAACCAAGAAGAATATTTAAAAGAGTGCCAGTTAATGTGATTCAGAATAAAAAATGAAGTAGGAAAAATTATATTATAATGAAATATCTATAGATTCTAAGGCCACTCCACATTGGCAAAATATTCATTCATATTTTCTAATTAAAAAAGAGAGATTACTAGAAATATAAGTGGTTGCAAGAAGTAGAACTTGAAAGAAGGAACAAAACCTAATGAAGATTAGATATTTATATTTATATCATTCTGACAGCAAAATCATTTTTATTAGCATAGTGGATAGCACTGAAGATATAACCCTGATTCACCAGCTATAAGTGGATTCCCAACCTCTGGAAATCAAATAACAGATTCTTGTTGTTCTTTTGTGGTACATTACCTCTCCTAATTTACTATTTGTGTACATACATACACATATACATACACACATGCATAGATATATACATACACTTTTCTTTTTTCTTTTTTTTGGCTATAGAAGAATTTGGATCCTTAAGGAATAAGAACCAAGACATACATTTTTAATTTAATTTTCTTTCAAATATGGTCTGTATTCAATAATGATCTATAATAGGAATAGATCAAATAGTTCTTTTATGACACATTAAAATTAATTTAAATATATGACCATTATAAGTAGCCATATCTACATTTTCATCTTTCACTTAGAATACTTTAGTAGAATATAATTATCTTAACTTTTAGAACTAATTTGAAGGTTTATCCTCCTCCTCTCTTTCTCTGTCTCTCTCACATTAATTTATTGTCACCAAAACCAAGCAGAAATCACAGAGTAAATGCTTTGTGCTATTGTGCTGTGCTTTATAAACAGTTTAAATGGCGTTCCATTGTCCCTAAGCACAACACAGTTAAATTATATGTGTATGTATAAATAGGCACTTATGTATATATGTATATATACATATATGTACATTACATTTTATATGTGTGTATAGTATATGGGGGTGGAGGGAGAAGGAGGGAGAGAGAAACATAGCATGACAGCAAAAATAGTTCACTCCAAGTCAACTACTTGATATTAGTGACAGCATATAGTCATATGAGTTGACACTTTTTAATATACCATTCCTTATCTTAAATGATACAAAAATCTATGATGACTTTTCTAGCATTTTTCAAATGCTCAGAAATGAAGGAGAAATCATGTGAGCATAAGAATTAAATTTTAACAATTTGACTAAAATATATGAAAATTATAAATAATAGTGGTTACCGATTCAAAGTATTATTGCTCAAAGTTGAAATGACTTTAATAGCTTTTATTTACAAAAGCGGTGGATAGAGTAGCAGAGAAATACAAAAGGGTAGAGAAGACATTAGCCTATCTAACTAAAATATTGCTCCAGTGCTCAACTCAGCCAGGACTTATTGACCTTCAAACAGAATTAAACTCTCTCCAGAAGACAGGAAGGGAAAGCCAGCTATCCACTCACCCAAGTTCCCTCCAAGAGGAAGGTTAAGACAATGACATGACCTGAAGGTGACTCCTGAGGCCAACTTCCTTCCTTGAGCCACTTCTTCCTTAAGTTGACATCTTTCTTTGAGTCCAACTCCTTCTTGAAGCTGACTTCCTTCTTGGAGTTGACTCCCCTAGCCCCAGAAATTCCTAGCCTTTTATATTAGCTTCTTGTCCCTTCCCCTCTTCATGAGGGTCAATCACAACTTCCAAATTGCCCAGCACTCCCCAGAGGGCAGTGTTTGTGGAACCATTTCTCACCTTCTGGAGAGGTGAATGATTACTCATCAAAAGAGTTCACAGATTCCTGGCTGAATGAGATGGGAATTCTCGTTTTCTGGCTGATTGACTTAAAAGGGTAGAGAGTTCCTCCACCTAGTGCTAAGTAGGGTGTTCAAGCTTTTGTTGATTCAATTCAAAAGTAGACAAAGGAGTGTTAATCCTGTCTTCACAATCTAGTGAGGGGGTACTCAAATTATTATTAACTCAAAAATAGACAAATGAAATAAAGGATTCCCTTTTACAATGATAAACTCAGAATGGACAAAGATGACAAAGAATTCCCTTTTTGCATGAATCAGCTCCCCTTTTCTAAGATCTAGAAAATAAAAAAAAATTACTTAAGAAAGCCCAACTTTTGATATATTTTTAAAGAAATAAAAGCATATGGCTTTCAAGTACAGTGAATAATTTGACCTATCTTTATAGTGTAAAGATCACCACAACAATAGTTAGTAAAATTATAAACTTCAGTTTATATTTAATATTTGTCATTTGTGTCATTATAATTATTTTTTCACTGGGAATCAAAGATAGCAAGCAAATACTGTGTTCAATACAAATAGTGAGGAACCATAAACATTGTACATATCAGATGGAGTTGCAAAACACCAAGAAGTGCTTTTTGAAAAATTTTACCTATCTTTATATTTATTAAAAAATTCCCATATCATAAAAAGCTGAAAGCATTGTTGATATATCTAATGTTATAAGGCATATGCAATATCTAGTGTCTTTTGTTAGAAATTTCAGTAGAAGACCTTTTTATGGAGCATATAGGTTATGCTACTTTATTCATCCAAACTAATTTTACAAAATGATGTGACATGGTAGAAAATATAACAAAGCTATAAGTAACCTTAAAGATCTTTTGTTTCTTCCTCTTTATTCTATAGATGCAAAAACTGACACAAAGAGATTAAATGACTTGTTCAAATGCATATAGGTTGTAAGTAGCAAAGTTGGGATTTGAGCCCAGATCTTCTTCTTTTTCCAATGTACCATGCTGTCTTTGTGTAGATTTTAATGGGTTTCTGTCAGATATGTCAGGTTCAGATAGAACAATAGAATACTTTTGGTATAGTTAAAAAATGGGAGTTGGACTTCTGGAACTTGGCTTAAAATATAAGTGGCATATTCCTGTCCAGAAACAGAGTATACAAAATCAAAGCTGGCAAGACTGTGATTATTGGTTTTCTCACAGAGCTAGTCATAAGACCTTCAAACTAAAAAGAGGATGGAGGAGGGAGAAAATTGCTTATCTATATCCATCAAGTCAGATAACAGAAAGTAAGCACAATAAACAAAAAATAAAACCCTTTGAAACACCCTTAAATACTTGGAACTTTTGACTTGGAGGTGACTCTACACCCATTTAGTCAAACCTATAAACAAAACAAATATCCACGACAATATACCTGACAACTGGTCATCCTGCTTCTGTCTAAAAATCTCTAAGGAAGGGAAAACCCATCATCTCTTGAGGCAGGACATCCAACTTTTGACAGATTTATTTATTAGAAAACTTTTTTTTTTTCTGACCTATAGCCTAAATTTCCTTCTTTGTGATTTCTATCCACTGTTCCTGGTTCTGACTTATGGATTTTGACAGTCTAACACTTTATCCAAATGACAGTCTTTCCTTCAAGTACTTTAAGAAAGATAACATACATACCTCCCTCTCATCTCTCTAGTCCCAAATTTAACATGACCAATTCATCAGCCACTCTTCATATGGTATGAATTCAAGTATTTTCTTCATCATCCTGGTTGACCTCTTTTGAACACTGTCCAGCTCAGCCCAATGTCCTTAAATCATATTGTTGTTCAGTTTTTTCAGTTTTTTCCAACTCTCTGTAATCCCATTGTGGTTTTCTTGGCAAAGATCATGGAGTAGTTTGCCATTTTCTTCTCCAAAAATTATTTTACTTAGATCTAAACACATTACTCTCTGATAGGTGTAAAGAGAGTAGAATACGGTGGGCCTCTCACCTTTCTGTTCCTGGAAGGTTTGGCCATTTTAATGCAGTTCAAGATCATACTAGGTTTTTGCCTGTAGAACTAAACATTGAGCTAGAAGTCCACTAAAACTACCATATGTCTTTTAGAACAATTTTTGTCTTACCATGGCTCCCCCATCTTAAACTTGTAAAGATGATCTTTATTGTGTAAACAAGTGAAAGAAGAGATACAATCTAAGAGCAGTGAGTATTAAAAACCTATTGCCTCAAATATCTGTATACAAATGTTGAGAGTTTAGAAGTCATAGAAGAGGAATCAGAGGACTTTAGTAATCTCACAGTTTTTACTAAGACTTTAAAGGATAAGCTTCTTGACAACAATATGGTTTTGCATGGGTATGTGTAACTTATTCTAATGAAACAGACTTATTAAAAAGAGTTTATTTATGAATAAGGGATCTTAACATTATATTAAAATGATTTACTTCTGTGGGTAAATTCATAAATCAGAAGAAGGAATTATGGAGGATAAAATGTAGAAGAAGGTCAAAGAAAAAAAGAATTAGGTGTTCTCAAACCCCAAACTTCTGACCATAAAGAGGAAATATATGAATGTAGAAAAATAACAAAACTGTCAAAAGCATAATACAATAGTGATGGGGGGGGGGGGCGGGGTGGGACTTCAGTTATTCATGTATCTGTTAGGAGTTTCCTTTTTGCCATAATTAATTTCTGCCATCAAATTCCTTGGCACTAGCAAATGATTCAGTATCAGAAAATTATACACTTTTATCAGTGGAAATTATTTTTAAAAGGATATATTAACATCTGCTTTACAGCTGCATCCTAAAAACCATGGGACCTTTCTATCTAACTTGCAGCTGTAACCTTCCATATTCATTGGCTCTCCTGTGAGAATGTGAATTCTTCAGAGTAGGTACTGACTTACTTTACTATTTGCATCTCTAACACTAAATGCTTTGTATGTCAAAACATTCAACAAATGTTTTATTCATTCATTCTTGGATTTTTTTCCTTCAAAAATAGAAATTCTATATTAAATGAATCTCACTATGAAGAAGGAATTTGAGATTGAGGAAATAATGGAAATCCTGAAAGTAGACACTCCTTCCTCAACTTTGAATACGCTATGCATAGTTTGATATGCACCCTAGGTATTAAGGAAACAGATTAGAAAGGGTTCAGAGGAAGGATAGATATGATCCAGTACACTAAAATTTTATAGACTAGGTCGCTCCAGGAAATATGGGAAACATCAAGAAAAAATACTGAAAATATAAGTGGACATAGTTTTGATAGGGAGGAAAAATGAGAGCTGTCTAGAGACTGATATGAATGCAGAGGTAATTTAGCAAATAACTTATTTCCCATAGGAAGTTTTGTAATGCAGTGGATATTAGTCAGGAAGACCTTAGGTTGAATTTTGCCTTACATTTATTAGCTGGGGAGTTACTTAACTTCTCTGTGTTCCAGCTTCCTCAACTGTAAAATGGTGATCATACTAGCACCTAACTTATAGATTTGTTGTGAGGATCAAATAAGAACACATTTTAAGTGTTTTACAAACTTCAAAGCATCATAAAAATTTTAATATGTATTATTAAAATAAATGTATGGAAAATGGAAACAAGAACAAGTACAGTGTAAATAAAAAACATGTTGAAATCCTATTAAAATAGTATTGGGAGTCATTACAACTCAAGATAATCAGAGACTGATAATAGAAGTAAAGGAAAATCTGAAAAAAAGGAGTGTTTAAGTTTTATTGATATAAAAAGTCTCAAGGAAGAGACAGGTCATTTTGATGTAGATATGACAATGATATTGGACAACAGGGGAAAAGCAGACGTAGCTTTTTTCTTACTTTGCCTCTGTTTTTCTCTGACAAGGAAAATGACCTCTGCACTGAAAACAATAAAGCAAAAAAGGGCAAACAGGGTACTAATACCCAAGATAAATGAGGTGGTAATAAGTGAATACCCTGGATGTCACCTGGACCAAGAGAACTATACCTTTTTGTTTGTTTGTTCAGTTGTTTCAGTCATGTTTGATTATTCAACATTCCATTTTGGCAAAGATATGAGAATGCCTAGCCCATTTCTTTCTCCAGCTCATTTTATAATTGAGGAAAATGAGGCAAATACAGTTGTGTGTGACCAGGGTCACATAACTAGTTAGTGTCTGATGCTAGATTTAAACTCAAATCTTTCTGAAACTAGTCCCAGAATTCTATCCAGTGGACTACCTACTTGTAAGACAACTATATCATTAGGCACTGAAGTAAATTGCAAAAGTGACCACTGAAACATTGTCAATAAAATTTGAAAGATAACAAAAAAATAGGAGAGATACTTCCTTTTAGCCAAGCTCTTGATGAAGTATCTCATGCCATTATTGTAGAGAAGATAGGGAAATATGGGCTACAAGATTATACTAGATGTATTCAGAATTGGTTGGATAATTGGGCTAGAATAATAGTTGTCACTGGTTCAATATAAATGTCTTAAGAGTTCTTATATATATGTATTATGCTTATTACTGTTTATGAATGTATGCATTGCATAATATAATACATGTAATATATGTATATTTGTATTATATTAAATACTATGTACATATGTACTATGTGTATGTGTATTATAGTATACTTATTACAATTTATGAATTCCCAGAAAGTTCTAAAGAAATCAGTCTGGATATTTGAATAATCTCTAACACTGGAATTTGAATAATCTCTAACACTGGAATTTATCATTCTGCCTTTCCCCTATGTCTGTAGCCACCTTGAGATATTTCAGAAGAAATCTTGTGGCCAAAGGTACTGAAGGACTTGAGGTGTGGATGACAGAGTGGGCTCTTTAGTTGATCCCTTGGGGGTCCAAAGCAGCCTCCACCATATGACTATTCCTTTATGTCTCCATCTGCTGGAAAGGTTCATATTTTCCTAGTATAATTAGTACTACTGATTTCTAATCATTAAGTTCTGGGTAAAAACAGAGAAAAATACTTAACCTCATTATTCTATTAATAACCAATGTTCCTAGGCACCACTGTAGTAATAATTGCCCTCTAATTACCCCAATTTTACCTATACCTAGAAAAAATCTAGTCTAGATGAATGTGATTTCTACCTACTAGGTTCAGTTGGACTTCCCTTTTCAATAAAATTCTAATAGCAATTATATTCCTACTTTTTGTACTATAAGTTGCTTTATTACCACTTCTATGAGCTATTTAACTCCCAACCCTAAACACCATATTAACACTATCCTACTGCCTAATTTTAATATTAACTGTAGGTCTAGCCTCTGAGTAAATCCAAAAAGGTCTAGAATGAACCAAATAGGTTTTTAATCTAATTAAGATAATTTATTTTGACTCAATCAATCTTGGTTTAAGCCCATGAATACCTTATAATACCAATTAACCCTAACTCTAATTATAGCCTTTACCCTAGCCCTAATTGGAATCCTTCCTTATTTATCATTCTCCATAATATCTACCCTATTATGTTTAGAGGGTATAATATTACCTCTAATCATCCTTATAGCCTTCCTAATTTCCCACTTCCACGTTTTCTCCACCTCTATAGCACCACTAATTCTACTAGTATTCTCTGCCTGCAAAGCAGGACTGGGACTAGATCTGCTCCTAATCATTTCCAACAGCCACAGAAATGACAATGTGAAAAACCTTAATCTCCTACAATACTAAAAATTCTAATCCCAACTTCCATATTAATCCCACTAATCTAGTACTCTAAAAAATCTTGAATATAGTCACAGCCTTCAAATTAGTATTATCCATCTTTGGTTGCTATATCACAATATAGATGCAGGTTACAATTTTAACAGTTCCTTCTCTGTAGACTCACTATCAGGCTCCTTATTAATTCTTTTTTGATGGTTTCTTCCTCTAATAATAATAGCAAGCCCAAATCATCTAAAAAACCCAACATACTTAACTATATTAACTTTTCTTCAATGATCACTAATTATGGCATTCACCTCTTCCGGTTTTTAGCAAATTAACTTATAACTATAGTTTTGTTTGTTTTTTTTAAACCCTTACCTTCCAGCTTGGAATCAATACTGTGTATTGGCTCCAAGGAAGAAGACTGTTAAGGGCTAGGCAATGGGGGTTAAGTTACTTGCCCAGGGTCACACAGCTAAAAAGTGTCTAAGGCCAGATTTGAACCCAGGACCTCCCACCTTTGGGCCTGCCTTTCAATCCACTGAGCTACCTAGGTGCCCCCAAGAGGCATAGTTAAAACAAGTTCCATCTGTACGTGCTGAACAGATCTAAAATTCCTAATTTCCCAGGAAGCCATGTGAGCTTTGTAAAAATCACCACCCTTATACAATTCATGCTCAGCTTCAGGAGCCACCTTACTCATTATCACCCAGGGTCTAACTCTCCATACTGTTCTGTCTAGCAATGTATGCATGACTATTGATGGGCTCTTTAATATTTTATCAATGTCTTGGGTAAAGCCCACTCATTGAATTTATGCATGACAAATCTGGGAATGATTGCTTAGATGTAGTGTGATAGAGTCAAATCCGAAAAGATCTGTCGAGAAAGACTAGAGGATATTGGCCTTAAATTGCCAGATGGAATTCAGTAGGAGTAAGTGCAACATTGTATACTTAAATACTAAAAGAAAACTTCAGAAGTACAAGATGGCAGCATGGGTAGACAATTGTTAATATCAGACAGATCTAGATATTTTCAGGGACTTCAAGATCGCTATGAGTCAGCAGTGGGATGTATGAGCCAAAAAAGCTAATGGGATCCTGAGGATACGAGAGGTATAACTTTCTGAAACTGGGAAGTAACAGTTCCACTCTACTTTGCCCTCATAAGAAGGCATATATCTGCAGTATTGCTTTTGGTTTTATGGTATGAGTTTAAGAAGGCCATTGTCCAGAGAAGACTAATCAGAATTCTGAAAGGTCCTGAGTCCATGTCATATGAGGATCGGATGAAATAACTGGGGATATTCCTGGATAAAAGAAGGCTGAGGGGGAAATATAGGATCTTTCTTCATATATTTAAGGGACTAGCATATTTGGGAGGAAGAGGACTTAATATGTTGGACTCGATAAATCAAAACTAGTAAAATTGATTAACAGTTTCAAAGTGACAAATTTGAGCTTTTTGTCAGGAAAACACTTTCTAACGTTTACAGATGCCTGCCTCTAAGAGATTGTAACCCTAAGGCAGCTAGGTGGCATGGTGGAAACAACAGCAGACCTGGATATGGGAAATCCTGGATTCAGATCTGACCTAAGACACTTCCTCGCTGTGTGACCCTGGACAAGTCACTTAATGCTAATTGCTGAGATCATAATGCTCTTCTTTCTTTGAATTCATATTAAGACTTCCGGGTAAGAATGGTGGCAGATTAGATGCAGCTCAATTCCCCTCCTCAGACCCAACAATATAGATGACCTCAAAAAAACCCCAAAAACCATCCTCATGAGAACAGAGGAACTCTACAGTAGGGTGCAGCACTGAAGGTACATGGGATTCAGGCATTTCTACACTATAAGGGAACGAAAAAGCTCCCACCCAAACCTGAGCTGAACTACTCTCCCCCACCACACCTACAGAGCCAGAGTTAAAGTCAGCACATGCCAGAATCAACAAGTGAGGAAGGGGACACCCCAGGACTGAGCAACAGGAGGCTCCAGATCTGGGGAGCTGACTAAGGCCACGAAAGACTTACCCCTGTGAGCAGTAACACCCAAAACCCTGGCAGGCAGGCAAGGGGAGCTCAGATCTCGGGCGCCCATGACTAGCATACTATAATCAACAAGTGCATGAAGGGCACCCCTGAAGTGAGCAAGGGGCACCTAAAGGTCTTGGGAGTTAACCAAGACCACCAAGGACTTACACCTAAGAGCAGTAACACCTGAAATGCTGGCAGGCAGGGGAGGGCAGACCTTGGGCTACCCCAGGAAGACAGCGCAGCTGAGGAGAATCGAGAATTTGAATGAGGCAAAAGCCTTGATCATTAGACCCAAACACAGAGAGCCAGCCCTCCTAACTCAGATATCTGATTGGAAAGGGGAGGGGGGAACCATAGAGATGGAAAACAATACCCAGGAACAACAGTCCAATACCAAGAAAAGCAAGAAGAAGGGGGTGACTTTGAATACTTTTTATGGAGGAAAAATACAGAATACAGAGGAAATAACAAGAGGAAACCCAAACAAATGCTCTAAAACCCTCTAAAAGTTTTGGAAATTGTGCACAAGCTCTTGACCAATTTAAATTAGAGGTTTTCAAAAAGATGGAAGCCTTCTGGCAGGAAAAAATGGGAAATAATGCAAAAGGAATTTAACAATCTGAAGGACAAGAACTCTCAATTGTAGAAATAGCTGGAAGCCTCAAAAAGCAGGACAGATCAAACTGAAAAGGAAAACCAGTCTTTAGAGATCAGAATCAGGCAACTGGAAGACAATGATCTTGCAAAAGAGCAAGAATTAATAAAGCAAAGTCAAATGACCAAGAAATTAGAAGATAACATAAAATATCTCACTGACAAGGTGATAGACCTGTAAAACAGAGGAAGGAGAGACAATCTGAGAATCATTGATCTACATGAAAAGCCAGAAATAAAAAGAAATCTTGATATCATAATACAAGATATCATCCAAGAAAACTGCCCTGAGGTTCTAGAACAAGCGGGCAATATAGGCATTGAAAGAGTGCGTAGAACACCCTCTACACTAAATCCTTAAAAGACAACTCCCAGAAATGTAATTGCCAAATTCCAAAGCTTTCAAGCAAAAGAAAAAATCCTACAAGAAGCCAAAAAGAGACAATTTAGATACAAAGGAATGCCAATTAGGATCACACAAGACCTGGCAACTTCCACACTGAATGACCGCAAGGCCTGGAACATGATATTCTTAGAAAGGCAAGAGAACTGGATCTTCAACCAAAAATCACCTATCCATCAAAACTGATTATATACTTCCAGGGGAAAGTATGGGCATTTAGAAAAATAGAAGATTTCCAAGTATTTGTAAAGAAAAGACCAGAACTCTGTGGAAAGTTTGACATCCAAACACAAAGAGCAAGAGAAACATGAAAAGGTAAATATGAAGGAAAGGGAAAAGGAGAAAAATGTTATCTTTTTCTTTTATTCAAACTCTTCTATAAGGACTACATTTATATCAAATTATATACATTAATATGTGGGGAAAATGTAATGTGTAATTCAAAAATTGTATGCATTATTAGAAGAATCAGAAGAATCACTCATAGGGAAAGATTGGGGCATTAAGACGATATGGAGAAAGGGGAGAAGAAAGAAAAAGGGAGGGGGAGAAATCGTTGATGGTACTAATATATAATTGAAGAAATAGAAAAAAATTAAATAGAATAATCTTTCTCACACAAAGATACACATGGGAAGGGGAGGGGAAGAATTCTCCTAGAAGAAGGAGGGGAAGAGAGTGCTAATTGGTATTATGTAAACCTTACTCTCAGTGAAATCAACTCTGAGAGGGAAGAGCATCTGGATCCATTAGGATCTTGAATTCTATCTTATCCTACAGGGTAAGGGAGAAGGGAAAATTAAGGGGGACAAGGGGAGGAAGTATAAAAAGGAAGGGAAGGAGAGGGGGAGGGAAGTCAACAGACCCTTAAAAAAAACAAGAAGGAAACAAAAAAGGAGGGGCTAGAAAGGGAAGCATAACAAGGGAGGGGACTAGGGGGACTGATTTAAAGTAAATCACTGGTTTAAAAGGTTATAGCAAAAGAAGAAAGGTCAGAATTAGGGGAGGATATCAAAATGCCAGGGAATTCACAAGTAACAATCATAACTTTGAACGTTAATGGGATGAACTCACCTATAAAACATAGACGAATAGTAGAGTGGATTAGAATCCAAAACCCTACCATATGTTGTCTTCCAGAAACACATATGAGGCAGGTAGATACTTACAAGGTCAGAATTAAACACTGGAGTAAGACCTAATGGGCCTCAACTGATAGAAAGAAGGGAGAAGTTGCAATCATGATATCTGACAAAGCCAAAGCAAAAATAGACCTGATTAAAAGGGATAGGGAAGGTAAATACATCCTGTTAAAAGGGATTGTAGACAATGAGGAAATATCACTAATCAACATGTATGCCCAAAATGGTATAGCATCAAAATTTCTAATGGAGAAACTAGGAGAATTGAAGGAGGAAATAGACAGTAAAACTATATTAGTGGGAGACCTGAACCAACCACTATCAAATTTAGATAAATTAAATAAAAAAATAAATAAGAAAGAGGTAAAAGATGTAAATGAAATCTCAGGAAAATTAGAGTTAATAGATATATGGAGAAAAATAAATAGGGACAAAAAGGAATACGCCTTCTTCTCAGCAGCACATGGCACATTCACAAACATTGACCATACACTAGGTCATAGAAACATGGCATACAAATGCAGAAAAGCAGAAATAATAAATGCAACCTTTTCAGATCATAAGGCAATAAAAATAATGATCAGTAAGCCAAATCAAAAATTAATTGGAAATTAAATAATATGATACTCCAAAATTGGCTAGTTAGAGAACAAATCCTAGAAACAATTAATAACTTCATTGAAGAAAATGACAATGGTGAGACATCCTTTCAAACCTTATGGGATGCAGCCAAAGCAGTACTCAGAGCGAAATTCATATCCTTGAGTGCATATATTAACAAATTAGGGAGGGAAGAGATCAATTAATTGGATATGCAAATAAAAAAACTTGAAAGAGAACAAATTAAAAAACCCCAGAAGAAAACCAAATTAGAGATCCTAAAAATTAAGGGAGAAATTAATAAAATCAAAAGTGATAGAACTTTGTATTTTAATTTAAAATCCAAGATTTTTGATTTTTTGTTTGAAATTATATTTTTTATAAAGATCCAAGATTTTGATTTTGTTTGAGAAAAAGATCTTCAAGGAAGAAGCTTGCTAACTCCTATATCCAGAGAATGAACTGTTGCAGAAAGATGCCAGAAAACCTACACTACATCAAGAAGATCAAGAATGAACTTTGGATGTGGTATGATCGAACATTTATTGTAAATGTACACATTTATGCCAAAAGGGACTGCCCCTAATTTGGCTTTCTGTCAATGTCCCTAGCAAAACATTGGTTTTGCTTTCTTTCTTTTCTATTCCTCCCTCACTACTCTAATTTCCTCTTAGAAAATTGAATATTGTATATATCTGTAGTTAGAAGTGTGTTTAGGACTATAAGATGATTATGTTAAATGATCAATGGGGAGACTAGTCTCCCAATGATCATCAGGGGGGATTATGGGTCTTAAAATTTCTCAGACTTGTGAATGTTAAAAAATCTCAGACTCTACCTTAGAACATTTGGTTAAGACCATTTCCCATTTTAAACAATGAATGTACTTGATCAGGAATGTGAGAACTCTAACATTACTCCACCCATATGTAAGCATACTTTAGGGGAAGATAAAGTTGTAAACTCTTTACTGAACAATGAAAAGTACTTAACCCATACTTAAAGTAAAGCTAAAAAATCTTAAGCTGGGTCTGTTTTTAGATCTAATACAAAAAGGTGCAAAGTACCTATGAAGGTCAGGCAACTTGCAAACTTGCAAGGGACAAGCTTAACAAAAGAGGTGTGAAGTTTTAGTCTACTCAGGTGTGAATTACTCAAAAGTTTAGTCTATTCAGGTGTGAATTAAGAATGGTCAGTTCTGTGAAAACTCTACTGTGATTGATGTGAAATCTTAGGGGAGGTGACATAGGAGAAAAGGAGGCCAGAAGGCCTCTGAAGGGGGAGAATTCAGCCTTGGAAGCTGAAGTGGAGCTCAGGAGCAGAACTGATGGGTCTCTCTTAACACTAGAATCTTGCTTGGAAAAATCTTGTGGTGAGTGGATTAAAGACTGACTGATCTCTCTCTTAAGGCTTAAGCCTAGGCTGGCCTAGCCCTTTTCTCATTATTTCCTCTTACTCTCTCTCTTCTTTTCATTAATTCCTTAATTTGTATTAATTAAAATCTCTATAAAACCCAGCTGACGGGTATATTTAATATTTGGGAATTTTCCCATGGCGACCACTATATTTTTGATTTGAAACCATATACTCTTTTATCTGTAACACTACCAAACTAATAAATAAGACTAGAAGCTGGTACTTTGAAAAAACAAACAAAATAGACTTGTCAATATAATTTTAAAAAGGAAAGAAGAAAAGCAAATTAACAGTATCATAGATGAAAGGGGGGACTTCACCTCCAATGAAGAGGAAATTAAGGCAATCATTAAAAACTACTTTGCCCAATTATATGGCAATAAATATGCCAATGTAGGTGATATGGATGAATATTTACAAAAATATAAATTGCCTAGAGTAACAGAAGAAGAAATAGAATTCTTAAATAATCCCATATCAGAAAAAGAAATCCAACTGGCCATCAAAGAACTACCTAAGAAAAAATCACCATGGCCTGATGGATTCACAAGTGAATTCTATCAAATATTCAAACAACAGCTAACCTCAATACTATACAAACTATTTGACATAATAAGCAAAGAGGGAGTTCTACCAAATTCCCTTTATGACACAAATATGGTACTGATTCCAAATGCAGGCAGGTCAAAAACAGAGAAAGAAAACTACAGACCAAACTCCCTAATGAACATAGATGCAAAAATCTTAAACAGGGCACTAGCAAAAAGACTCCAGCAAGTGATCAGGAGGGTCATTCACTATGATCAAGTAGGATTTATACTAGGAATGCAAGGATGGTTTAATATTAGGAAAACCATCCACATAATTGACCATATCAACATTCAAACCAACAAAAATCATATGATTACCTTAGTAGATGCAGAAAAAGCATTTGATAAAATACAACACCCATTCCTCTTAAAAACACTAGAAAGCATAGGAATAGAAGGTATTTCCTAAAAGTAATAAACAGTATATTTCTAAAACCATCAGCTAATATCATCTGCAATGGGGGTAAATTAGATGCATTCCCAATAAGATCAGGAGTGAAACAAGGATGCCCATTATCACCTCTATTATTTAACATTGTACTAGAAACACTATCTGTAGCAATTAGAGACACAAAAGAAATTGAAGGCATTAAAATTGGCAATGAGGAAACCAAGCTATCACTCTTTGTGGATGATATGATGGTCTACTTAAAAAACCCTAGAGAATCAACAAAAATCTAGTGGAAATAATCAGTAACTTTAGCAATGTAGCAGTATACAAAATAAACCCATATAAGTCATCAGCATTTCTATATAATTCCAACACATCACAGCAGCAGTAAATAGAAAGAGAAACCCCATTCAAAATCACTTTACACAATATAAAATACTTAGTAAACTATCTGCCAAGACAAACACAGGAATTATATAAAAACAACTACAAAACACTCTCCACACAACTAAAACTAGATCTGAGCAATTGGAAAAATATTAACTGCTCATGGGTGGGACAAGCTAACATAATAAAAATGACCATCCTACCCAAATTTATCTATTTATTTAGTGCCATACCCATCGAACTTCCAAAAAACTTCTTTATGGGATTAGAAAAAAAAAACATAACAAAGTTTATTTGGAAGAACAAAAGATCAAGGATATCCAGGGAAATAATGAAAAAAAAAATACAAAAGAAGGTGGTCTTACTCTCCCAGATCTCAAACTATACTATAAAGCAGTGGTCATCAAAACAATTTGGTACTGGCTAAGAGACAAAAAGGAGGATCAGTGGAATAGACTTGGGGCAAGGGACCTCACCAAAACAGTGTAGGACAAATCTAAAGACCCCAGCTTTTGGGACAAAAAATCCACTATTTGATAAAAATTGCTGGGGAAATTAGAAGATAGTGTGGGAGAGATTAGGCTTGGACCAACACCTCACACCCTACACCAAGATAAACTCAGAATGGGTGAATGACCTGAACATAAAGAAGGAAACTGTAAGTAAATTAGGTGAACACAGAATAGTATATTTGTCAGACCATTGGGAAGGGAATATTTTTAAAACCAAGCAAGACTTAGAAAGAGTCACAAAATGTAAAATAAATAATTTTGAGTACATGAAATTAAAAAGTTTCTGTACAAGCAAAACCAATATAACCAAAATCAGAAGGGACATAACAAACTGGGAAACAATCTTCATAAAAAAAAAAACTCCAACAAAGGTCTAATTACTCAAATTTATAAAGAGCTAAACCAATTGTACAAAAAATCAAGCCATTCTCCAATTGATAAATGGGCAACGGACATGAATAGGCAATTTTCAGTTAAAGAAATCAAAACTAAGTGTTCTAAATCTCTGATAATCAGAGAGATGCAAATAAAAACAACTCTAAGATATCACCTCACACCTAGCAGATTGGCTAACATGACAGCAGAGGAAAATAGTGAATGCTGGAGTGGATGTGGCAAAGTGGGGACATTAATTCATTGGTGGTGGAGTTGTGAATTGATCCAACCATTCTGGAGGGCAATTTCGAACTATGCCCAAAGGGCAATAAAAGATTGTCTGCCTTTTGATCCAGCCATAGCACTGCTGGGTTTGTACCCCAAAGAGATAATAAGGAAAAAGACTTGTACAAGAATATTCATAGCTGCACTCTTTGTGGTGGCCAAAAATTGGAAAATGAGGGCATGCCCTTCAATTGGGGAATGGCTGAACAAATTGTGGTATATGTTGGTGATGGAATACTATTGTGCTAAAAGGAATAATAAGTAGAGGAATTCCATGGAGGCAGGAACAACCTCCAGGAAGTGATGCAGAGCGAGAGGAGCAGAACCAGGAAAACATTGTACACAGAGACTGATACACTGTGGTACAAATGAACATAAAGGGCTCCTCCACTGGTGGTAATGCAATGACCCTGAACAACCTAGAGGGGTACAGGAGAAAAAACACTATCCACATCCAGAGGAAAAACTGTGGGAGTAAAAACACTAAAGAAAAACTACAGCTTAATGACATGGATCAAAAGAGATATGAATGGGGAAACAGACTCCAAATGAACACCCTATTGCAAATACCAACAACTAGGAAAGAGTTTCTGATCAAGAACACAGGCGATACCTAGTCAAACTGCACATCCACTATAGGAGGGGTGGGTAAGGGGAGGAAGGGAAATAAAATTATTTTTGTAACCAAGGAACAATGTATCAAATTAAAAATAAAAATTTTTTTAAAAAGGTGAGAGACAGAGAGAGAGAGAGAGAGAGAGAGAGAGAGAGAGAGAGAGAGAGAGAGAGAGAGAGAGAGAGAGAGAGAGCTCTTCCAGCTTTTCTTAACTATAGATATTCAGAGTCTGCATGAGTACTTATCAAGTATAATATAGCTGGGGGTTTTTTTCAGAATGGTTTGTGCTAGCAGAATGACTAGTTCTCTTTTGATTCATATTCTGTGATTCTGTGGTTGTGAGTATAAAATCAAATGAAATATGTAAATCACTATTTCAGTGTCAACTGTTATGTCTATGTAGAACTATTGGGTTGATAACTTTCTTGACATTTTTTTTCCCTAGGATCATCCAGGGTTCTAGTAGTATTTAAGCTTGCTGATCATATTCCTTTGTTTGTTTGTTTTTGCCTATAATTTTTAAAATGTATAAGTTGAATTGGCATATAAAAAGCTTTTATGAATTACATTAAAGCACTAACATGAAGAACTAGTCAATACTTAAAAAATCTAATCTAATCCATGTGTAATATTTACTCAGTCATTTTTCAGTAATAATTCCTTCCTTTAGTTTAGTTATAATAATTAATTACATTTAGGTAGATACATTCTTATTTCATTAAGTACTTAATAGATGTATGAAGCTTATATTTTCCACTTACATCACTAAAGAATATAACTTACATATATTTCATACTTCATTTCCAGTCTGTTATCAATTTATTTTGATTCCATGGTATTCCCCAATATCTATGTTCATAGGTAATATCCCCAGAATAGAGCCTGCTTTCTATATGAAACTCCACTACAATGAAGTTCAAGTTTCAAATATAAATATACAGTGTAGGTTGTAAACAACCTAATAGTTGTATCTTGGATTTCAGCTCAGAAACTGCCTCTACTGTGTAAACCAATAAAAGCTGAAATAATATCTAATAAAGTTTCTAACTGGTTGCTTTCCAACTTCACGAGGGCATTATTACAGAGTTGGTACAGTTGTATGGGAAAAAACTAAAACAAAAACAGATACACCTGGCATCCTCCAATATTCTGCCTTGCAGCCACTTCTAGTCCTTGCTGGAACTTTGGGTGGGTTTCAGTCTAAGTTAGCATCACAGGTCTTTGGGTGGCAAAGGGGAACATTAGGTCTAAACTGATTCAGATTACTGGAGCCAATAGCCACCTGAAAAAAATTGTCCTAAGATCAGTGTGATGAGATTTAGGTGTAAGAGATTTACTCTGAAGCTCCCTTCATCTTTCTGTACTAGTAAATAAAAGCTACTTGAGAAGAGACATAGTCTAGGCATCTGACATTTCATTCAGTGACCTAAGTCTTGTTTCAGGTTTTGGACCATGTTGCTGTCTTAATAGATAGCCTTTTGTTTAAAAAATAATTTTGGTCTTGGTATTTCCCCATCCCATCCCACATACATCACCTTTTAATCTTACTATTTGTCTCTCATGTCTAATAAAGTTTCTCTCTACTCTATCCTATTATTTTTCCCAGCTACCTGCTTTTCTATCTCAGCCTGTATTAAAATAGTTATCGTTGCTTATAATTTGACAGTCTCTGGCTGTGAACACATTTGATGACTTTCCTCCCTCTTTGTAATCCCTTCATGTTTTTCTTGTACCAAATACCTTGCTCTTAAGAAAATTGGGCAAAATGCTAAATTTTTAAAGTTCTTGACAGAATCATGGTCACTTCAGTCATTTTGTTACCTCTACTCCATGATTACTTAGTACCATGCCTTCCTCTGTAAAGTACAGTTTTAAGCTTCAATGACTTAAAAGCTTAACAATAAGCTATTAAAGCTAATAAATTTTAACTTAAACTGCACTAAGAATTATTTCAGGACATTATATATGACATATATAATGACATTTAGAGATGTGATTTCCAATTGTTACTTGGGCTTATTTAACATAAACATGGTAGTCTTAGTAGAAACCCAGAATGGCAAATTCATCAAGGAAAAGGACTGATTTTTTAATTCTTTCTGCTTTTGATGTCTTTTCTCTCCTATCATAAGTCTTGTTAGTATGCCAACATTGGTATTCAATCTTGTTCTTGAAAAAAACTTTTCTGACATAGATTTCAAGGTATTTATAAACTTTAAATATATTCCTTTCTACTTTTCAAGGAACTGGAAAATTGAAAAGGGTCTTTGAGATCATTTAGTCTATCCCTCTTCATTTTATATTTGGGAAAAATGAAACTCAGAAAGGTTAAGTAATTCATCCAAGTTTATATAGCTAGTTAGTGGCAATGCTGAATTTAAAATCTGACTTCTAACCTGGTGTTCTTTTCATTACAATATATTGTGTTTTGGTAAAATATTTTAAATAAAAGATCTAAAATTTTAAAAAATAATAAAAGAAATACAAATAGGTTTTTAAATATTTTAATGCTTTAAAAGATAGATATATTTTTCTTACTTTTCTTGATGAGAAAAGGGACTCTGGGTGTGGAAAAGGACCCCTCTAATTGGAAGATGGAGCAGAGAACTTCTTGTAGAACCTCCATTTGATAAAGCATCTAGATTAGTCATCTCTTCATTTTCCACTCAACTGTAATCCTTTGGACTTCTCAATCAAGCCCTTAGACTCTTTCCTCTCCACTTCCCTTTCAACTTCCTTTTATGTTTTGTCTTCTCCTACTAGACTGTAAACTCATTTACACCATTTGTTCCTATTTGTATGCTCAGCACTTAGTTCAGTGCCCATAATAAATATTTATTGACTGATATATAATGTGGAACTTGGTGAAGTTTTGGTTACTTTTCCCAAAATATAAAGAATAGCTCCCAAGAGAAGGTGTGTGTGTGTGTGTGTGTGTGTGTGTGTGTGTGTGTGTAGTATATTTATAAAATATGAAATAAAAACAAAAACCAATAAAAATTTAATTTTTCAAATGTTAATTGATATATCAAGATGTTGCTAAATATGAAAAACTTGTCCCACAAAGCTCTGTAGCACATGGACTAACCCTTTCAGCCTGTTATGGCACCAAATTTAGAGCACTGGAATGAAATTCCAAATATTTATGGACTAAATATTTTACCTTGAATATCAATGTACTTTGTAAGTGTAATAAAAAATATGTATCTGAAGTTCTGCCAGTATTTAAAAACAACTAATTTTTAGACTGTTAGCTTAGGTTTTTTTAGTTGAAGTTTTATCCTTTTGCAGCTGCATACAATCTGTTCTTCTGATACTCTGAAACTATTCCATTGAGTCTTTGCTTTTGTTCAAAATAAGAGTTCAATGTCACCTTTAAGAGGAGAGACTTTCTATAAGAGTTAAAAGCTTGCAAAAAGCTGAAGACCAGTGAAATGCTGATAGACTTTTAACTACAGCAATGTAGCTCTTCTCTCAAATGTTTTCTAGCAGCTGCACCACATAAACTTGACAAGCACAATGCTGCATTGTCTCCATTGTTTTCTAAAAACTCATAGTGTTATAAATTAAAACAGCAAGTAGAGGCAAAAAACAGGCAAGAAATCAGTGTCTGTGATAGAAATTTGATGCTAACTCATCAGAGACCAGAATCCTTTTTTGATCAAGGACACCTGCAGATATATTTTATCAAGTGAGACTACAAAGATTTCTTTTTGACCAAGGATAAGATGAAAGAGTAGGATTTTATAATAATAGAGAACAATGTAAAAATCAAAGGTGAAATGTAATAAAACTTCCATTTTATTTCTCATCTCCTTGATAAAACATATTCAAGCTTCAAATGTGTCAATGTATTTAGAAAGACATACAAAAATGTCAGGTTTCACTTCAGATACTAGTGATCAATGAAAAAATTTAATTATAAAATAGTAAATAATTTTGATATTTTGTTTACTCATTTAATTTCACATGTTTTAATAAAAGTATCTGAATAGCAATTGAGTGGCATCAGTATATTAAAATTATATTAATAAAATGGCAGAATAAAAGAAATATGCATGGTCACATTATTTGCTAAATATAATTTCCTAAAGGAATAATTAACTAAAGATATGTAGAATATTTGAAAGTTTGTAATAATTTACTTGTATATCTATTTATTTAGGTGAAATAAATTTCTAATGTAAAATTGGCTACATACAATATAGAACAATATTAGAAAATAAGAATTTCTCAAACACATAATGAAGAAAGACCATCGAGTTAGTTGGTTATAAAGTTAGTCTTTATAATACTCCTCATGTATATAAAAATAGTCAATGAAATCACTTAATTTCAGAGTTAGAAGAGACATCACGGCCATGTATTTCAATGCATATCTGAAATTGCCCCTTCTAGTATTGACTTGGATATTTAATCAAAATAATGATAGACTTGCCCCAAAATTAAACAGGCTGCCTTGTGAGGCAGTGAAAGTTCAGTCATTTGAGTATTTTAAACATAAGTTGGATGACCATTTATCAATGATGAAGATAGTGGTAAGGGCATGAGAAAAATCCTAAAGAGACATAAAGAAATTGAGTAGGAAATCTACTTCTATTATTTGTCAAAGAAAATAAAGCAACATATATTAGGTTTAAGAATTACAATCAAATGTATGGTATACCCACCATTTTTACTAATTCTTCTTCAGATTGTATTCTAGGCTTTTTATTCTTTTTCTACCATGCCAAAGAAACCTTTTGCCCAGGAAATTTATTCTCAAACTGGAAGTACCTTCTACCCCATGATTTGTGAGTACCTTCATATAAAAAGCATACTCAGCTCCTCCTTGTCCTTTTTCCTTTTCAGGGCAAAGTCAGGATTCTCTAATCCTATCCCTCTCTCCCCTTTTTAACTTTCTGTTATGTATTTTCTTCCTCCATTAAGAAATTAATTCCTTTAAGTCAGGGACTGTTTTCCTTTCTGCTGGATTTGTATATCATTAGGCTTGAAGAATAGCCCTGGGATCCAGTCCCAGTTCTGTCATTAATATAATTTGTGACTCTGGTCAGGTCACTATTGGTCAGTAACTGGATGACCATTTCCTAAAATCTTTATAGAGGGGATTTCTGTTTAAGTATGAGTTGGAATAGGATCAGGGATTGTTAATCTTTGATGTTATTATTGTCTCATGGCAGTCTGGGAAAGCCAGATCACTGACAGAATCATGTTTTAAAATTCATAAAATACATAGGGTTCCAAAAGAAACCAATTATATTAACATAAAGGTAAATATTCTTTTTCTCAAGTCTCAAAGAAGACTTAAAATCCATCAACTCTTCTGGAATTCAGATTAAAAATATACTGGATCAGATGCTCTTTGAGGTTCCTTCAGCTGTTAAATTCCTCAATGATACTTTGACTTATTCTATCTATCCTTAGTTTTCTCATCTTTAAAATGTGACCAACATAATAGAAAAATCACTGAATTTGGAGACAAAAGACAGGTTAAAATCCCAGTGGAAGTACTTAGAAACTTTTGACCTTGATCAAGTTATCTCCTTTCCCTCAATTGAGCCATCTCTTAAGGGAAAGGTTTGAATGAGTTGATCTCTAAGTTTTCTTCGATTTCTAATAAATTGTGATTTTGAGCAAGGGGATAACAATACACATTAAAAGTGAGTTTATGAAGCATTTATCCACTGCCTTGCCCATGAGATTCACTCCATAGAGCCAGAACCAGAATGAATCCTCTAGGCACCTTCTTGGCGACCAGCAACTTCCTTAAAATTCTCATTCACAGCTTAGTCCTGTCAGCATTCAAAGGAGGCTTATTTGTTCCTGCAGACGTTAGCTATAAACAAAAATAGTCATGGGATTGTGGCCCAATCATTGGACCAATAATAGAGAAATCATGTAGCCAGACTAATCTTAGTGCTCACACAATTGGATGTGCTCAGGATTTACAACAGCTGCTGAGAAAACTCAGCACAACCCTCCGGCTGCCTCTAGCTGCTGATGCTGAAGCATATCACACTGCAGCTTGTGGTCTCTTGCTGGGATGCCAATCATGCTGTTGAGGACATGTTCCATATATTTTCACTACTGTCATAGAGCACTGATTACAAAGCATTCACTTTTTTAGTTGCTTAGTCTTGCATTGCTTGTCAACTGAAGCGATTCCTTTTTAGAGGGGTGGGAAAGGGATGGTAGTAAAAGATCATAATTACAAACCCCCCCACAACATTTGATTTCTTTTTTTGACCTTAAAAAATTTCAATTGATCCTTTCCCTCATGTGATTATAATGAAATATTTGACATAAAGTTAAGAAGGAAATGGAATGAAAAGTAGGACGAAGGAAAGAGGAAGGAACAAGAGGGACATAGAGCTAAAGAAAAATAGGGGAGAGAAGTGGGAGAGAAGGAAAAAAAAAGTCGAACTTGTTTTCAAGTTGATTTATTTTAAATAATGTAATTTCCTTAATTAATTATTTTAAAAAATAGCTCCAAAAAACTCTTCATCCTGGAAGATCACTTCGGCTCTCCTGTGGAAATATCAATTCCTGTAACTCCTCTCTCTAACTGGGTGGTTTCTCTCAAAACCTCCACTTAGGGAGAACCCTTAGGTCACTCATTTCTTCATTTCTGTAAGGTGGAATCTGTATTTCTCCATCATGTATCTCAACCAGATACCTTTCCTCCTTCTCTCTCTCTCTTTCAACATCCTTTTATATGTTATCTTCTTTCTTTTAGAATGTCAGCTCTAAAGGGCAGGGACTAGCATTCATTTTCCTTGTATTTTTATTCCTAGGGCACACAACAGGACCTAGCACAAAGTGACTACTTAATAAATATTTGTTGAATGACTGAACAGTATCATATCAGATACTGTAATGCGGGAGGTTTGGGGGCAGAGGAGAATTTGTCGTCTAGTTTATGGGTCAAGACAAACAGAAACAACAAGAGAATATAGGTGATCTTTGACTCAAATCAATTAAACTAGTTTATATTTATTTATTAATTTTTATCTTTATTTTCTGTCTTAGAATTGATACTAAGTATCAGTTCTAAATCAGAAGAGCAGTAAGGGCTAGGCAATTGGAGTTAAATGACTTGCCCAGGATCACACAGGAAGTGTCTGAGGCAAGATTTGAACCCAAGATCTCTTGTCTCCAGGCTTGGCACTAGTCATTTAGCTGCCCCTAGTTTACATTTATTTAAAAGACCTTCCTACAAAGTTCCTGGTATACAGAAATACAGACATATGAAACAGAAAAATTAGTGGATGATTCATTAAATCAACATTCATTCCTTTTCCTTACCTTTTTTCAGTGCCTCACACATACAATAACAGTTAAATTTCATCATATAATCAAGAACCTGATATAAGAACTACAATATGAGCCCATTAAATTCCATAATAGCTAAATTTAGTCTCAAAATCTGCAGATTTAGGCCACAGTGTCACTGCCATTTAGCAGTTAAAAGGATAGAAATTGCTACTGAATATACATAAAATCTGTTTTTAGCTGCTAAATGAGTGACACTATATATATATATATATATATATATATATATGTATATGGAAGCAAATAAATTATAATGATGAAGTCAAAGGAAAAATACTGCCAGCCCAAGTTTCCACTGAAATTAGCTCTCTTTTAAGGAAGAAGTTGTGTCTACATATTCTTCGGTATACTTATATATCTTCATGCAATATTAATGTTAGTATATGTTTCTACTGTCCACATAACTATACATTATTATATCTGTGAAAAATCTCATTCAAACATGAGCTTAATCATAAAGATAAATGTTATGTAGGCCTCAAATTCCCTTTCAAAATGATGCCATCAGCCCCTTACCCTCCAACCAGTTAGACTCAATTTGCTTCCAGATAGGAAATATATAAACATATACCTCCAAGTTCCCTTGTGAACGTTAGGGCTTTCTTCTAGATCAGGTGCTTAAATTACAATATCTACCAGTATTTCCTTTTTATATCTATTTTAAATGAAAGCAATCCAATGCATTTAGCATCTGGAAACTCCCAGCCTGGGGAATGGGAACTGTATTTGCTTGAACTGATTTCTGAATCTATCTTACTATCAATACTATTCCATTCATTGATCTGAACTAAAAAGATTTCAAATGGAAAATCACTTCAGTATCTTTGTCAAGAAATCCCCAAATGGGGTCATGAAGAGTGAAGCATGCTGGAAGTACTCAACAACAGCATAAATCTGTGTGTTTATGATAACCAAACTGTTTTACCTTGTCTCAGCTTGCCAAATGATACTATAAAGTAGGAGATTTTTTTTTCTGTTGTGCTTAGTGAGGATTAAGTCATTAAAATTTTGAGCATTTCTAATTCCTTGTGAGCTTTAAATTTGATTTTAATTCATGTCCAAGTATTTCACAATTGGAAGTTCCTTATTTTCTCCATTTCTTAAATTCTAAAAAAAAAAGTGTCCTTTTTTTTTATCAAAAAGTATTTTTTATCTCTATTCTCAAATTCTCCATGCTGCTACTGAGCAAATCTTTCAAAGACACATTTTTAATCATCACCAACCTACCCCAAACAGAATAACTTCTGTCTGACTTCTACCTCTTTCAAAGCCAGGTTCAGGAACTATCTCTTACATGAGGTCATTCCTAAACCTCCCCTCCACCCATATCTTGCTCATAAACTAGTTCTATCCCCGAAATAAGCTTGCGTTTACTTTGCCTATATTCTGTAAAGATTTTGTCATTTTCAAACTTGCTGTCTCTTTATGATCCCATTTGGAATTTTCTTAGTATCTCATTAAATAAGAATATAAACTGCTTGAGAACAGAGACTATTTCATTTGTGTCTCTGTATTCCCAGAGCCTACCCAAGGGTGTAGCATATATGAGGGTGCAATAATAAATTCTTATTGATTCATTAGGATCAGAGTAATCTAGTATGTGTGTTTTTATGTATTAATCTGAAAAATGTTTCCCCAAATTATTTCAGGAGACATTTCCAAGGAAATAGTTGATAAATTCATACCATTGCAAGATGGCAAGACTCTGTTCCAGGCAGGCTTTCCATCTACACCAATCTCACAAGTTATGGATGAAGGATCTATAATCTTATACCCAGAATCACACTGATAAGTGACAGTTGAGCCAAGTTTAAAGTCTGTTCCAATTCTTGTCCCATTCATTATATTTCCAGGATCAAAACAGGCTTCACGGGGCTTTTCTATAAATGAAAGGAATAATAACCCAATTACTCTTTTAATTAAATATCACCTTCCACAAAAAAATCTTTTATTTCTTTAATAGTAAGTTCATATTCATTTTACATCAGAAGGTAGTTGACAACTGTATTACATAAAAATTACTAGAATATTATTTTAAAATACATCATACAATTTAATATATGTTTTTTTTGTAAATGAATGTTTCTAAGATTCTTTGTTATTTTTTTAATCTCCATAATTTCCCCAAAACATCATCTGTCACAGGAACCCTATGTTCTAACAAATAAGTACAGTTAAACAAAACAGACACAATGACGTAGTCTTAAAATAGTAACTTCATTCTTTTTTAACATTTATTTTTATTTTTTATTTTATTTTTAGTAACTTTATTCTTGACCCATTATTTACTGCTTCTCTACCAAGAAGGGAAATGTAATTATTTATGGATTTCATAATTACATTAGAGAAACACATCTAGAATCATATCAGTGTTATTATTTCAAGAGTAGTTGGCTACATTTTTTAGCTTGCCCAATTGATAGAATGAACACACACAATAAATGTATACAAAAAATTATGTGATAGACTGAAGGAAGGAGGTGGAAAAATCTAATTCCTTTTCCTTCAATAAGAGATAAAAGGAAATGTAATCTTTAATTTTAGGGCATACTTGGTAATGCCTAGAAAAGCTGGAATGGAAAATTTATGATGACATTCCTTCTCAGCATCTGAAGGTGTATCTACAAAGTCCATTTGATAGTCAATTAATGAGAAACTCTTTTTGTCATATGATTAAATTTTTATTAAGTTCCCTGACAATTTTTATTTTTCTTGGTGTTCCAAATTGCTTCTGCTCTCAGACCCTGGGGCCTTTCAACCTGGAAAATTCTTGCACCATCCTGTCCTCATTGGTCCCAATCTGGCCTTGTTTCATCTCATGTCTGTGTGTCTGACTCTCTAGACTGTGCTCCTTTTTGAGTATCTTCTCTCCATACTTCTTGATTTATAGTTCTTTTTAAATTTAATTTCTTTCTATTAGAATGTAAGCTCTTTGAGGGAAATCACTGTTTTTGCCTCTATTTCCCCTCCAGTATAGTACCCAGTAAATAGCAAATATTTCATAAATGCTTGTTTTCTACTTACCTGCCTTTCTGCTGACTCTAGTTTCACATACTAAGAAAACAAATCTTAACCTTTACTTTCACTTGACCTGGAAAAGTCATTCTTTTATTCTTATGTTTCAGACCACTGACTTCATCTATTACCCACTGCTTGTTCTTACTGCTTCTCATTTCATCAAATATCAATCCATTTAAACACCAGCAAGTGTTCAAGGAAGGTCAAATATGATAATGAAGGGTTTTGAGTAAATGCCATATCAGGATGGGCAGAAGGCAATAAGAAGGCTTAAATAAGCCTAAAGGTGTTTGGGAGGGGGGAATAACATGGTAGTTATTTTCAAGCATTTAAAGGGATAGCATATGAAATGGACAAAGATTTGTTCTTTGGATCCAAATGGTAGAACTGGAATAGTAGAACTGTACTTATAACTGTAGAAACAGATTGTCACTTGATTCGGAGGGGAAATTATTAATACTTAGAACTTTCCAAAAAAGTGGATGTTACTGCTTTAGGACATAGTGAATTCCCGTGGTGGGTATCCTTAGTGTGGCTTAAAGACAGTTCTTCAACCAAAATCCAGATGTATACTTGTGAAGTATTCTGTAAAGAAAATTCTTGTTCGGATATGGATAAGGCTGGATGGCTTCTGAGCTGGTCCTCTTCACCCCATCACTTTCCTTCTAGCCCTGTCTAGTTCTAGGTAACATATAGCTTTACCTTTTTCTCACATTTCAGTTAAAAACTTTGTCAGGATGATTTCAATTGATCACATGCCCACTACCCTTTCATAATGTTGCCTATATTAAGTTGTTGATATCGATCTTTTGGAATGTGCTTTTTCCTTCAGATAGCTTATGTTAAGGAAGCGGCCAAGATAATACAAAGGACAAGGAGAATGACAGTCCTATCATCCAGAAGATTCACAAGGGCAGCAGCTGCAGAGTTGGGTCTAAGAAAATCATGTCTTCATTTCATCCCAACCAACCTAATTGTGATAATGCCTTTGTTGACAATTTCTGAATTGAATATGTTTCTGCCCATGAAGTGCTTTCTGAATCTTTGGATTGGTTCATTGTTAATTCCTCTGAAAAGCAGATTTTTTCCTTCTAGTACATTTCCCAAAATATGACCTTTACGGGGAAGGAAACCACCAGTAAAATTTATCCTTTCATCATTTGTGTTTACATAATCATTCATGTAAACCCAATTTACTTCATAACCTTAAATTGTTTTGTAATGTCAAAAACAGGAGAAATTATGTTTTTAAAATGGCAAAGGACTTCAAACTACCCACATAAAGTAGAGGTCTGGCCAAATTCATCCTAATGTTTAGCTAAAAGTCAGAATAGTGCTTGTTCGCTGAAAATCATGACAGTGCTTCTTAATTCTTTGTCTAATGGAGACAATTCCAAGGAAAAGCAGAGAAAACATCACTAAAAGTATCCCTGGCATGGGCCCTGAAAGCATGAGGTATCTCTCTACATCATATAAAATCAGTTTCTCTATATATAGTCAGAGTAACATTAAAATACCCATTCTATGTTTTTTTTTCTTTTAATGTAAATATTTATTTTTACCACAATCTTATTTTTCCATTCTCATAAATATAATCTATTTACAGCATCTTATTCAACACTGAAATTTCATGTGTTATTTGATTTAATCCCATTTTTAAAACATCTTATTTTACACAATTTTTTTAGCTAGCAGATTTCCTTCTAAAACTGTTCTCTATCTTTAATATTGTTACTTTTATACAGCTGCCAATTTCATATATTTAGTAAGAAATCACTGGTATACTTTGTGAATACAATGTCATTATTTTTTTCTTTTTAGGATAGTGAATTCCTAATATTGTGGTTTACTCTCTGACTGAGATCTGCTCCATTTGTAATACCTTGTGAGCTATAAGACCCTAATGTCTAGCTAGCTGGTATTTATCAAAATATGTTTAATTGAACATCATGACTATTTTAGTATTTTTCCCTTAAATTTCTTTTGCTGCCTGAGCAAATGTAGTATCATTTGTTTAATATTATAAGCCTGATCTTTTGTAAAAGGAACCAAAGTTCTTTGGTCCAAATTTTTCCATAGATTTGTGCTTTGTGGCAATAAAAAAAAATCAAATTTAAAAACATTACTGGAGAGAATGTACTTTGGAGTCCATGCCACTATCCCAGTTCCAAATATATCACTTCATGTCATAGAAAAATAGGTTATAGAGGTAGATTTTTAGACACATTTCATTGTTCTAGTAGGTATCTCTTCTCAATAATGTAAATATTCCTTCTAGCAATGTAGATTATTATAATCCATCTATTACTGGTCACCCTGTATGATTCTGGTTTATGTCTTCCATTACTATTAGTAAAGGGGCTCATCATGATATCAGAAGAATATATGGTCTATTCTTCAGTTATCTCTCACTTATCATTTGTCTTTTCTAATCATAATTTATTTTGATAGTTCCATTTATAATGATCCCATATAACTGTTGATTGAGGTTATTTTCTTTTTATTACAAATAAATATGCCATTAATAAAGAGAAAAAATATGAATCTTATTGGACAAGATTATGATTAATAGAAAGGAGTAAGAAAACTTCCAATTATATGTGGTAGATCTCCAGTGCTATTAGATATCTACAAAATGTAGATAAAATACTGGCTGCTGAAATAACTGGTTTTATTCTTCTGTTGCTCAGTTTATATACTTAGATTAGCTTCCCTGGTATAGAAATTATTTGTTCATTATTGTTTATTTCTTTGGTCTAAGGTAAAAGGAATTTCCAAGGATCATAAATTTTATAATAAATTGGGTACTTTCCATTTTATTTTTCAATATTATTTAAATAGTTCTCTGAAAGTAACTTAAGCAATATCGATTTTATTGTTTTAGTGTGCCTATGCCCTCAAGTTTTCCTCGATGTTCTCCCAGATTATATAGGAATAACTGACAGAGGAATAAAAGACAATATTTTAGATTAAAGTACTAAATAACTATTCAAGTCTCTTGAAATCAGCTAAATATGTTTGTATCACAACCATAATTTTTAGTCTTCTTAATAACAAATATTTTAAAAATAATTTTCATAACTCTCAGAAGTATTTCAGGAGTTTACTTAGGAATATATTGCCTATTTGTAGGGATGACAGGAATTCATATCAATATTTGACAGAAACATATGATAGGGTTTTTGAAACTAAAGGCAAGACAACTTATAAAAAGGTGTTTATTAATTGAATTCTGATTCAGGTTTTCTTCAACATTATGAATGAATATGTAAGTAACTATAATCAATATAAATACCTTTAAATTCAATGGCAAATCCAGATAGGCCAACTGAAGCATCACTTCGAAAAGCCAGAAAAAGACTATTTCCACTGCTTTCTATTCTTTCTGGTGCCTGAGAACCTTGAAAACTCCCAATTAAGGGACTATTGGAATCTTCTCCTTCATAAATATGAAGAAAATCATAACTTGGTTCCATATTGAAACTAAAGCAAAAGAAAACCAAAAAAATATATTTTGATTAGTTTATATTCATATACTCTCTGCCTTGCTCCATCCCTCTTTCACTTATGCACACACATACATGTATAAATACACACGCATAAACACAAAGAAATCAACTCTTTAATGGAAACCAATATTATTATTTTATTCTGTGAAGCATCAGTCATATTTAAGATAATAAACAAATGTTATTTTAAAATAATAAACTTCATTGCCTCATATTATTAATCTACTGGACATTCAAGTAGTACTTGAAGATAAGGACATCATGAACTATAAACTAACAAATGTGACTATGAGCCCTTTGACCTTTGGGAAACTTATTTTAAATTCTTTTCATTCATAGTAGAATTGAATTCAATAGTATGATTTCTACTTCATTTTATGCCACTCACTTAGGTTTTAGAACAATCCATCATCTTTATGACTGTCCATAACAAATTCACTTTTCATTACTTTCAGGAATATAGACTATATATTTGAACTGACTGGACAAATATCTGTTGATAGTTGCTGAGATTTTTTTTCACCTGAAAGAACATATATTTTCATGTGATTGAAATGAATCACAATGTCCTAAATGATTTGCCAAGATTTATGCCGAAGGAAGAAGTAACTGTGGGAAAAAACTGAACATATGAAGCAGTTTCTTTAATGTTAGCTTAAGAGTTAATACATTCTTTGCAATCATTCTTGCCAACTGCATTCAAAAAGTGTTTCACAGAAATAACAATTATATATATAATTATATATATATGAGTATATATGTATATATGTGTATGTATAGACATATCTTTATACATATATACGTATTTTGTTATTGTTTTCACAAAGGAAGGAGAGTCTTTGAGTCATAAAAAATAGCCTGAGGGGTAAATATTAAGTAATAATAATTCAATAAGTTGATTTTCAGTGTAAGAATCAGCTAGAGGGCCAGTTGAAAAGTAAGAACTATTTTTTTTAATAGATTAACCTGTATTGCCATTGGCCTAGATCGTGTGTTTTTCTAGCACCCTTACCAAGCAAGTATCTGCTAGAATGATGCAATAGTAGAGTGTATGACTATATCATCAGTAAATCCAAATCATGCTAGTATGTCATTAACATTGTGAAGATTAAATTTAACTCTCCTCTGATTATAACAATGAAATTAATTAACTTTCCCCTAATTGTGAAGATTAAATTGTAACCCCTGGCTATTTTTAAAACACCCTACTTAAAGTTGAGTATGGAGATCTGCCCATTTTTAGATCTAATCACCCAAAGTGTAAACATCCCACTTAATCATTGAGTGGGAGGTCTGTGACCCACATGTGCAATAGTGGGTGATGAATCAGAATCAACTAACTGCCTTCTGGGCAGTCCTAGAGCAGAGCATCAACTATGATTGGTAGATGTAAAATTAAGGGAAGACACAGGAAGTGATGCAAGAGAAAATGTCTTTAAAAGGGATTGACAACTTTCTGAAGGAATTCAATTCTTCATGCTTTCAAGTTGAGACTAGTGAAGACAAGCAGAAGGATCTGCTGATTGATCCTGAGACCTTGTTCCTGACTGGACTGACACGTAGTGAGTGAAAAGCTGACTCTTAACTGTGGGATTTTTCTGAAGAGACTTCCCTAGGTCCTGGGCTACAAGGGCTGAGGCCTATTCAATTGAGGACTAAACGCCCCAGCCTTAGTTGAGCCAGGGGGCCAGAGATAAATTACTTAGTGTTTAGGCTAGATATCTTACCTTATCCTCTCTCTGATTTCTTACTTTACTCTTTCTATGTGAATAAATTGTAAATAAGTCTCTTTGGAATTAATTAAATTTCTGGCAACTACACTTTTAAGCAATCAAGTCCAACCCTTCAGAAAATAATCCCTTTCTCCCCTTACAATATGCACAAAATCCAAAAGCATAAATATAAAAGCAATATTGAGAAACTTCATTAAAATGAGCATTTGTGGAGAGGTGGCCACATATGACCCTGATTTGTTTAATCATTAAACAAATATGGTGAAAATAAATATATTCAATATGTTGGGGACTGAAATAAGGTTATTTAACTTGTATAAGGAAATCATGTTATGGGAATCTATTGGACTCAGTCTAGGAAGAAGAGTCATAATCATTTAACTACATAAAAATTTGAAAATAAAACAAAAATGGAAAAGAAATTCTTGATTTTCAACAAAATATGATAAAGATAATTTTAGAAAAATATTAATTACTTTTAAACTTCCTTCAGAGAGATTGTCAGATTCTTATGACTTTTAATGTCTGAAATAAATTAAGCCTTTATCAGTAATCAAATTATTAGAAGTTTTTTTTCCCCTTTAATTCTAAAAATGTCAGTGCTATCTTAATGATAAAATTGATACAAACCCTGGGTATTTTAGACAAGTAATATTATAAAGATGAATTACCTAACACCAAATGCAGATATTACATTAATGAGATAATGTAAAAAGGTCTCTAAATCACATTTTTCAATTATTTTTCCTAAGTATTATATGAAGGGTCCCACCACACCCCTGATGGAACTAGTTATGTCAGTTCTAGTGTTCTAAAACTAGGTTTAGAATGTCATACATGGTTTTTCTGTTTCAGGTACATATTTTGTCCCTGAAAAGGCCCATAAAATAAAATTATCTCTTTTCCTTTCTGTCATTCTTAATACATATATAGAAGGTAATAGGCACATACTCTGGGGTTTAGCCAAAAATGGAAATAGGGACTTTATGAAGTGATAAATGGTATAATTTTTTTTGATGTGACATTTAAAACCTTGCTGAATAAAAATGTTCTTCTAGAAACCATACCTTTTGAAAATCAGGGCAATGACAAAGTCAGGGTTTACTTTTATTCTCCAGTCACATTCTTTCCCAGGAGGATATGGTTGTGGGTAGTTAGGTGATAAAATGACACCTGCTGGACCTGTCAGATTTCCTCCACATGCAGCTGTTTTAAAAGAGGAAAGGGTTAGTTGGAGAAAAGAAACTGATCAATTATGTTAGATTATACACCAGAAACGTGTTATAGGAAAATAAATATTCCTTAAAAATATTCTCATATCTACCCTCTGAGTCATTATTTAATAATCTGAGACTCAAGAAGTCTAAACAATTTTTTTTTAGTTTTCTGTTGATCAGTTGTTAGCAATGGCCTTATATTGGGTTAGCCCAATTTTTTTCTTAGAATTTCATCTTCATAACATTAAAATATATATGTATATATATATATATATATCTGTATGGATTATATCCAATTAAAGTCCACACTAATTCACTAAGCAAAATTTTACCTATTCTTCCAAAATGATTTCATCTTGGACTCTAGTTACAAAAACATCCTCAAATATTGAATTCCCAGACAAATTTGTGTCATTACATGGTTCATGTTTTACATACCATGAACAAGTTACTACTTCATTCAATTTATAGGATCATAGAACAAGAATTGGAAAGGACCTCAGAAGCCAACTAGTTCAATCTGCTTATTTGATAGATGAAGAAACTGAGGCTTACAAAAGTTAAGTGTATTACTTTGCCCAAAGTAATACACTAGGAAGAGTGAGATTTGAACACAGATTCTTTGATTCTAGAATCTATATATTTTCCATTTTACATGTCTTGCATTTTATGATAAATTATACAAATTGTCATGTAGGTGGCAAATGTAGATATAGAGATATACATGTCTATGTATATACACATAAAACAGTATGGTACAGTTATAGAAACACAATGATTTATAGTTATACAAAAAAGAGACTGAACTGGTGATTTTAGGAGTAAAGAAACTTCCTCTACCAATTCAGGCAATGCGTCTTCTTGTTAACTTATAGTATATCTAGAGCAGTGATGGTAAACCTTTTAGATACTGAGTGCCAGGATCCACCAATCCCACCCCACGCCCAGACTGAGTGCTGAGCCCCACACACCTCATCCTTCCCACCCATATGCCAGACAGGGGAGCAAGAAAGTGCTTCCATTGGCTGCTGGGCAGAGGGATAGGTGAACTGAAAAATGTCCGTAGTCACCTGCAGGGGGTAAGGGAACAGCTCCATACTGAGTTCCTCTGACTTTCTAGTAATAAACTCTGGTGGGTGACTATAGCTATGCCCACAGGGGTGGCTCTTAATGTCCTTTTTGGCATATGTGCCATAGGTTCACCATCATGGTGCTAGAGCATTGAGATGTTAAATGACTTGTCCAGGGTCAGACAACCAATATGTGGAAAAATTAGGTCTTTGTCCTTTCACAGAGGCTAGATCTCTATGCTATCAGGTCTCACACTTACATAACATTTTAAATTTTAAGAAATCTTTTTTTGCTCATTTTAGAGAATGAGAAAGGTAATTTAAAAATTGGTTCCTGGAGCCAGCTGGGTGGTTCAGTAGATTGGGAGCAAGGCCCAGAGACAGAAAATCCTAGGTTCAAATTAGACCTCAGACATTTCTTAGCTTTATGACTCTGGGCAAGTCAATTAAACTCCACTGCCTAAGCCCTTACTGCTCTTTTGCCTTGGAACCCATATAATACACAGTATTGATTCTAAGATGGAAAATAAGGATTTTGAAATTTATATTTAAAAATGATATAATAAAATAATAATATAATAAAAAGAATAAAAAGAAAAATCAATTCCCCAAAAAGAGGTTATTTTTTCCAGTATAATCTGAGAAAAATTTACTTTTTCATTCAACATATCTTTATTGAAATCCTAACTAAAAGACAAACTATATAAAGAAAATATTACAAAGCCCAAGACTATTCAATATTAGCAAAGACATTTTTGACACAGATTTTAGTAAAGAATAATGCATTATTAAAAAAGGAATAGGAATTTTTAAAATCATTGATGATCAGTCATATTTAGAAGAACCTGACATCTTTAAATCATTATTTTTAAATAACATGCATCAGAAATTAGCATACATAGTTTCCTTCCTCTGCTTTGTTTGAACTCCAAAGAATAAGATGACCCTTCTGGGACAAACTAATCACTTGAAATTTCAACACCATACTATTTAATTTAGCTGTGGATATTCAATTCTTTCCCCGAGCCCACACCTCCATTCTACTTAAGGAGAGGAAGGGAATAGTCATTTATTTAATGCCTAGCTTACTGTGTGTTAGACATGTGTATAAGGCCCAATGAGATTGAGTAGGAAAGAAATAATTTTCTACGTGAATATCTGTCACTGAATAAAGGAACAGAAGGACTTGGTGTTAATCATTTTTTTTAAAAGGTTGAGGGGGAAGAGAAAAGGAGAAAAACAAACCGGGGGGACATACTAACTGGAGAAAAGAAACTTTTTTGAAGATCTAAGAAGCAGATTTGACTCAATACAAGTTTTCAGAGATGGGAAATGACAGATTCAGGCCATTGGCTCCAGGGTGCTCTGAGGGGGAAGAGTTCAGATATAACATTCAAATACTTACTGAAGAGAAAGAAAGGGAAAATCTTGCCTTTGTTCCCTGCAGGTCCCAAGAGAGCTTTTGGGTTGAGACTGTTTAAAATCTTTAAAGTGGAATTAAGTAGGCCCTCTTGCTTGTTTATTTATTCCTTTATTCTGCAATTCCCATCTTAATCTCATTAGGTTTTTAATTAGACAACATGGACAATATTTCAAATACAGATTAGAAGTGAGCATGTAACACAACTAGTGAATCCATCAAACCTTATGGACATTGCAACAGAACTATAACCCCCCAAACATTTGAATATAGGGACCCTATAACTAATTTACTCAGTAATCTGCCTTTTCCTTGTTAGCCTCCAATACTATCAGAGTATTCCTCATTAGCAGTAACTTGGGGCAAGACAGGTGCTTCCTAAATAGTCAACTAATTTTCATGCTGCTGTCAATCAAGAGGCATTTAACTGCATTCAAAGTGTCAGCCACTGGGTCAGTCATTCCCTAAAAGTAAAAATCTCTGCCATCAAAAGCTTGCATTGTGCTGAGGAGATACAACATATTTAGCAGATAGGGAAATATAGTGATTGAGGCAGAAGGCACTTTTAAGTGGGGTAATAAGGAAAGACCTATTCAAGGATGTAGCTCTTGAACATGTTTGAGCCTGGATGGGAATTAACATCTCCAAGAGATTTAAGCCAGGAGGGAGAATATTTTCATGAAAAGGGAGAGTGGCACACAACTTCTGAAAAAGGAGTTAGAGACAGCAAAGATGGGAAAAGGAGAAGAAAGAGAGAGAAATGAGGCATTTATAAAGAGCTGTATCCTAACGTACAATGTAAGAAAACAAGACAGTTCTCACTCTCAGAGCTTACTTCTAGTGGGGGAAGACAACTTAGTAAGCAGAACTAGTAAAGGAGAGCACCTTTAAGAGGTACAGGCTTCTGGTAAGAATAAATTTTTTTTTTTCTGGTTAGAACAATTTATAAGGATCACATGACCTTTTCCATCATGTAGCTTCCTAATTTTTAGCTAATTATTCATGCTAAGTAGTTCTTAAATTCAAAAATTATTTCTATCCTGACAAAGGAATATAAAAGCTAGGGAAAAGCGAGTAATATTGTTTTTATATCTAGGCTAAAACTTGTTCCATGTTTTGAATGTCTTCTCTTTACGTTTTGAATTTATTTTTATTCTTTTAAGTTTAATACAAAGGCCACCTCCTCAAAGAAGTTTTCTGTAGCCACAATACTCCCCTCCATTAATTATACAGATATCTTCATCTCTCAGTAGTCTATAAGTTTCATGAGGGTAGGGACATGTCTTACCTTATCTTTCCCAACACTCAGGACAGCGCTTTGAGCATATTCCACTTAGTACTTTTAAAAAAATATATTGAATGATTCTTCCCAGCTCACCTCCCCAACCTTATTTGCTGTATGCTAACAAGGTACAACATCTCCAAAACTGTTATGAGTTGTGGCTACCTCCCTAATTAAGTCAATAAAGGAAAACTGAGATTGGTAGAGTAAATTGGTAGAGTAAAAAGTAAGTACATTATCACAACGAGAGGATTAAATAATCAAATAGTTAAATTAAGTCATTTAATGGTTAAATAATTAGTTAAACCCTAGTGATTTTTCAGAGTTTCAGAATAAGAGATGGCAAATAGAATTGATTGTAGAGGAGACTACTAGAAAAAGGGGATTTCTACAATAACATATACAGACACTCACATGTGCACATGCACACAGGGGATGTGTAGCTTTGAAAGATTGCTATTGGACCAAAAGGATAGATTACATTCAGCAAAGAGTAGAAATATAGACTAGAGAGACACTAATATAGAAATATTGCCACCAGAGAGAGGAAAGAGTTCCAAAGAGCATAACCCCAAGTGAGAGAGAAGAGAAACAATTATGGACTGGGGAGAGGATAAGATGCTGGTACCCCAACTGAAAGAAACACTGAGAGGATTACACAAAGTAAGGACTTCCAGATCTTGTAGTGAGTGACCTTTGCCACACACATACACTAAATGCCTTCACTATCATAATGTTCTGAAGTTTAAGCTTAACATTCCTATGTATTTACAGGAGATTTTATGGCAGTTTTATGGAAGAAAGATTTTTTCACTGTTTTCACTATGTCATCTTAGTAAACACCTTTACTAATAGCTGATTGTATCCCCTGGGTGACTACTGGGGAAACACACTGAGAAAGGTTGGTCTTGGGCTGTAGGTTTGAGGTTAAGAGTGAAAACCTACAGAGTTATCCCTAGGACCAGAGATAAAAGCTGCCCTCTGGGGACCTAACCTTGGTGGGAAGGTACAAGTTGGGAAAGGAGACCAGTGCAATTGGCACATCTAGTAGACAAGACTTTTAGACCCTAAACCAGATCTGAAAATGAGTCAAAGGTAAGATGATGTATTGAGAACCAGACTGGGAATGAAGAGGACTGGATAGCCATCCCAAGTCTGACACCATGACTCCTTTCTCTTGTCAACGTGGAAATCTAGAAATCCCCAGTTTATCTAGTTTGAGGGTAGAAACCTCAGGTTTTGACCTTGTCACAGGAGAGTTTCCCCCTGAGGGAAGGTCCTACTTCACCAGACAAATGATATCCACTTTAGCTTTGGTGCAGTAGGTAGCATGTCAGTCTCACAAGCTGAAGGTCCCGAGTTCAATCCTCAAAACGGGGGTGTGATATACTGGGAAAGGCTTCTGGAGACAAATGAGCTACTTGACTTTGGATGGGGTCTACCTCCCACCTGAAGTGGATTCTATTGTTTGGTGAAGTGGGACCTTCCCTCAGGGGGAAACCTCTCCTGTGACAAGGTCAAAACCTGGGGTTTCTACCCTCAAACTAAATAAAATGGGGATCTCTAGATTTCCACGTTGACACTCTCAATTTCAGTTTTCTTTCTAAAAATGAGAAGGTTGGACTGAGTGGCTTCTAAAGTTATTTCTCACTCTAACATTATATTCTGTGACACTAAGTCATAACTAAGAAAAGTACCGATATTTAATGTACATGAAAATGTAATATATGTGTTTGTGTGTATTTATATCTATAAATAAAATGCATTTCTTTTCTCTTTCAAGAGAGAAGCATTTTTATAAATAATGCCATATTCCCTTATTAGTGTTTAAGTTCTTTGTAGGCAAAGGATATATTTCGTTCAAATTGTGCTTCTCTCTAAGCCCTCATAGAGTGCTCAGTAAGGAAAAGATGCTTAATTGTTTACTGATTTATTTATTTACTTTTTATAATCAGAGTGAGTGGCCTCTAAAAAAAAGAAGAGAATCAAAGTACAACATCAGATACCTACTTAGTTCTCCTCACAGTTACAATAGGTTTTACAGTTGTCATTGACAATTACAAGACTTACTTTGGAGCTGAATAGCAGTATAAATTAGAGGGAAAGATGTGTGAATTTGGAATTAAGTGTTTAATTTGATCTAAGCAGAGGACTATTTGTAAGCCATTAACTGGTAGCTGCTTAATGTATTCTCCCCCTAGCCAAAAATGCAGCAAACAACCTGAAGACTTCCTTCATTTAAAAATAGACCCAACTAACAAGATGGTTGATTTTATAGGTAATTATTCTAGTAAAAAAAAAATCACAAATCTTGCATGTCTTTTGATGACTCAGCTTGAGGTAAAACACATGAAGATTCCCAGGAAAGTTATAAAGTGCGAATACAGCCCCAAACATTAAATAAACATGAATCGCTGTCTGACAATGTTCTGAATGCTAATAAGTACCACTATTAAATAGCATCTATCCTCAGTACTCTACAATAAGTGCTTTGTGAGAATTTTAAAAGCTATATGTCATAGCTTTATAGGACTACTGAGAATTTGAATGCTGCCATGCATATGACAATAAAAATTATTTTAAACTGCAAAATCCCCTCAAGGTCACCCTATGTAAAATGGCAGATTAACTATGTGCATGTCATTTCACTATCACTGACTCTTCTCTTGGCTTAATTAAATTTTACATTTTTTCCCAAAATAGCTCATAAAGAAACACAATTGAAATGTGACAGATCATTAAAATAACAGGTTTTTAAAGTGCATTATTGAAATTAATCTTATATTTTATTTTTATAGTCAAATAATTGTGAGACACTTTATGTATACCAACTATTATTTTATGCACTGCTTATTATTATACTAATTATATTATTCCTATTATATTAAAGATGTAGAGATATTTATAATAATTGTTCTAAACAAAATAAAATTTGTCATGAGTCATAGAGGGTGATTAATCAATGCAAATTTAGCAAAAATTGAAATTTTTTTAGTCACATGAATTTTCCATTTACTGACCTCTTTTGATCCTGTGACTTTGTTTTTACCTATGTACATATACATTGCTTTTTCCCACTGAAATGTAAATTCCTTAAGGGTAGAGTTCTTTTCCTTTTCCCTTACCTTTTTTCTTCCTTTCCCTCTTCCCTCTTTTATCCTTCTCTATATTTACTCTGTTTTTCCTCCTCTCTCTTTTATTTCTTTGAATCGTTACCCACTAGTGCAAAGTCTGGGAAATAGTAACTTCTCCAAGAATTCTTGTCATTTGGTTGATTGAGAGTAATTCATGTTGATGGGAATACTTTCCAACTTTCAATAAATAACTTAAATGATGCTGAATATTTCAGAAGTCATTGTGAAGGAAAGAATTATTTTAAGCTGAGATTACATCATAGGCAATGTTCCATATTAAAATTAGAGGCAAACTTATAAGGTCATGAATCTGTAATTTCTTAAACTTGGAACTGTTAGTATATAGATGTACATTTTGTAGAAGGGGATTTTTATTACATGCAACACTAGCAACTCTAGTTACCCTCACATGATTTGAGCTTCCTTAATTAGATGGCAATAATCTGATCACTTATTATCTTGATTCTTTTTTTTTAATATCAGAAGTTCTCATACCTACAGTATTTATCTCTCATATTGCCAGGCCATATTAGAAAATATATGTAAAGTTTAATATTGATTTTATTGTTATTATTTTAGGAGTTAGATCTAAAAGGGGCTTTCTGGATCATTTCATACAGATCTTTCTTTCTATAGATAAAGAAATGGAGATCCAGAAAAGGAAGGTGACCTATTCAAAGTCACAGAAGAAGAATGGGGACAGAACCAAGATTAGAACTCCAAATCTTTTTATGCTTATTCTACTATAGAACCTTATATAGAAAATTACATAAAACATTCAAAAAATTTTAAAAGTCTCAAGTAGCAAGTTTCAGAGATTCAGGTGATTGTAAGAAACAGTTTTGTAACAATTTTTTTGCAACAGTTTTGAAGCATAGTTTAATAAATTTAATAGAAATCTGTATATTGTTCATAAATTAAAGGTTTGATGCTTATTTTTCTTCTTTTCCTTAGAGAGTACCTACCTATACATGTAGGAGGATCTGGCTGCCAGAAGAATCGGTTATTCAGTTGCACACAAGTGATTTTAGCCTGTCCTTGAAGTTGATATCCAGGATCACATTGAAAAGTTATGGTATCTCCAGGTTCTCTACTATCTCCATAGCGGGTACCATTTTGAGGCATACCAGGATCATTGCAAGTAGATGCAATAGATGCTGGAAAGAAAAGTTAGTTAAAAGATAAATTTATTTGGATCATATTTGCTAAATTTACATGACCACATATCAACACTTCTTTGTTGTAACATTTTTTAGAGTGTCAAAGCATCTCTTGATTTATAAGAATATAAAAGTGGACTATCTTCCCCAGAAATCTATTCAGTAAGTTACACATTTCTTCATTTTGTTCTGTTCTAATGGTGAAACAAAAAGTGATGAAACCAATGCTCCTTTTACTCTTTTAAATTGGCAAATGAATTAAAAATTCATTTTGATAATCAAAACATATCTCTATTTAGTAGTCCTCTGAGTCATTAGTAAGTGTTCATATAGCAAATACAACATTTTAAGTAATATTTTGGGTTAGAGAGAACACAAACAAATTTACCCTGTTAGGAACCCCATGTCCTAGTTGTAAATTTATTAATATTATTTTTAAAATCTGTGTGGTTATAATAATAAGAGAACAAACCTAAAAGAGGAATAAGTCCAAAAAACAGAGTTATAGAAATTCACTTCAATTCTCTCATATTCCCCTTTAAAATTTTTAAAAATAATTCCTCAAATTGAATTCTGGAGTACCTGATATTACAAAAGTTTGGAAGGAAGAAAATTTTCAACCCTAAGACAACTTAGAATTTTATGAAGGAAAATGTGTCACAACAAGGTAGTATTGGGCCCAGGGAGTTTAGCACAGGTGGACTTGGGGACAGTTGCTTTGGGAGCTCTCAACACATGGGCTGTAGGGTGGGTAGGGGTCAGACAAATGGACAGAAGAAGATTACAGAAGATCTTTTGTTAGTACTTGGTGCAGGACCCTGTTGAATTGGCAATATATAGTTTTGGGTTGAGGTCTCAGGGCAAAAAGGAACACTAGAGCACTGGAACTTGTGGTATAGGGGAGAAGGAGTCCTGGTCACAGTTCCAATACACAGAGGAATGTTTGTGGACCCTTATGGGAGAGTGGGGTTTACTGAATCAGGGCTGAGAAGAGCATTATCTCTTGATGGAGTTTTGTTTATAGGGCCAGAAGGAACAAAAGTGATCTAAGTTACAAGAGAGCATGAGCCCTGGTTGTTGTTTCAGAGTATAGAGTAGAGGACTGCTTATGGAGGCAGGGGGTGGGGAGCATGGGGAAAGCATAATCCCAGAGATCAATGACCACAACTCTCCTTAGACCATACTGCCTTGGAAGAACTGAAAACTTTCATATCCCCAAGAATTAAATCTGAAAACAGTTGAACAAAAATCCTGAAGCTTGGGAACTCTAGCTGATCTCTTCACTTCTTCCACCTAGGAGCCAGGGGGTAGAAGCAGTTCTCTCTGGCTAGGAAGAAGTTTGGGTCTCTCTCTGGAGATCATTGTTTCCCTGTGAATCCCTGAATATCTCCCAGTCAGCTTTCAACAACAGCTCAGAGTCATCAATGAATATTGAGGACTGGGACTTGAAAAAGCCATCCTCTGAGACCTTTTCAAGGATCTCTATTTTCCATCTTTCTCACTAACTTGTTCCTGAACTTCAGTACTCAAATTAGTTAGCTCAGGAGTACCAAACCAGCAGCTGGTCTGAAGAGGTTTCAAGGCCAAGAGCCTGAACCCCGAGATTTTTGGAGGTCAGTCAATAGGGCTTCCTGCTCACCCACTTTCCAAACCTGACACCCTTACCTATCCCTTTCCTACATGAACCCAAATAAAGTGTCTACTACTTAGAATCAGGTCTGACTAGTATCTGAGACTAGGAAGGGGGGCTGAAGATTTGGGGAGAACCATACCTCTCCCTAAAAGGGAAGATTAACTCTGGATCCCACGGATCCAAACAACTGGACTCAAGGAGCAATCATCTCTCCTGGGCTGTGGAGTAATCCAAGGTTTGGGGGGAGAAGTGGCAGTTGGTGTACCCGAAGGATCCAGAGGCAGAAGAGTCCATCCTGCCTCTCAACAATAGCTGGGACCAAAAGGGGAGGCAGTGTGTTATCTTACCAAAGTTTTTCCCTCTAGTTCTTAACCTCCATCTCCCAGAACCATTCTCTGAGGAGACATACTCCTACCCTCAGGGAGACAAAACTGTGTTACCTTCCCTCCAAAGAGAAGAAAGGGGAAGGCCAATCTTCTCCCTCTCCATACTCTCAACTCTCTCTCCGCCCCCCTCCATTTCCCCTGTGAGTGTGTTCCCTTTCTGGCCATACATTACAGTTAGGAAAGGAAGGAATTGAGTTTGGAACTCAATTACAAAATAATAAAAACTATTTTCATGTGTAATTGAGAAAAAATATAATTAAAACATTCTTAAAAGAGGAGGCCTAAGTGTAATTTAATCACTCTACAGTGGCCTACCTCATATCTACATATTTCATCATATCTACAATTGTAACACAAATGGTAGAAATTTTAGGACAGTTGAACATGAGAAGGAAAGGGTATAATTGGGCTAAATTGTGTAAAATGGACTAAATGCTCTCTAAGGTCCTTCCAAGTTCTCCATGTTTCATCCTATTATCATCTCTGCTTCCAGGGAATACCTAATATGAGAAATAAATTATATCCAGAGGAAGCCCATTTAGCTTCTGCTAATTGTAACTGATTTTCCTTCTTAAATCAAGACTCTATTTTCTTTCTGAAACTTTCATTCATTGCTCTCAGTTCTGCCCTTCTGGATCAGAGAGTAGGCTGAGACTAAAGCTCAATAATCTGTCTTTTATGTCATTATCCTGTGAAAATTTTACTTTTTTTCTCTCTTACCCAGCACACACACACACACACACACACACACACACACACACACACACACACATTCATCTCTTCTGACATAGCTTTTAATTTCATGCATTCCTAAAACAATAAAAATGTCCCTGTCGTATAATAGGTGATTAATAAATGATTGTATACTTGACTTGATGCTGTCAGGTTCTCATGAGAGGCAACCTTAGGTAGTAAATAACAATCTCACCTTCACCTTGGAGTCAGGAGGGCTTGTGCTCAAGTCCTGCCCAGATACATCCTGGCTTCTGGGGCCTTAGGGAACTCACTTAACCTATAAGTGCCTAGCAAACTCTCTAAATCCTTACTGTGTCAGAGAAAGTGCTGACCTGAACTGTTTAGAGCATTTCTCACCAGAAGCTTCTGACTCAGATGAAATTATAGACCCAATTCAAAAAGGGGGAAAAGTTATCAAATTCAGAATTCTTTTTATCTTCTTGATCATTTATAAAATGTTGACTGAATGATGATTTTATTTCAGATATCTATTCCTCTATTTCACTTATTTTCAGTTGCTCCCGAATTTCCAATTGTATTTTTTTTTAAAGAAATAACATATAATCACTATTATCCAATCATTCAGGCCTGCTACTCTGAGAATAGTCCCTTAATGGTTTGGCAATTTAAAGGAAAAGAGCTGTCTCATATCCCTGTTGGATAGAGTTAATGGGATCAGTCAAGTAAAATTTTCAATACATGAAAAGAAAAGCTGCCAAATAGTTGTGGGATCTAGGGCTTGAAGCATTTTATAGTTCATCATTTTGAACACCCATATCTGAAAGCTAAGAAAACTGAGATGCAGAGAACACTAATGAGTAGTAATTACAATGGCTGAAATACCAGATCTTTTGATTCCAGATTCCAGCATGTATTCCTTCCAAATGATTCTTATAAACATCTGTATGATCATTTTTTCAGGTATGTACTTTAATGGTACCAAAGTACAAGACATTGATTAGGATTGTATGTATGTATATATGGAAGTATATATTTATATACATATACAGATATATACATATACAAATACATTCAAGCATACCTATATGCCTCTTTGCAGATATATAATATCTTTGTATACAAAATGTATGTTTTTACATAGACTCTTCAATTTAAAATCTCTGAGACACCAACTATGAGAAGCATACAATAGTGTAAAAACAGAGGTGTACTCTAAGTCAGGAAGATGTGGGGAAAAGTCCTGCCTCTGATACTTATGTGGTATGGAGCAAGTTATCTCTCTGAACTTCAGTTTCATTATCTTTGAAATGGGAATAATGATGCCTATAGCACCCACCTGACAGGATTTGTCTGAGTCTCAAAGGAGATAGTACATATAAAATGATTTTGAGATTTTAAAGAGCAAAGGTCAGTTTTTAGTTAATTTAATATAACATAATTTAAAAAATATAATAATGTATAATTTAATTATCTATGGCTTTCTAAAAAAGAAGAGGAAAGTGATAGGGCCTTGGGATGTTAATGAAAGCTGTCAGAAGGGGAATTTTGGTCTTGGAAAGAAATCACCAAATCCCGAAGACAAATAGCTAGATTCATTTTGCGATGGACCCAGACTTTACACTTAGACCAGTGATCCAATTTCCTTCAGAATTTTGAAATTTCTTATTTAAAAACAGAAGAAATCCAGCCTTTGCTATTTTATATAGAGACATACAATATGTGCATATTTTTATGTATATGTTAAAAGCTTAAAAATCAGTCATTGATCAAGTGTTCAAGTAATTCACTTTATTTGATATTAGTAATATTAGGTAGCCAGATGATAGTGTGTCGGATCACTGAACTTGGCACCAGGAAGATCTGAGCTCAAGTCTCACTTCAGATTCTTACTAGCTGTGTAAATTTAGGCAAGTTTTTTTAACCTTTCTCAACCTCAGTTTTCTTATCAGTAAAATGAGGATATTTATAGCCACTACATAACCATATGGCAAAATTCACCAAATTATGAATAAGGGAAATGCAAGTTAAAACAACCCTGAGGTTTCTTTGTACAACTTGTAAATTATTGAAGATGACAAAAGATAGAAATATTAAAGTTTGGTAAGGTTATAGGAAAATAGGTACAGTAGTGCATTGTGGGAGGACCTTTAAATCAACACAAGTTTGTGGAAAGCAGTTTGTAATTATGTAAATAAGGTGACTAAAATGTTTTGTCATTTAACTCTGGGATTCTGATACTAACATTATAACCCAGGGTTATGTAAATTTAAAAAAAAAAGTGTTGATATTGTATTGTTTAGGAAAGTGTTTGTATAGACTGAGTTTTTCACAAAAGCCCTTTTAGTGAAAGCAAAGAATTGGAAATGTCAATTGGGAAGTCATTAAATAAATTGTGATACATGAATATATTAAAATATTACTATACTGTAAGAAATGGATCAGTTTGACATGAAAAAGTGAAAGGGAAGTGATGATGGAGAAAGATATGCTGATGTAAAAAATAAAACAATAAAAAACCCAAAGGACATTAATAAAAACATTAAAAACTAAAGCACACAGTAAATAGTAGTATCCACTTCATAGAGTTGCAAGAAAGACAAAACATGAGCAGTATTTCAAAAACTTTAAGGTACTACATAAATGCTAGATAATATCATTTGATATAGCTAGATAACTGGCATAATTTTAGTGCAAAGTCTACAAAAAGACAGAAGATTTCACAGAGGCATCCTGGGAGATGTTCTCAAGGGCAAGTATATTGGAGTATTAGTAGTATACCAAATACTAAATCTCTAAGAATTGAAGTGTTTTCCCCTATCCTGACTTACTACTCTTTCTTTTTGAGAGTTATGGCATTAAAAAAGAAAGAAAGAAATCTCTCGGGATTATTGTTGGTCAAATTACAAAAGCAATAACAAGACATAAGAAAAACAATTTTAAACAATGCAGAGAGAAATATTATAGTTTGCTCTTTTAAATAAAGGCTACATTATTTTACTTTAGTTTTTGAGTTTCAGGAGGATGTTGCCAGAGCAATGGCAATAAGGTTTATACTAAGCCTGTTATGAAAGCCCCAAAACAAAAAAATGTCAAAGTTGGTGTCAGAAATTGCTTTTACACCTTCAGGGTTTTAACAAAGTTAGTGGTGAAACATGTACTCATTCTTTTTTTTTTTTTAATCGAGTATTCATTTTATGTGCTAAAAAAATACAGTTTACTAATTTTTTCCTTATGAATTTTTTCTCCATATGAGATTTTGGTGATTCTGAACTTCTCTAGATTTTTATCATAAAAAGAAAGCAATTATTTCTGTTGCACAATTCTGGTAATGCTATTACCTTCAGAAGAGAACTGAAGTGTTAGACAATTGCAAATTCTCACAGTTGTTCTCTGGAACATTTTAGATCATAAAAATGACTCTCACAAACCCTTGAATATCTTGGTATATGTCTACACTATTGTTCCAGTTGAAATCCTTATCATTTTGATTCACTGTAGTCATGGAGAAAATGTGTTAAACTGAGTTTAAAAGCACTAGTCTTACATTTCTTTTTGTAACAGAAAGTGACAAAAAATAGACAAATAGATGGGATCATATAAAGTAATTCTGTGCATAGTTTCTTAAATAATTATTGGTTATGTGATAATGAGTTGTAAAAAATCTAAGATATTTTCCCCTTAAAATACACTTATAAACATCAAATTCTTCTTCACTCTTCTTAAAAGTGAAGAAAAATGACATATGGGGAATAAATCCGACCAAGGGCATATGTTCTTCCATGGATTACTTGATGTCCCTTTTGAAAATATAGTCATTGATGTTGTTCTAAAGTATCATTTGCTAATAGTAATTCCTTATATTTACCTAGCAATTTCAACTTATAAGGAATATAAAATAACATAGAAGGTAAAATGGATCATTTTGATTATACGATATTAAAACTTTTTGTACAGATAAATCTAAATAGCTGAGATTAAAAGTTAAACAATTATGTGGGGGAAAATTTTACAGTATATATCTCACTTCCAAAATAGTTAAGGAACTGATTGAAGTTTATAAGAAAAGAAAAATCCATTCTTCAATTGATCTAAAGATATGGACAGACAATTCTCAAGAGGAGAAACCCAGACTATGCATAGTCATATAGAAAAAAAATGCTCCAAATTATTTAGTAATTAGAAAAATTAATATTAAACCAATTTTGAGATTCTATTTCCTACCCAATGGAATAAAATAATGATAAAAACAAAAAAAAGAAAAGAAAAAAATGGTAGATGTTGCAAAGGTTATGAGAAAAGAGCCACACGGATTCACTATTAATGGGCCTATGAATGGTAATCATTATTCTTGAAAGTATTTTGAAATCACAAACAAAAAGTTATCAAATATCTTGTGTCTTTTGAACCAGTTATACCACTACTTGGCTTATACTCAAAAGAGATCAAAGAAAGAAAAGGTTCTCTCTATAAAAACAACAACAAATAAAACAGCTATAGCAGCTACATGAATTCACTTTTAGTGAACTTATGAATGGCTACAATTATTCTGAAAGAAATTTGAAAGTTTAAGCATCTTATACTACTACTTAACACATACCCAAAAGAGATCAAAGAAAGAAAAAGTTCTTTATATTAAAAAAAACAACACTTATAGCAGCTCATTTTGTGGTGGCAGAAATTAAAACAAAATTTGAAACATAAAATATGTCTGACAATGATTAGCTAAGATATGGAATGCTGATGTGATGGAATATTATTGTGTTGTAAAAATAAAGAAATAGATGATTTTTATAAGGCCATGTATAAGATTTTGTAGATGATAATTTAAGTAAGGTAGGATTTTAAACATATAGCTGGCATGAGCTAAACTGAGATAAGGGGTTGAAAAGAAGTCAATGTTTGCACAATGAAGTTCCTCCATATTTTAACCTTGTTTAAGCCAGTAAATTTAAACCTTAGAGAAAAATCCCCAGAACAGTCTCTTTGATCTTTAGAGTACTGAAACCAGCTTAATAGGCTACATGATTGCTGAAGATAAAAGAAGACACTAAATGTTGGTACAAGGCAGGATTCTGGTGAATAGCAGAGCTTTCTGGAGTTCTAAACCATTTTATTAAACTTCTTACACAGCCCTTAATCTGTGGTAGGTGCTAGGTATAAAATAATAATAATGAAATAGTCCCTGCCCTTTAGAAAAATACATTATTCTTTAGCTGTTTGCATGTCATAATATTTCATTTGGTTATTTTCTCTTCTTTTTTAGGTTGTACATGTATTATTATGCAACACATTTCCATGTTCATCATGATGTGAAAGAAGATATTGCCTACACTAGTGAAAAATTCATGGAAGAAATAAAGAATGGCATGCTTCAATCTACATTCAGACTTTATCAATTGCTTCTTTAGCAGTGGATAAAGCCTTTTTCATCATGAGTTCCTTAGAGTTGTCCTGGATCCTTGCATTACTGATAACAGTTGTCATTCACAGTTGATCATCATTCTTTACTGGTATCATTGTGAACAGGGCTCTACTGGTTCTGCTCACTTCCTTTGGCATCACTTCATAGAAGTCTTTCCAGGTTTTTTGTAATCATATTGCTCATTATTTCTTATGGCAAAATAGTATTCGATTACAATCTTATACTACAAATTGTTCAACCAGTCTCTAATTGATGGACAACCCTTCAGTTTCTAGTTCTTTGCTACCACAAAAGAGCTGCCATACCTATGTCTGTACGAGGGTATTCTATTCGCCTTTCTTCTGATTTCTTTATGAGACAGACCTAGCTAGTAGTGATATTGCTGGGTCAAAGGATGGCATAGTTTTATGGTCCTTTGTGCATCTTCAATGGTTATTTTGAGAAAGCAAACAATGAATTGAGAGATATTTGTGAGTTTGTATGTATACTGTATGTGCATATATGTAGATAGACAGACACATACATGCCCATATATGTATACACACATAGATATATGTGTCAATATAGATACATATATACACACGTGAGTAAGAACATTGGACTTAGTAACTATGATCCTGGGCAAGTCACATAACCCCTTTCATATTTGATTTTCTCGCTATAACATAGGGATAATAATAGTTTTTACCTCACAGAGTTGGGAAGATCAAATGAGATACCATAAAGAGAACTTTGCAAATCATAAAACATGATTTAAATGTAATCCATCTTAGAGCATACTCAATTTGCCCAACATGGAGCCCACCATGTCCCTTAAAATGTGAGTGGGCTATTATCCTCGTCTGATTGGCTACCTGTGCCTTTAAAACGGGTGAGACCCAGCTCCTGCATTCCTCCATCTTTTGGCTGCGGTCTGGAGAACATGAACGAAACTAATGAGAGGAGGGGATGACTTACTTTCTCTTGCTAACCTCTCTTTTATCCAGGCTCCAAGAAATGGGCCTGGAGTGTATATTTCTGTCCTATGATGTTTGTCCTCAATTTCAGTTGCCAGAGCTGATCTCTGCCAGATGAGGAATTCAAGCCTTGACAACCTGGAGCTAGGTCTGAAACCAGGCTAGTACAGTCAACGTTGGCATGGAAACTCTGAGAAGACAGGATGGATGACTGCTTCCCAAGTCTCAGGGGGAAGTTTGGACACGGAAATGGGACTGTGCCGTAGGGAAGCAAGGTAAGCTGTAAGTCAACCCTTAGCACAGTGCCTGGCACATAGCAGGTGCTTAATAAATGTTTTTAATTGATTGATAAATTGATGAACTTAATCCCCTTACTCAACCCAGAGACTAGGATGTGGTGTATGAGAGGAAAATGGAGAAGAGAATTATGCCTAATGTATTGGGGTCAGTATGTTTGTCTATTTGTGATTATGCTTTTGGAAGCAAAAATATTTCTTTGCAAAAATTCCATTGTAATATGAGTGCTATTTAAAATTTTTATTATTACTAAAAATGTTAATGATTTATAATCCAGAGGTTGTCTCTTTTCCCCTCAATTTAACAGAATACTTTACTTCATAGAAGGCAATGATGAAAGATATATAAAGCAACATTGCTGGAACTTGTATTGCAGTTTAAAAAGGAACTTGAGCACCTTTTTCGTATAGGAACTTTATATGAATTCTCAAAGAAAGTGAAAAAATATTTCAAATCTTTTTTTCTTTTGTAAGGTCTAATTCTGAGGTAGCAGGTATTCTTAAAAGGATGGATGTTATAATTAAATTATACCATTCATATTCATCTGGGGGGGAGGGTCAAATTAACATATTAGAAAAAAAACAATTGTTTCGGAATCATAGGACCTGGGTATGAACCTTTATTATTTTAGAGGTAGAAGGTCACCAAGAACCCATGAGATCAACAAGAACAACCCATACATTAGGAATGAACAGATCAAAAGAGGTGTTGTTCTTTACACAAAATAACACAAGCAGAAATTAACAAAGCTAAGAGTAAAATCTAGATCCTTTCATGCCAAATTCTGAGGCCCTTTCTATTATACCTCCCTTCCTCACATCTGTACTAATCTGAGACTACACTATAGGTTAAACAATAAGTATGCTTCTTAAGGTAGTAATAGGACAATGGTCTTTGCTACTTTTTTTTTTTTTATGTCTAACACATATTCTCTACCCCCAACCAACCCCTCCTCAGGAAAAAAAAAATAATTATATAGCACAAGCTTGAATATTCATATTTAATCTTTTTTTTTTTAGTTTGTTCTTTCATCACAGATAGAATATAATTGTTTTACTGCAACCATATATTCTTCAGATCTTTTAAAAGTTACCAGTGAGATATTTGGGAGGAAAAACAGATTTTTTGAAATGAAGAAAACACTTAATGTGCCTACTGTTGCCTTCCCTAAATGTGATCATCTTCTATGTATGAGTCATAGTAAGAAGGAATTATCTTAAAAGAAAAGCTAAAAAAAAAGTTGTTATGAATTAAACTCTGGAACACTTTTGATGAAAGGAAGCAAGCCCAGATAGAAATGACATGAACTTACGGTACTTGTCTCTATATTTAACCCCTCTATTTTCATTTTCAAAGTTATGCCAGTTCCTATCTTGGTAAAGAAGTCATTTTCACAGATCAGGATAAGAAAAAAAACACCTTTATTTATTTATTAATTTATTTATTTTTGCTATTCTGAGTCTTTTCAAGGCTTTATTTGGGCCATTCTTCTTTCTTCCTCCAATAGAGATAGGTCTTTGGTAGACAAAATAGTCATAAAATAACACTGGGCAATTCCAAGGAAAGAGAGATAATAAAAGGTGAGAGTGAATCATGGACTCCATGCATAAATCTAAAGGAATTTGATGTGTAGCGAACAACCACTACATTTCCTTCATTAACATCTTGTTATTTTTTTTAATTCATTTTCATCCTAAGACAGAGGGAATCTTGAGAATTTCTGAGTTTGTCAAAAGTGTTTGGGACCAATGATTATGATTTCTACTTCAGCAGGAAAGGTTAAAATTAAAGAAAAATGAAGGATCATAAGGAACAAGAAGAAACCTCTAATCATTACATTTGAAGGAATAGAGGCCCAAATGGCTAAGTGACTTGATCAAAGTTATTCAGATAGTAAGTGAAAGAGCTGGTATTCAGACCAAGATCCTTTGCTTCCAAATCATTTCTTCATTCCACTATACTTGCTGCTTTCCTTCTTAGTTTGGAAAGATTTTTCTTGCTTTTGCTAATTGGGTCATAGTAGTTCAGTCTGTAACTACTTTAATCAGGGAGAGGCTTTATAATCATCACAATTTGTAAGGGTAGTACTCAGATCAATAGTAGGTGGTCCTGAGTAGAAGTCCAAAATCTGATACCAGACAATACCTTTTAAGAAATAGAGAACAGTGGAATGGCACACCCAGTGGAGAGCTGCAAAGTCTAAGAAAACCAGAAATGTGGGGAACAAAAGGTGTGATAATCTACAACTTCAATGGCAGCCCAGGCACAGGACCAGCAGAGGTGAGTAACCAATGTTAAGTAAGCATAGAGAAAACTGCATGATGACATCACCAGATGATACTGCAGTCCTGCAGCTATAGCTAAGTAGTTTGCTGTTTCACAAAAGGTCATAGGCATATTTTCCTGGTATATGTCCCATTCTATACTCATAAAATGGTTATATATTCTCTACATGTCTATCTTACACATGTGACTTTTTTGTGTCCAAGCTTTCCACTGATATATATATAAAATCATGATGAAAATTTATACGGAAACTGTTCCAATAACTATTTTGCTATTGTATATTTTCATTAAGTAGCTTGCTTGGAAGCTGTGATGCATTAAGAAGAACATACATCTTCTGGAGAGAATTAGAATTGAATTTCCATTTAGAATTTGGACGAAGAATTTGAACTTATATCATCTGAATGCAAAGGATTTAAATTTAAATCTATTTCTGATATCTGTGTGAGGTCACAACCATATTACATCTGTGTTTCTTCAGGTTTAAAATTAGAATATTATAATAGAGGCTTCTGACCAGTTCCAGAAATATGATCCTCTGATCTTAAGAACTTTGTCCTTGAAATAATTATGAAATGTAAGGACATTAGTGTGGGTTTCTGAGATCTGGTAAATCGATATAGACATTGAACATGAGAAAGTTATTCTGAGGGTCTAAGATATGAGGGCAGAGTAACCACAATTCTACATGAATAGTGGTCTAAACCTATTTTTAATAGAAAATTTTATAGAAAGTTTTTCTACTGATGAAGAACAAATCAGAGTGATGATAATGACTGTAATAATGACTAATATTCATATAGCCCTTTAAGGTTTGCTAAGCACTTTACAAATATTAACTAATTTGATCCTCAAAACAATGTTTCAAAATAGGTGTTATTATATTTCCCACTTTTAGGTAAGGAAACAAACAGATAGAGGTTAAGTGACTTGCCCACGGTCATATAGCTAGTAAGTATCTAAGGTCATTTTAAAAATCAGGTCTTCCTGATTCAAGGTCCAGCACTGTATTCACTTTATTACCTAGCTTCCTTTAAACTATTGAAGTTCATCTGCCAAGCAATGATTGGGTTTCTAAGAAAGAAAGGAAGGAAGGAAGGAAAGATGGTAGGAAGGAAGGAATGAAGGAATTGATCTTCATTTTCAAAGAAATTATAGATTATCCAGGGAGACAATAACTCATATATAATTGAACCTTTTACAGAGTTGCTTAAGAACAATAATAGGAAGTAACTTACCTATGATCACATACGTGAAATGTGTTAGAGTTAGGACTTGACCCCAAGTCTTCCTGACTCAAAGACTAGTTCTTAGGCATGGTAAAAAGTTGACTCTCATCATTGTAAAACTATAATAATGTGTTTGATAACATCTTTCAATATAGTGTTAAAAGGTTTAAAAAGCAATTATTTTTTATAAGACTTTTTAATTTTTTAAGGTAGAGAGTAAAGTATTCTTTTATAGATGAAGAAGCTGAGGTCCACAAAGGTCAAAATATCTGTCTAGAATCAAATGACTAGTAAGTATTAGAGATGATCATAGAACAAGCTCTCTGGCTTTCTTCTTCATTTATGTTACTATTATTATAACTCTTTTTGTGATTAATAGATACAATAGGTAATGCCATAAAATGTTCAATGATCCAGAGGAATACCTCCAGTATTGTGGGTAAAATCTCTATGGGAAATTTATGGCAGGATTGGACAAGGATGACATAGAATGAGGAGTCAGAGAAGGTTGCCAGCTTATTGCTGGAGACAGAACCTCATTCCATGAGCTCATTGTTCCATTGAACTAAGTGTAATTGTGGTTGAAAAAAAAATGAGGGCAAATGAAAGATCAAAGCCACTAATCACAGCAGTATTTGAACTCTGTTAAAGAAGCCTTTAACATTTTCACCTTTTCAATTAGTGTGTGAAATGTTCATTGCAGAAGATCATGCAATATTAAAAAAAAAAAAAAACTTGGTTAATAAAAAGTAAAAGACAGTGCTTGTGCTTTCCTTCTGACAATCACTTAGCTAGAGGCCAAAAGAAATCTAAAAGAATGAGAACAGAACTCAACTTCTTTGAAAAATCACGATCCATTTGATACAAAGTATTTTAGACACTAGAAGTGCTGAATTTGAGAACTTCTGAATTAGAATTAACTGAATTAACTGAATTATAATAACAGAAAGTAATTGAATAATGTAATAATTTATTTTTAGTCTTTTTGTTTGTTGTCTCCTACCCTTTAAAGCCCAACTGAAAGACTGTTCCTTCTAGGATTATTGGATTTCTTTTGATTATTAAAAATTTTAGTTCAACAGCTGACTTTGTAATTCTCTAAATCATGTACAGTGTTATACAATATTGTGTATTACATAGTTACCTATATTTATGTCTTTTCCCCATTACCAAACAATAGGATTCATGAGAGCAGAGACTCCAATATAATCCTTACACTTTTCTCAATGGATAATAGATATATACACAGAGAAAGGGCTTACTAAATATCTGGTTATTGTTTCCTTTATGAAGTGATTAAACACTTTATTTTTCAGTAATTCGTTTTCTCTCTCTTTTTTCTACCACTCTCCTTCCATCCTCTCTTTCTTCTTCGTTCCTTCTTTATTTCCTAGCCCTAAACATAATTTTAAAGAAACACAAATAAAATGCTATACAGTTATGACATTTTGTTTCCCCAATTATGATTTGAAAAGAATGGTGTAGCATAAAATTAAGACTTCAAGAAAAGTGGGTTCTAATCAAAACATGGTTCCATAATTTTCTGTATTGTTAAGAAAAGCCACATTGTAGTTATGTTATACTGAAAATGAAATTTAAAAATCCACCTCACTTCCTATTTTTGTTCATTTTCATAAAATATAAAACAATAAGCATAAACCTCATATTGATTCATGAGGAGAACAATATGTGGTTCATTTGGAAACTAGAATTTAGAAAAATCTTCTATGCAATATGAATACCCAGAATGATCTTGTCCCAAAGAAAATACTTTGAAATGTAAATGTCTAATCACTATGATATTGTGATCATAAATGCAGGAAGGATAATCATCTCTGAATTAGAATTGTGTTATATCTTGAATTGCTATTGCCAAGGAAAGTAGAGAACTAAAGTACTTTGGTTTGTTACAATAAAAAGATGAATTTTGGAGAAAAAAATTCATGTATTTTTAATTTAGGCAACTGTGACATGCTTTGGCCATGTCCTGAAGCAATTCTCATTGAAACTTAATTTCTGTACACAAATAAATAATACTAGGAAGGCAGTGGAAATAGCGGGGAATTTAACAAGGTGGGAACAAGGGGTGTGTGTGTGTGGGGGGGGTTTAAAAGGTAAAATAAGATATATATTAAGAAATGCAGAAAGCTTTGAGAATTGCCTGAGCAAATTGGGTTGATCTAGGATTTGGCATTTGGTATCGAATAGAATATATTAAATCTTTGGCAAATCTTTAGACCATAAGGTTAATTTGTTACAGCCTCAAGGTTAAGAACTTTTCTCTATTTTTCCTCTCTTGTCCCTTTCTTTCCCCACCAATGTCTTCTCCCAACTTTCTAATCTCCTAAATAAAGGGATTGTAATTTAGCTCTAAGACTGCTTAAAACAAAACAAAACCCTATTTATGTGTGTATGTCCCTGTTCTTTGGTTTGCCATCCACCAGACAACTGCCCATTAACTGTTAAACTTTTCTTCTAGCCCAGATTCTAAATTTATTGATGAATCAAGGTGGAAGGAATTTTCTCCAGGTCTTTTGGGTCAGTCATTTTCATTGTCTATGCCTGACAATAGGATAGTTTCTTTAATCTTCTAGAACAACGTATTTTTTTCCTTCTAAATGTTTTGATACAATTAATGAATAGGAGGGAAAAACATTTAATCTTCTACAGAATTTTCTACTTGGGTGAATTTGAACAATAAACTTTATTACTCTGAATCTGAGTTACCTCATCTCTTAGGTGGAAGGAAGAAGTAATTTATGAAGTTTCTTTAAGCCTTAAAATTATGAAGCTATGAAATAATAGTAATATAGTACATAATAAATACTTAAATGGTACAAAGAAGAAAATACACTTTTCTCTTACTTAAAAATAATGATGAGATTAGCTTGATGAGGAAGCACAGAGTAATATAGAAAGTTCTAATTGTGACCCTAGTTAGAAACTTTGCTCTGCTAATTACTACCTGGTGCCACCTTGGACAAGTCACAACTTCTTCAATATTACATTGTAAATCTATTATAAAAAAAATGAGTGTTATAAAAATTGAAATACTCAAAAGTTAGTTTCCAAACTAGGATTCTCAGTTTTGTAGTATGAAATGTTAAAGCAATTTTTTAAAATGGGATTATCTCTTTAGGATAAACTGAAGCAATATTTGCCTATGAACTTGTTTCTACATTTTGTGTTTTTATAGTGGACTGAAGAATTTTGTACCCCATTCATATGTGTAAATCTGTCTAGCAATTTCTAAGCTAAGATTTTGGTTTGAAGATGATGCTGTAATGAGAAGTCCTGGTAAAGAGTTTCCTCATTAAACTACACCCAAAACTTTCTTCTTTTACTACTTGAAAACTGACACTTTCAGAGGGAAAAAAATGATCCCTATCCTACCTTTGACATGTTTTTTGAAATGTTAATGACAGGTATGCACAGCTGTTAGCTTTAGAATTAACAGCTACTCAATTACTTATAAGACTGATAAAAGCCTTGGGCAAAGATGTGTAAAAACACTTTCTACAGGCACCTTTGAGGCTTTTGTGAAGTGTAAATGACAGAAGTGAATAGCCAATTGCTTGGAATTCACAACTATTCATTTCTTCAAACAGAAGTATATAAAGCCTCCACCTGTGAATACCAAAGTGTGAAAGCATATGGCTTCAAAGTTGGTCTTTAGGAGTCTGGGCTCAGTCCTTAACTTCCTTTCACCCTAGATTTCTCCCTTTAACAGTGGCCATCTTCTGGAGCTCATGGAAGGAAATCTGTCTTTCTCTGGACTACCTTCTCTAATATTGATTATTCTTCTCACTGGTTTTTGCTAATGTTTACAAATGGCATTACATCTTCTGGTTCTTCCTCTGCACTGGGGAAACTATTTTAATACACTTTCCCTTAACTTCTACTTCTGAAAATCTCTTTTTTCTTTAAAATCTGCATTCAAAAACTATCTTCTATACAGGATATTCCCTGATCCTTCTAGGTGCTAGTACCCCTTTCCATTAGCTTATATATGAACATATTTAAATATAGATGCATAAGTATGTACATGAAGATATATATGTATATTTATATACATATGCATTTATAAATATATGTATGAATACATTATCTCCTCTGATCAAATAAAAGTTACTTATGGACAACCACTGTTTTAAATTTATCTTTATATCTTTCCTACCTAGCACAGTTCCTGGTGCATAGGAGGCAATTAATAAATACTGATTGGTTGAACAAAGTAAAGTGAGCACACCCTTTACTTCACATTGCCCTTTTCAGATCCTCCCTTTACCCTTATTCCATTTCCTCTATCCTTCCCAGATGGCTTTTCTTATACTCTCTTCCACTTACTATTCATAGTGATTAATATCCCCTCTCACTTTCTCTTTGTACTTCTAGGAAAAGCTCTCAGATTCTCTCTTTCTGATGATAAGCTTCCTTGATGAATTGACAGTTGGAGGTAGAGAGTAAGCTAGACCAGAATTGAAGTCTGGCCTTAGATATTTAAAAGCTATTTAAACCTAAGTGTCAACATGGAAATCTAGAGATCCCCAGTTTATTTAGTTGGGAGGTAGAAACCCCAGGTTTTGAACTTGTCACAGGAGAGTTTCCCCCTGAGGGAAGGTCCCTCTTCACCAGACAGTGAACTTCCTGGTAGTTTGGGTGGGAGCAGCTAATCCCATCTTTTGTCCCTATGGTTTCTTCCCCTAGGCTAAGGTCCATTACCAAGGCAGCCCAGCCCTGGGCTGAGTCTTTCCCCCTTTGTGTCCCTTGTGGGGCATCAGCCCCTCACTGTCATTCCTGTCTGGAACTCCTCATTTTCCTTTCTTACCATTGTAAAGTCAATCAACTGTCCCTCTCACTCTAAGCCCCCAGGTCATCTACAGTGTTATATAGGTTCCCCAAGTTCTTTTATTCCTCAGAGTTCATCCTGAGTCAGTGGCACTCCCAGGGTCAGTGACCAGAGTGGTCAGAGTTCAATCCGGACTCTGTGCAGTCCTGGGGAGGGAGCAGCTCTGTTGTCGTGGCCTATTAGCGCTGAGGTCTTTTAGCGCTGAACCCCTTTAGCCCTTGATTAAAGAGTGATTTTGACTATTTAATAGTTCTGTGTTTTTTCTAGTTAACATAAGGCACGTCATTTAAATTCTGGTCACAGTTTTCTTAACTGTAAAGTGGGGATAATTATAACATCTACCTCTCCTGGGTGATGTATAGATCAAATCCAAAAATATTTGTAAAGCACTTAAAATTCCTTGGCCTTAGTAGATGCTCAATCCTTCCTTCCTGCCTGCCACATTACTAATAATTCCTGATCGTCACCACAACTTTATCTGCTTCCCTTCTAATTTGCCTGGTTTTTCACAACTGCTCCAACTTCCCTTTCCTTATTTCACAGTTTTGGTTCTATAATGAACAAATCAATATGTATACAGTTCTCTGCCCTTGAATGCTTTCAATTCAAATCTCATTTTGTCACTCCTTAATCCGCAGTGATCTTCAACATTCATGTTTTTGGCTCTTACTTTGGGCCCTATGAGTACTACTGGAGGAAATTAGGAAAATATACTGAGAAGTTCCACTACTAATTTAATTTCTAATTTTAACCTCTCTCTCATTGCCACACAATCATGTTTCTAGTCTTCTGCAACTGGCTCAACCACATTCCTCTCCCAACAGGTGTTCCAAATCATCATTTTTCTCAAGGGACCTTGAAACTAAACTCCTCTGAAAGAGTACAAATCCCTCAACTTTCCTAAGAAAACTGAGTCAGTCTATCTGGGCTCAACTTCTGTTCACAGGGCATGTGTGCCAGCCTAGCTTGGTACCTTAAGGAATGATGCTTGTCCCAGTTAAGTTGAACCAATACCACTACCTGGACAACCAGCTTCTTTCAGACCCCAAATTAGATCACTCAGGAGATAAGTCTGAACCCCAGAACCTTGGGAATAGAGATGCTTTCAGCACCATGTACATGGCCATCATCCTGGGAAATAACGTGGGAAATAAATATCTAGCAGATACAGCCTGGCACATGTTCTTCCAAGTGCTACAGACATAGTTACTGAAGATCCAGAAAGAAAAAAAAGTTCTTTCTACCAATGTTGCTGGTACTATCAAATGATTCAAAATCAGAAAACTATGTTACTTTCAGTTGAAATAATAGTCAAGAGGTGTTATTATCTAGCTGCTTAGCTGCTATATCCTCAGGGCTATGAGACCTTTCTAACTTTCATCTGAAACTTTCTATGTGTTATCTTCCCTATTAAAATATGAGTTCCTTAATCTATTTTTCTATTTGTATCCTTAGCATCTATAAGAAATAATTCTATTATTCTATCTCTTTTCCTGAGCCTCTGAAGAAAAGTTGAGATGTTCTCTACTTCTAAGCCAAGTCCCCTGTGCCCTTGATGCCACCTACTCACTTTCATCCAGGAGCCTGACCAATTCTTTTAATTTTCTTTTGTTCTTCCTGACCAATGACCTCATTTCCATTACCTACATAAATGTTCAGGTCTTCTGATGCATACAAAGCCTCCATTTGGCCTTTCCATTCCCTGAATAGGACCATCCTATCTCTATCCTTCCCTTCCATGAAAAGTCTTAGAAAGAATCATCTATATTGTTGCTTCTACTCCCTGACATGCTTATACTACACAAACTGGCTTCTGACTGATGAAACTATTCTCCCCAAGATTGTCAATGGCCAATTAAATGTTCAGCCCAAAGACCACTGCTAACTGATTAGAAATTCCAAACACAAATATATTCAAAACATGTATATGTATATTGCATATACATAATATATGTACCTTTATATATGTAAACATCTGTTTATTATAGGTTTTAAGAGATGTCCTCTGTACTTAATGTTTCAAATGATAAATTTCTGACTTTCTCCTCTAGAAAATGTTATTTTAGCTATTTAAGAATTATGTCATGTTATTATATTACCATCTGTTAGAAACTGTTTTCTGTCACTTAAACCTCTTAAAGGTAAGTAGCTTTCACAAAAGCTTTTGTGTCTATTTACTAAAATGTTTAGGTCTAGAACAGAAGGATAACTAAGAACTTTCTTGTGTCAGCCAAAATACTATTCATTTTTAGGAGACGACCTGTACTTCTGTTCTTACTCAGGTATATTCTCTTGGTCAAAATAGACATAGAAAAAGAAGACATATAACTTGATTCATAATTGTCAAAGCATAAAGAACAATAATGATTGAATCAATGACTAGTACTTGGTGAGATGAGGTTGAAGGCTTTCCCAGTGTTTTCCCTAACTTAAGCATGTTCACTATGCAATTTTACTACTTTCAGGAAAACTGAACAGTTGTTTTGATCTCACTTATTATTTCTGTAGCAGATAGGGTATTTAATCTGCAAGTGGTTGAAACATTATGTCTGTGGTCAGGCTAATGGAGCTATCACTCAAAATGAGAGCATTGACTTGCTTATCTCATTTCACTCCATAAAATTGCATTTGGAAGATGAACATTGTCACAGCTAAGTTGGACTCCAGTTCTTTTCAAGCCTAGAGGTTTTACTAACTGCTGAGTAGATACAAACTGCAGATAATAACTGATTTATGTTAATTTTTTATTAATACTCTCAAGCCATAATAATAATGAATATATTGAATTTGTAAAGCAATTTACTTCCATTATATCTATAGCATTTCAAAAGCATTATCTCATTAACTCTCATAACACTCTTATCAAGTAGATAAATGGCAAAATTGTTTTATTTTGAAATTCTGACCTTGGATCCAGCTTTATAAGCATTGGACCTTCCTCAAAAGAACTACATTGGTATTATATTGCTGTGAATGTGGTCTCTCACCATTAGAATGACAAATTCCTTGCCATCAGAATTTATTTAGACTACTACATTTCTATCTCTGTAAATCTTGAAATTTCTCAGACTTATGAATGTTAAAAAATTCCACATTGGGGAATTCTCCATTGGAACAATTCCCTACTGGGAACATTCCCCATTTGGAATGTAAGAGCTCTACTTGGATCAGAAATGGGAGGATCTCCACTCCACCCTTACTTAAGACTACTTTAGGGGAGAAAACTCCTTGCTAAACAATGAAAGTACTTAAACCCATACTTATAATGAGGCAAAAAGTTCTTTAAGCCATGCCTATTTTTAGAATTAATACAATGGGGTGCTAAGGACCTATTAAAGGTCAGGCAACTTGCCAGGAGCAAAGAGGTGAAAACTTATTCAGAAGTTTTTTCTGGTTCAAACTTACTAAAGGGATTAGCCAACCCAGAAGTGTTTTTAGAATGGGTTGTCCTTTGGAAAACGTCTACTGTGATTGGTAGATGTAAGGACTTAGGGGAGGTGACAGAGGAGAAAACCCCCTATATAAGAAAAAGCAGAATCCTTTTGGAGGAATCGCTTGAGGAAAATCCTTTTGAGGAAAATCCTTTTGGAAAAATCCTTTTGGAAGATCTCTCTTGAGAGAGGCTCTGGAGAAGGGAAGCTCTTGGAGGACAATCTCTAAGGAGGTCTCACTGGAGCTCCTCTGAGGGGACTCTGTCCCTCTGGAGGCTCTTGAGAGAGGCCCTTTGAAACAGTCTCTGGCTGGAAGGCTCTTTGAGGAGGACTCTGGCTGGAACTCTCTCTGAGAAGACTCTGTCACTAGAATCCTTGTTTAGATAGACCTTGTGGTGAGTGATAAAAGACTGACTGACTGATCTCTCTCTCTTAAGACTCAGGTCTAGGCCATGTTGGCTTAAGGCCCTTCATACTTATTTCCTTTTTCTCTCTTTCTCTCTTTTCTTTAATTCCTCATTGTATTATTAATTAAATTCTCTATAAAACCCAGTTGACTTGGGTATATTCATAATTGGGAATATTTCCCTGGCGACCACCTTATATTTGATTTAAAACCAAGAACACTGTAGTGAAACATATTTTCTGCGGTCACAAATTTACTCACCCACTCTTATATCTACTACAATTTATATCTTCCACTATTTTACTCACTACAGTTTATAGCCTTCAACCATTTTAACTCTTACAGTTTATGGCTCTCACTAATTTAATTGTCACATCTCCAAGGCCTAACACAAAGCCTGGGATATTGAAGATGCTTAGTGACTGATTGATTTAATAAAGTACTACATCCCACCACCAAATAGAACTCACTTTATTTTTAAGGTGCAAAAACTCTTTGAGGTTTTAAGGATGGAATTACTGATTTTACATATAAAACTTCATCATTTTGCTCCAATCTGAGTTCCAATATTCATTTCACATTACTCTTCTTCATGTACCTCTCATTCCAGCCAGTTCTAGCCAGGTATGGTTCCCCAATTTAACATTCCAATTCATGATTCTTTCCCTTTGCACACATTGTACCTGTTATAAGAAATGCCTCCATTCTCCACATCAAGGGCAAACTCAAGTATCACCACTTAGGGAAAAATCTTTTTTGAATTCAGTAGGTAGTTATTTATTCTTTCTTCCACCACTGATTATCTTTTATTTGTTTATCTGGGTACAATTTGTATTTTCCCCACATGAATATAAGCTTGAATATAAGTTGAATATAAGAAGGTAAAGATTGTTTTAATTCTAAACCCCAAACACTCAGCAGAGTTCCAGGTGGCATTTTTTTTTACATGGATTAGCAATTAATAGTTTCATACTATATACTCATTGTGGGTTTACAGGATTAAAATACAATTAAGTCTTCTCACTTAAGGCCAATATAGGGTGCATTTATCTAGGTTATTGATAGGATTTAGATATGGAAAGGATTGTTAAAGTTCATTTATTATAACTCTCTCATTTTACAGATGCTGAAGAGTTGAAGAACTTAACCAACTTTAAATAGGTAGTAAATAGCCAAACCAAGGAAGCTAGGTAGCACAATAGATTGAGCATTGGCCTTGCAATCCGAAAGGCTGCTCTTTATGAGTTCAAATTTGGCCTAAGATACTTAGTAGCTGTGTGACCCAAGGCAAGTCACTTAACTCTGTTTACCTCAGTTTCTTCATCTATAAAATGAACTAGAGAAGGAAATGACAAACTCCTTTAGTATCTTTGCCAAGAAAACCCCAAAAGGGGTCATAATGAGTTGGACACAACAACAAAATTTTGTTTCTAAGCCCATTACTTTTGCCCATTACACCATATTGTTTCCGACTATATCACTAGTTGACAACAAAATTCAGAAAGATTAAGAAAAATGTCAAAGTGCTTCAAGGACTCAATATTTAGTGAACTGATATAGGGTTCCCACTATGATATAGAGAGATTGTTAAGTCTTGAAAAGTAAGAGGATGAAAGATTTTTGACAAAACACTACATAAGCACACTTCAAACATAAATACATTTCAAATATGCCATATGACTTTGATTTCTTTACAAAAGTGGTCATTTATTTTCTGAAATGTCTCCCATTAGAAAAAATATATATATATAGCCAAAATATTCAACAGAATGAAAAACTATACCTGTCAAAACCCTCAGAAGTCAGAAGTTTCTGAGTAGGTTTGAAAAACAAACTATTTCATGAAACTTTTACGCAAAATTTAAAAGATTAGATGAAATATTTTTTCCCACCAGAAGAATCTCAGCTGCTTATTCTCAGTCAAAAAGTCAAGACAAAAACAAATCAAAACAAAGACCTAAGTCCCTTTTCTTCCTTAATGAGGGTTTTGCAGAAACATTAATTAGCGAAGTTTTATATGTATATATAATTTTTCCCCCCCGAGAACCCATTAGCTTCATGGGTATTACAGAGTAACACTGGCTGGGTAGGGGTTGCGGATGGGTGAATCAGAGGACAAGAAGATTCAGAAACCCAGGGAAATAAATGGTTTTCCATTTGATGGGCAAGCTAATGAATACAGAGAACTTAAAAAAAAAACATTTTTTTGTGTGTCATTTCAACATACAATTCATAGACTTGAGGACTGATGGTCATTATGAAATATCACTGAACATAGTTTTCTTCCTTGAGTATTTCAATATACTAGAGTTCTCTCATTTATCAACTAATTAATAACCATTTAAATGGGCCATGAGAATTTACTAAGAAATCTCAGTAAATATATAAAACAATCCCATTTTTTTAAAGTGTGATCACTTTATCTTTGAATATAAAATTCAACCTGGATTCCACAGACATATGCCTTAAGTTAATTATTGTTGCTTATTTTCAATTAGAATTTATTTTAGAATTCCTCAATTTTATTCTTCATTTAAGTTTAGAATAAACAATTCTAAATTGTTGGCTTCTGGTAGGAAAGCATTTCAATGAAATTCACCTAGTATTCATTTTTATTACAAGGGCTTATTACTTCCCCAATATTATGGCATCAAAGGTGATACAGACAAAAATGAAACTTCATCCTCAAAGAACCTATATTATATGTAAGACAAGTCCATGGTAGGATAGAGAACTATAATAATGCCTTAGTATGCTGAATTGGATGTTAGCTTATTGTACCATTTTTTTCACAAGTGTTTTTAAGGCAAAAATATCCAATATGTCTTCAGTTAAAATATTGACTTAAAGATAAGCAGTAAGATGTTGTGTATGTGTGTGGTTGTGGGATGGTGGTGATGAAACAGAACCATCCAGAGATAATAGCTAGTTTTAGTAAGAATAGCACAACTGTAACATTTTCTCTAATGACATTATTGAACTGAATGAGGAGACTATTCACTATTCACTGACACTGTTTGTGTCAGGCCAAGACATGACAGTATGGCTTCTGAGCTCATGCATAAAAGGCAGCAGAATTTCAAAAATGGCAACAAATTAATTTTAAAAAATATTAATTGCTCATATTTCAGGTACTTTGCCAAGTGCTATGGTTACAAATAAAAAATCAAGATAGTCCTTGCCCTCAAGAAACTTATATTCTGATTGCCAAAAGATTATATACAAAGAGGCACCAGAGTTGGAAAATGGGAGTGAGAGAAGTTTGTTGGGCAAGGATAACTTGCTTTGGGTAAAATTTGGTGAAAATTCACCCGTCAGAGCCTGGGGTTCCAGGAGTAAAGTCTTAGTGGCAGTAGGTGAAAAAAGGCCAGGATGCAGGTGGCATGATTTGGAAATGGCTAGAATATTTTTGCATGGTGAGCTAGTTATAGATAAGATGAGGCCAAAACTTTCCTATCAGAGTGACATTTTCACATTTAAACATATATGTTTAGAATCTAAAATAATGAAAAAAAACATGTCATTTTTGTCAGAATGAGGTGAATATATAATAGCACTTTTTAAAAGTATAAATTGTCATTTAAAAAATGAAGGACTTTTAATAGGAAGCAATGTGGTAGAGAGTGCATTGGCCTTGCAGTTAGCAAACCAATGTGAATGACGACTACCCACTTTGTCAATGAGTTGTAAACTCTAAGATTTGATCTCTTCATTCATAATATGACAATAGATTATAATAATCAACTAAATTCCTCATAGGGTTAATAGGAAAATACTTTTTAAATTACTAAATGTCATACAAATGTGAAAAATTATTATTCATAACCATAATAACCAATCTTAATTACATTTTATAATTTGCATTGTGTAGTAGACTAATCACTACCTCTCCTCTTTTCAATTAGGATGTATTTTTAAAAGCACATCCCAAATCATTAAAGCTGAGAAACAAAATCTGAATCTATAATCTCATTTTTATCATGTCTACCAAACACAATTACAGAGAATTGCTCTCACAGTGGTCAATTTTTCAATCATGTTGTTACTTTGAATATTCAAAACAATATTCAAATTTTCATTAGAACCTCTTTGGACCTATAAGTGGCCTTGATAAATCAGCCCAGGAATAGTTAAAAACAAACAAAAAAACCAGTTTCTTGAATCTGAGGTTCAAGAAAGATTTTACTGCCTCCAAATCTAAAATTAAGAGTAAACCATTAAATTCAACAGTATCTACAAATTCATTTTTAAAAAATTCCATTTTACTAGTCAACCTAATTGGTAAATTTCTTTCTCATTGGGAAGGATAAACAAAATTCTGTACAATGACCAATTCAATTCAATCTACATTTATTAAATACAGGCTTTTCATTCAATGAGATGTTAGTCTTGAATTGAATTTTAATGGGGAATTGGAAATTATCATTGCCAGATACCTCTCATTTCCAGTAATGACAACTGCTATTCAGATCTGTACTGTGCTGGAAGAGTATGATTAACTTCCAACAATGACTTATAGGCTTCATGTATGCATAGCATAAAAATAGCCTGTATTCAATTGTTAACTTCGTTTACAAACTGTTATAGAGACAAATTAATGTATTTTCAATGCAATGGACCAGAATCTGGCTGTTGACCCAGTTTTTATCCTAACTCAATGGGGAACCAAATCAGATGGAATGTAACCTGTTGGAGAATGTTTTCCCAAAGTATCATGGAAAACCACTATCTGGCCTCATGCACAGAGCCAGCCAGTGCTGCTCCTGGAGGTTCTGACCCTCTAGGAGGCAACTATAGTATTTTAAGTGCCTGCCAGGCCAAAGTACAGACTACATTTCTCTCAAACAAGTCTTTTATATAATTCAGAGATTTGTGGTTTCCTTGTGTAATTAAAATAAACTTTAATTTTTGAAGAAAAAAAGGAGGTAGGGCGCAGGGGCAGATCCAGAACATTGCTCAAATCTTCTTATTCTAAGTTTTCTGTATTCCTCTTGTACCATATTGTCTCTCACAAATTACAAATCTCAAATTTAAACCAATTCTCTTTTGTCTGTAGGTCCCACTACACCAAACTATTTGAAAATCCCTTTGTTTGAGTTTAGCAACTATGTTAAATTATGTGATAAAATGTATAAATTCATATTTCTACAAATTAACTATATATAAAATTAGCACTTGTTGCATTTGAATCAAAGTCATGCAGTTTAATTTTTTTTTACAGTTAAAATGTAATTAATTGGTTCTCAAAGGCTATTTTAAGGAAAGGGTATGGGTTTAGGAATGTAAAATCTATTTAAAAGTAAAACAATGACTTATTTATTTCCTTTCTTTCCTTTCTTTCCCCCCTCCCAGCTGTGGTTTCTGGACACAGTTCTACCTGACCTATCTCTTACAAGCCTGGCCAGCTGGCAGCCCTCTCCCCAACAGCCAATACTGCCTCCCAGCTGCATTGGCTCACCCCCGACCCTTTCTGAGGGGACTCATAGAAACTGATCAAATTGTTTTGAGCCAGAAGGTACCAATTTTATGGCTCAGAACTACTCCACTATAGACACTGGGCATTCTAGTTCTTTCTTTTACTTCCTGGCCACTCTGTCTGGCAGCTGGCAGCTCTGACATCTCCCTGAAGCCTTATATTCATCAACCACAGTACCCTATTTTTCCTGCAAAATTCTTTTGCTAAAAACATAACCATCAACCTTATAATTCAATAAAGTAAAATAATAATAAGAAATAGTGGATACAGATGTTGCACTAGTGCTAGGCTATTTATTTATTTTTTAAATCAACATTAATTCTTAAAGTCCAGGACCATAAAAGTATTCTGAGTTTACAAGGAAAAAAAAAACGTACTTTCTTTTTTAACCTTTATCCTTTGTTTTCAGAGAAATGTGCAATTTGACAATCTTGGCATGTAACATGTAGCATAAGTATATTTAACCCTTAGTATAAAGGTCAGTTTTATATGCTGAACTCCATTTTCTTTTTTTAATGCATGATTAAATGATAATTAAGTTTTAATGAAAAGTGTTGGGCTGATTACAATTAACATAATTGTACTAGTCAGTTCATGTCCTTATGTTCTACATGCAGTGTTGAGCTGGTAAGACAATGGACCTTTAATGGGGTCTAAATGTCTTCTGAGTCTTTACAATTTATATTCTTGTAGTTAAGGAAACCCTTTTCCAATAAAGAGTAAATACATTTACCATAAAAGAATATGTTAGTCAAAGTTAATGTAAATAGTATATGCATACAATGTAATTTTTCTCTCTCTCAATTTCTATTTTAACCAGATTATGGGGAATTTCCATGGGCATTTTCAAAGTAACTTGATTATCATTTTTAATATTAATTTAGTGGTCACAAGAGCAATAGACCAATGGAAATGCATTTAATTTCTATGGTTATTATAAGGGTAAAATAAGATAAAATGCTAGCTGTCAACACATGCTTTTGACTTTAGTTATAAAATGGGGCAACTATTAGGATCAGTTTAATAATAAGGCATATTGTTGGACTTAAAAGGAAACAATAATGATTCACAAAATCAAATATATTTAGAGATCATCTCCCCTTCCTTCTCCAATATGCAACATACACCAGATAACTTGGCCTTTAACTTCTTTTACTTGCCTTATGTTTTATTTTCTGAACAAAGTACTCAAAGGAGATGTGCCTAGTCTCACAGATGACCTAGTGAGTTTGTAGGAGGTAGGGAATCCAATCAGAGGAGTAGCTCACTGTAGCAAATGCAAGAAGAGTTAGTTTCAGCAAATATAGGAATATTGACTGCTATAAAAGGACAAATACAAGGTTCAGTAAAGGTTGTGTCTGAGATAGAGAAACTATGCAGAACCAAGGTGAATTATTGAATGTCTTATCTCCGGTATCACAATCTGCTTATGCTCTGATGAATTCTAAATATTCGTCCATCAGATTATGCCATGTTCTTCAATTCTATTCTATTAATGCACATGTGATTCTTTGTGTTTAGAATTTAATATATTTGTAGGAATAAATGACTTATTCATATTATACACTGAGTATTCCCCTTTTCTTATTCCCTCTTTTTGGAGTCTCTCTAGATATGAATTATTAATAAAATTGTCTCCAGGGGTAAGGGGGACAAGGGATTTAATGGTTCCATAATTATGAGACCAAAGAATTATGATACTAAAGGGAGACCAAAGGCTCCCTAAAACTGCCCCCTTATCAAACTTCATGCTTGGATATGGATCAGGAAGAGGAGTTTGTCTTAGTCTCATCTTACCCAGAAGTACTACTTCAAGGTCAGAAAAAGAACTTTACTTTTCATAGTGGGTCATTATTTCCCTCACTTTTTAAATTGTCTTTATGAGTTCCTATGGTTGAAAAATATATCTTACAACTAATCTAGTTGAAGAATTGAATTTTGGTGACTGAACTAATAATAATAATATCTTACCTGATAATTATTCATAATAAAATCTATTTAAAAGTAGACACAGTCTTCTTATGAAATTGGAACAACAGAGATATGATTTCTGTTGGAAAGACAAAATATTGCTAAGATAAAATTTTGTTAAAGTATAGACAATTCATTATTAGAATGAATAATGAAAAGTGGTTGCATTATTTGAATGTGCACTTCATATTTCCGTTGGATAAGAACAATGATCCTATTTTACATACAATTTTAACTTTAAACAATGCAAATTAAAATAATGTGATTATAGGATTCATTATTTGAAATAATGAGGACCTAGCTGTACTAAAATTAAAATAGGCCAAGACTAGATGAAAATTGAATCAAGGATGAATGAGACTCTTAATTTTATTCACTATTTCATTAGTCTTTAATGAAAAAGGAGTTATAGAAATGAAATAAATCTTATAAAATGGGGTATTGATTGTCATAATCACAAAATGATTCAAAACATTCAAAATTCAACAAACTTTTAAAATTGTCTACTGTACCTAGATTATTCCAGATATTGAGAATAATAGGGTGCTTAAATAAGTTACTGATTAGTGTATTATATGCTATTGTTGTAGCTTTGTTTATTAAAGGGATAGGACATTTGTACAAATACTATCCAATTTAATATAAATTTTTTTCAATAGTATCTTCATGACTTTTATCCCCCCCCCAAATAAAAAAACATCCCTAATATGAAATAGGAAAGGAATATTAAAAACAAAACAAAACAAAATACTTAGAATTGCCATCTGGAATGTCCATGAAAGACAAAATTAAAACATACACAGCCCTGAAGGAGTTCATCTAAAATGCTGAATTTGATCTAAGTGTCCAAGAGCAGGAAAAATTGGTATGGATAACCTCATAAAAAAAAATGACAGGCTTCCTCTGACAGCACTATTGATTTTCTCTTTTGAAAGAGATACTCCTCCTGTTAAACATAGTCCTAATTATTGAAGCTCTTGAGGATTATAAAGATATACTGAATAAATTTACAATTCTGCAGCCAAATTTACCCACATTTGAAAGAAACTAAGCCCCCCAAAATTATAATATTAATCAACAATCCTCAGACGATCTCAGGCAAAATACAATTTATAAATGTCCCTATAAAACATACCTTTCATCTTTCCATAATTAGTTTTACTAGTCTACAAAGAAAATAACTTAACTATTTAATCATCACCCTTAGAAACAATTTTATTAAATCTTCACATTGAGAGCTACTCCAAAATTTAATATACACCTCACTAGCTTGCTTATCTCTAAAAAGATACATATTTGCAAGCTCCAATCAGAGTAGAGAGAGCTATATTAGAACCATATTAATTTCTCTGGACAGCTAGGTGGTACCATGGATAGGGTGTCAGACCTGACATTAGGGAGACATTTCTTCCCTAGTTAAATTCCAGCCTTATACACTTTTTATTTCTGTGACCCTAGGCAAGTAACTTAACCCTGTTTGCCTCAGTTTCCTCATCTATAAAATGAGTTGGAGAAGAAAATGGCAAACTATTACAGTATCTTTGTCAAGAAAACCCCTAAAGGAGTCATGAAGAAATTATTAAACTACAACAAGGTAATTGAATTGTAGGACAAAATAAAAAGCATAAAACTGATTAGAAAATACAGGTCTTAATAAAATAAAGCATCTACAATGTGAACTCTGTTATCTACATGGAAAACTCAAGCATAGGCTATCCCACGGTTCAGTAGTTTGGTGATTTCTTTAAACTTGGTTTTCTGGTACTGTTTTTGGAGGCTTCTCAGAGGAAGAAACCAGAATGGAGAAAGATCTTTTGTCTTTCTGTTTTACACAAGGAAGGAAGCTCAGCAAGCAATTACTCATTGGTGTCAGTTACAATATCCCTTAAACCATAACCCTGAAAACTCCTTTTAACAAGGCTATGGTTAGAAGCTGAAGAGTAGTTCTTTCACCAAGCTGAGGACTGATATGTTTGCTGGTGAGAATGCCGAACAGCCACAGAGAGTTTTGCTTTTCCCAACCTCCACTCAGCACAGGGCCATATACCTGCTAGGCCAATGCACAATGTCTTTCTAATTCCTTTTTGTCAAAGGAAAGGAAGGAACTTAATGTTTATTGCTTGTCTTTTCTCTATTATTGAGAGCTGTGTTCTTATGATTTGTTCCCTGGTTGATTATCAATGTTGTTAGTAGTAATCAATGTTTCCTCCTTTATATAAAATAAAAACTCATCAGCTTCCAAATCCCTTTGTAGAGTAATTAATGATGAGTGTGGGTAGAGATTCACTATAAGTCATGATTTCAGGTTGAGATTTGGGAAGAAACATTGATTTCTGGAGGATGGGGTATAAATCTTTAGTTCAACACAGGTACCCAAAACATATACATATCTAACAAATAAGGGAAGAGTTCTGATACAAGGCAAGCATAACTTTCTAGAAACAGGAAGATGCACAGAGAAAATAATATAGATATTTTGACCTCCTCCCCTGTACTTCACGCATGTGCAGGCAGGACCAGTTCACAAATGGACGATGCTATTTAACATATTTAATTATTTAACCTGATTCAAGGACCATGAAGTCCTACAAATTGAAAACAAGTACCATAAAACCATAAATACCTTACATTTTGGGAGGTTCAACTTTTTCCAATAGCTTTCTTATGAATTTAGAGTATGCTTATTCTTGTAATTTTTAAAATTTAATTCCCTGAAGGCAAGATTGAAGTATGGGAATGTGATCACCTCTGAGTTTCTTTTTCTTTTTAAAAAAAAATTTTTTTTTGGTTACAATACTCACTTTATTTGCCTCCCTCCCCTTCACCCACCCTTCCTGCAGTAGATGCACAATTTCATTGGGTATTACTTGTGTCCTTGATCAGAACCTATTTCCATGTTGTTGTTTGCACTAGGATGTTCATTTAGAGTCTACAACCCCAATCATATCCCCTCCACCCATGTATTCAAACAATTGTTTTTCTTTGGTGTTTTTACTCCCACAGTGTTTCCTCTGAATGAGATAGTAATTTTTCTCATAGATTCCTCCAAGTTGTTCAGGATCACTGCATTGCCACTAATGGAGAAGTCCATTACATTTGATTGTGCCACAGTGTATCAGTCTCTGTGTACAATGTTTTCCTGGTTCTGCTCCTCTCACTCTGCATTGATTCTTGGAAGTTGTTCCAGTCCCCATGGAATTCCTCCAGTTTATTATTTCTTTGAGCACAATAGTATTCCATCACCAACATATACCACAATTTGTTCAGCCATTCCCCAATTGATGGGCATCCCCTCATTTTCTAATACTCTTACAGGGGAAAGTATGGTCGCTCTGAGTTTCTTTTTCTTAACAATTAGTTAAGAATATTTATACATGGTTACATGATTCATGTTCTTTCCCTCCTTTCCTCCCTCCTGGCTCCTGGAGCCAATGAGTAATTCCACTGATTTACACATGTATCATTTTTCAAAACCATTTTCCCATTATTATTATTTTTAATAGAGTGATCATTTAAAGTCAACATCCCCAAGCATACCCCATTGAACCATATGAAAATGACTTGATTTTTTGTATAACTGACTTGGGTCCTTATAAATCTGAGAAATTAGACCTTTGTCAATAGTTTTTGTTATAAAGATTTTTTCCCCAATTTGTTGCTTCCCTTCTGATTTTGGTTTCATTGGTTTTGTTTGTTCAAAATCTTTTTAATTTAATGTAATCAAAATTATTCACTTTATATTTTGTAATATTCTCTATCTCTTGCTTGATCTTAAATTCTTTCTTTTCCCATAGATATGACAGGTATACTATTCTATGTTTACCTAATTTACTTAAAATTTCCCTCTTTATATTTAAGTAATTTACCCATTCTGAATTTATCCTGGTTTAGGATGTGAGATATTGATCTAAACCTAATGTCTCCCATACAATTTTCCAATTGTCAAATAATCGGTTATGGATATCTTTGCTTTACTCCTGATCCTATTGGGAAAGCTTCTAATCTGTCCCCATTGCAGATGATGCTTGCTGATGGTTTTAAATATATACTGTTTATTATTTTTAGGAAAAGCCCATTTATTCCTATAATTTCTAGTGTTTTCAATAGGAATAGGTGTTGTATTTTGTCAAAGGCTTTTTTCTGCATCTGTTAAGATAATCATGTGACTTCTGTTGGTTTGATTATTGATATGGTCAATTATATGGATGCATTTCCTAATATTAAACCATCCTTGCATTCTTGGTATAAATCCCACCTACTTGTTGTGAAAAATCCTGGTAATAACTTGCTATAGTATTTTTGCTAGTATTTTATTTAAGATTTTTGCATCAATATTCATTAAGAAGATTGGTTTGTAGTTTTCTTTCTCTGTTTTTTTGTCTGTCTGCCTTTGGAATCAGTACCATATTGGTGTCATAAAAGGAATTTGTTAAAACTCCTTCTTTGTGTGTTTTGTCAAATAGTTTGTATTGTATTAGGATTAGTCATTCTTTAAATGTTTGATAGAATTCACTTGTGAATGTATCTGGCCCTGGTAATTTTTTTCTTAGAGAGTTCCTTGATGGCTTGTAAAATTGTTTTTTTCTGAGATGGGATTGCTTAAGTATTCTGTTTCCTCTTTTGTTAATCTAGGCAATTTATATTTTTTGTAAATATTCACCCATTTCACCTAGATTGTAACATTTAATGCCATAGAATTGGACAAAATATCTATTAATAATTACTTTAATTTCTTCTTCATTAGAGGTGAAGTCATTTTTTTCATCATTGATAGTTTTAATTTGATTTTCTTCTTTCTTTTTTGATTAAATTAAACAGTAATTTATCTATTTTATTTGTTTTTTCAAAGTACCAGCTCCTAGTCTTATTTATTAATTCAATGGCTCTTTTACTTTCAATTTTATTGATTTTTCCTTTGATTATTAGGGTTTATAATTTTGTTTTTATTTGGGGATTTTTAATTTGTTCTCCTTTTAGTTTTTTTTAAAGTTTCATGCACAATTCATTGACCCCTTCCCTTTCTGATTTGTTGATATATGCACTAAGGGATATTAATTTTCTTCTGAGTACTGCTTTGGCAGCATCCCATAGATTTTGATAACTAGTTTCCTCATTGTTATTCTCCTCAATGAAATAAGTAATTGTTTCTTTGATTTGTTCTTTGACCCACCAGTTTTGAAGAATTAAATTATTTAGTTTCTAATTAGTTTTAAATCTGCCTTTCCACAAGCACTTATTGATATGATTTTTTATTGCAATATGATCTGAAAAATAGCATTTAGTATTTCTGTTTTCCTACATCTGTTTGCAATGTTTTTATGCCCTAATACCTGGTCAATCTTTGCATATATGTGCCATGTGCTGCTGAAAAGTATTTATATTCCTTTTTATCCCTATTTATTTTTTCAAATATCTTTTAGCTCTAATTTTTCTGACATTTCATTCACTTCCATTACTTCTTTCTTATTTATTTTTTGTTTGATTTATCTAGGTCTGATAGAGGAAGGTTTCTCACTAGTATGATTTCACTATCTATTTCCTCCTTAAGCTCCTTTAGTTTGTCCTTTAGAATTTTGAATAATATACCATTTGGGGCACATATGTTGAATACTGATATTTCTTCATTATTTATACTGCCTTCTATTAAGATGGAATTACCTTCCTTATCTCTTTTAATCAAATCTATTTTTGCTTTAGCTTTCTCTGATATCATAATTGCTACTCCTACTTTCTTTGTCTTTATTGCAGCCCAGTAAATTCTGCTCTATCCTCTTACCTTTACCCTGTGTATGTCTACCTGCCTCAAGAGTGTTTTGTGTAGGCAACATATTTAGGATTCTGGTTTTTAATCCATTCTGCTATTTGCTTCCTTTTTATAGGTGAGTTCATCCCATTCATATTCACAGTTATGATTACTGTCTGTATGTTCCCCTCCATTTTAAATTCTTCCTTTAATTCCACCTTTTTTCTTATCTCTCTTACCCTCCCCCCCAATTTTTCACTTATAGTAAATCTCCCCCTTTCTTCTCCCTAATTTTACTCCCCTTCCCACCCCCTCCATTTTATTATTCCCCTTTTACTATAGTGCCTTTTAAACATCCCCCCCCCAACCTCTCCCTCCCTTGTATTGCTCTCCTCCACACCAGCTCATTTATTACCTTTCTATTTCTCTATAAGGCATTATACAATTCTCTGACCCAATGGATCTGACTGTTCTTCCTTTTCTGAGTCAATATTGCCTGTCATCAACCTCTTCCTCCCATTCATTGTATTGGTTTTCTCCCGCCCTCCCAAATTCCTGTGCTTCTTTATTTACCCATTTTATTCCTTTTCCCATTTCTCTTAGTATTATCATTTTTTCTAACCCCAGTTGTTTTGGTTTTTTGACATATAATCCTATATGGTTTACCACTGTACCCTCTAAGAATACTCTTCTAACTACATTCCTAGGTGTTATCAATTGGGAATTTAATGCAGGAGGTGGTCTGTGAAATCTTTCAATATCTATTTTATCCTCTTATTTAAGAACATCAGGTCAGTTTTTCTTGGATAATTTCCTGTAGAATTATGTCTAGGCTTTTTCTTTGGTCATGATTTTCAGGTAGTCCAATAATTCTTAAATTGTCTCTCCTGGATCTATTTTCCATGTCTATTGTTTAATCAAGGAGATATTTCATATTTTCTTCAGTTTTTCATTCTTTTGATTTTGTTTTATAGATTCTTGCTGCCTTGCGAAATCATTTGCTTCTAATTGTTCAATTCTAATTTTTCAAGACTGAATTTCATCCTTGACTTTTTGATCCACCTTTTCCTTTTGATCTATTTTTCTTTGTAGATTATTGTTTTTATCTTTTACTTCCTTTGCCTCATTTTCAAGCTGGTCAATTCTGGCTTTTAAAACAGTATTTTCTTGTTTAGGTTCATGTGTCTATGTTTCCAGATAATCCATTTTATTTTTTAAGTTCTTTTCCCAATTTTCTTCACCTCTCTTAATTGCTTTATGAATTTATTTTGAGCTCATCCAGTGTGTGAGTCCAATTCACTGGAGTTTCTGAGGTTTTGCTTGCTATTTCTTGGTCCTCCTCTATTCCATTTTTTCTTTGTTCATTACCTGAATAGAAATTGTCAATCATAATTTCTTTTTTTTTCTTTTTCTGTTGTTTACTTATATATATATATATATTTTCCCTTCTTTGACTCTCCATATTGGCTGTATTTTTGTTCCTCTGCTGCATCTATGAGTTTGGGCTTTTCTGTCTTGAAAGGGCTTCTTCGCTGCTCCCTCTCGGATAAACTGGATTAAGTAAATTGAACTTACCTGTTATATTAATGTACCCTGAGGCCAAATCTTCCCTAGCTGCTAGCAGAAGCTGAAGGTGAAAATGAAGGTCTGGAGGCTGAAAATAGTTACCCTGATGTCCTACTACCCGTTGTCCCTATCCACTGCCCTCCCCATACTAATGAACCCCATGTTACCTTAAAGGTGGGTAACAGTTATTATGATTGTCTATTAGACACTGGAGCTACCAGGTCTGTACTGAAGAATGTACCAGATTTAGATTGTTATTCTGTTGATTCACAAAGTGTAGTGGGGGTATCAGGAATACCCCAAACAGTTGAAAAACTTGCCCCTAGAATGGTGTCTGTAGGACCTCTAGAGGTACAACATTCCTTTCTTTTAATGCCTGACTCCCCTTTAAATTTGCTGGGGAGAGACCTTCTATGCAAACTCAGAGCCACAATAACTTGATCACCAGATGGTTCTTTATCATTGGAAGTACCATAGGAATATTTAAATTTACTCCCTGTACTTCTCTTGGAAAACCAGGAGGCAAAAGAGCCTTCTACTTTTGAAATACCTAAGGATATACCAGAGTCTCTTTGGGCCACATCTTCTTCTGATGTAGGCTTACTTAAATCTGCTGTTCCTGTGCAGATAAAAACTAAATCTAGCCCACTTCCTTCCATCCCTCAGTATCTCCTCTCAAAGGAGGCAATTGAGGGTATTACAGCAGTTATTAACTCATTAATAGAACAGGGAATAATAATCCCTTGCAAATCTGAATATAACACGCCCATCCTGACAGCTAAAAAAACAAAAAGAGGGCCCGAAGGCAAGCACTTCTATAGATTCGTACAGGATCTGAGGGCAGTGAATAATCACGTTATAAAGAGACACTCCATAGTTTCTAACAAAAATACTATTATTTCCTCTATTCCTAGCACCGCTACATACTTCACAGTAGTAGACTTGTGTTCAGCTTTCTTTTCCATACCTATACATGAGAACTCCAGGCATATTTTTGCTTTTACCTGGAAGGGCTCACAATATTCATGGAGTCGGCTGCCACAGGGTTATGTCGAAAGTCCGAGTTTATTTGAGCAAATTTTGAGCCAAGACACAGAGAATATAACATTTAAAAATAGTAAATTAATCAAATATGTAGATGATATACTCTTGGCTTCAACAGACGCAAAAACATGTCAAGAAGATAGCAAACACCTTCTTTTGGAATTGCACAAAAGAGGACATAAAATCTCTAAGGATAAAGTTCAGTGGTGTCTCCAAAAAGTAGAATATTTGGGATTCATCTTGACTGCGGGTGCTCATTATATTTCTCCAAAATGAATTGAGAATATTCAAAAATTGAGTACTCCTACCACTAAGAAACAGCTGAGAGCAATTTTAGGAACAACAGGGTTTTGCAGACAATGGATTCCTTGCTATGGGGAAATTACTAAACCCCTTATAGCATTAACACAGGATTCGGTTCCTGAACCCCTAAAATTAGAGCCTGAACACTTGTCAGCTCTATCAGATCTAAAAAAGGCTATCATGTCTGCCCCTGCTCTAGGCATCCCAGATTACAACAAGCCATTTACTTTGTATGTGCATGAGTGAAGAGGAGTAGCCTCTGGCGTGTTAACTCAGACTTTGGGACCTTCTCAGTGCCCAATTGCTTATTATTCTGCTAAATTGAACCCAGTAGCAGCAGGAGCACCACCATGTCTTAGAAGAGTAGCTGCTACAGCCTTACTAGTAACAAAAATTGTTGACTTAGTATTGGGATGTCCATTAACAATAATGTGCCCACATGAGGTAGAAACATTATTGATAAATAATTCTCAGATCAGAGAATTACAAGATATGAAATAACCTTATTAAATAGTGAAAACATTACTTGAAAATATTGTACTATTCTTAACCCTGCCACCTTGCTTCCAGATTTACCAACTTCAGGAGGACCATTACACAATTGTGAAACATTAGTGTCCATG